>NW_021636205.1:0-600000 GCF_004799145.2 Neltuma alba
ATCATGGGTATAAATCTAAAATATAAGAATGAAATTAAAAGAGAAGAGATATCAAATCATGAAGAAAAATCATAATAACAATAGAGAAAATACGAATACCAAAACTTCACAATGCCCGCAGATGCCCTAGGGTGAGTTTGGGATCATAGTGAAGGCTACCAAACTGACTTCTCCACCAATAAAAGCTGGAAAAAAAAAAACAACTTTTTGTTTAAAACATATGTTTGGATTTGCTGTGGAGGTAAATGGGCTCAGGAAATGTTTAGATAATAACAAAACCATGATTTTAAAAAGTTTTTTTACGATATATAAAGTAAATATGTGAAGAAAATTATCTCGATTTGTGAAAAAATATTTTTGAAGTTTTCCAAAACTCCCTTATACTGGAACGATCTCTTTTCCAAAAGCTCCTATTCTCAACTCCTTCGCTACACAGGTCAAAAAAAGCTCCACTGCGCACGTTTTGATAGGTGAGGCGATGGAGGAGAGGAATGCATGATGCGAGTTTCTTTTTTGTTTTTTTAATCCAGCCAATTTTTTTTAACATTAAAGAAATTATTTTTTGAATAATAAAATCATTTTAAAAAAATAAATTTATTATCCTTTAAAAAATAAGTATTTTTATTTTATAATTTTAATTTTTCTCTGACAATTATCACATTATATATGTATATAAATATTACCATTCAATAAACTTCATATCCTTTTTAGTTATTTTACATCTAAATTTATTTTTTTATTATCATTTAAACAAGTTTCAACTTCTTAACTGTGACTTTTTTATAAAAGTCAATCCAAACATAAATCACATTATATACCTAACATTTATCTAATCTGACATTTGCAAGAGTCTATTGAAAAAAGTAACTTCTCCCCCCCACATAATCCAAACACACCTTAGTGTCTTATATTGCCTTATCACAAGAGTAACCTTCCTAGTAATATTGTGCTTCGAAAACTTCACAATCTCCACACTTTCATTGATTCCCATCCGCTTCTGCTTGGTTGTCATGGTCGCCTGGAGAGGAGAAAAAGGGAGCAATCGGCAAGGATAAGGGAATAAATCATTTTCAATGATTTTTTTAAAAATGGAAAGGCATGAGGGAGAAATGCATAATATTTTTTAAAAATAGTTTTATTTTGAGATTGTATTGGTTGGTTAGTAAACTGAACAGAAAATTATGAAATCCTGCACCCAAATATATCGGGGTAAATTAGAAAAGTTATATCATTTTTATATATTTTTAATTTAAAATTAAAATATTTGGTCAGGATCTTTATTTTAAGAATAAAAAATTCAACTAAAATAATTTAAACAGAAATAATACAATGTGGGAATAAGTAAAAAGAGTAAATTAAAGATTAAAAAAATCTATAAGAATTGAAATTTAAATATTAATGGAAGCTGTTCGAAAATTTTTATAACTGGCGGTGAGTCAAAAAAGTTATATCATTTTCATATATTTTGAATTTAAACTTTAAAATATCTATTATTTGGGAGTTAAAACACATACAAAGAATATAATGGAAGTAATGTGCAGAAAATTCCAGCTTTTACAAAGTGAGAAAATAACACAAATCACATACTACCTACCTACTCCGGTCCGGTAATCATGCGTAGTCACAAAATATAGGGGAGGTGCGCTTATAATTACGGATTTTAAAAAATGAAAAAATAAAACTCATTTACCCGTATGATTGAATGACTGAAATCAAGTGGCAGTTTCTTGTGAGTCTTATTTTTCACTCTACTTTCAATAGATAGGTTAATATAATTTTTAGTCTCTTAAATTTGTCATGATTTTGGTTTTAATCCCTCGGATTTCAAATTACTCCTCTGGTTTTAAATATAAGACCTATTTTGTAGTGTAATTTACACCAAAATAACTCTTATATTTAGGACTGAAGGAGTATAAATTTGGTCTTTCAAATGGTAAAATGATCTAACTTTTTGTTAGATTAGAGGGCTAATATTCTAAATAAAAAGAAATTTGAGGAACTAAAAGCTATTATTTAAAACTTGAAGGACTACGATCAAAATAAGGGTCAACTTAAAGGACTAAACCTAATATTAATCCTTAATAGATACTCATCTGGTCCTATATAGGGTAGAGAGAGAATGCATTTTTTAGTTTTATTTATAGGATACTGAGAAAATTTTCTGCATGAATATACAATTTTACCCCTCATTTATTATTGCATTAACTTTGTTTATGTGAAGTATAATGTATATTAAATGAGATGACGTTAAAAAGTTATTAATTTTAAATGTAAGTTAATGAAATTTAAGTTTTTTTTTTGCCTGCATAAAATATACTAAAAATGTTTTATAATAGATCAGAGGACTAATAGATAAATAATAGACTCTCGGAGGTTTGGTTGGGGAAAAGCAAAAACAGCTAAGCATTAGCGAAAAATGCATTTAATATAAGGAATGCCGCGCGCAAGGGTTTACACTTCGCTCTCTAGCCTTCGAAACGAACGGAATCCATGTCGCGTTCTCTCCGCAAAGCTCGGCGTCAGCGCAATCTCTCCTTTAACATTTCAAACATCTGATTTGTGTTCAAACCCAGTGGTTTTCATCGGGGTATGCTTATTCAACCTCTGCCAATGGGCATTCTTTCACCGTCTCATATCTCATTGACACCTGTGGCTTATCACCCAAACAAGCTGCTTCAGCTTCTAAGTGTGTCAGCTTCGAAACGCGGGATAAACCTGATTTGGTTATCAATTTCCTTAAAAGTCATGGATTCTCTCAGCCCCAGATTATTCGCTTCATTACTGACACCCCATCGTCTCTCCGATATGATCCTGAGAAAACCTTTCTGCCCAAAATTGAATTTTTTAAATCCAGAGGCTTTTCGAGCTTGGATATCCCTAAGCTCATATGTAGTTATCCTAGAATCATGTCAAGAAGCTTAAGGAAGCAGCTCATTCCTTCCTTTAACTTCTTTCGAGATGTGTTTCAATCTGACGACAAGCTCATTAAAACTCTTCGAATTTACTCGGGCATTCTTGTTGATGCCAACACAATTGCCCGGCCTAATATGGAGCTATTGCGAGAAGCAGGAGTTCCTGAATCAAATGTCATCAAATTTTTGCAATATAATCCTAGGACATTAACTGCAAGTCCTAATGTGCTTAAGGACATTGTGGAAGAAGTGAATAATATTGGGATCAATCCTTTGAAGTATCAATTTCTTATGGCTGTTCATGTGTTCTTCTGTCTAAGCAAATCCTCATTGGCAAAGAGAGCTGATGTTTATAAAAAGTGGGGTTGGTCTGACCATGACATTCTTGTGGCATTTAGAAAGTTTCCTCTCTGTATGGTAGCAGCAGAGGATAAGATCGATGCAATAATGGAGTTTCTTGTCCATAATTGGGCTTTGAGTCTTCTACTGTTAGCAAATATCCTACAGTTTTTACAATGAGTTTCAGAAGGCGAATAGTTCCGAGAGGTGCTGTCATTCAAGCTCTGTTGTCAAGGGGTCTAATGAAAAAGAAAACATTGTTAACAAAATTTGTATATAGTGAAAGTTATTTTTTGAGGAAGTTTGTCCTTTGTCATGGGCAGGAAGCTACTGAATTATTAGAGTTGTATCAGTCTAAACTGCATCTTGCAAGGCAAATGAAGAATGGAAAGGTTTGAAGGTAAGAATATGGACTAAGATGTAGCAATTGTGTACCTGTTTTCTCTTCATTTGTATTGGT
The DNA here is from genome assembly GCF_004799145.2 of Neltuma alba. NCBI lineage: Eukaryota > Viridiplantae > Streptophyta > Magnoliopsida > Fabales > Fabaceae > Neltuma > Neltuma alba. The sequence goes on from NW_021636205.1 coordinate 3,712, forward strand.
ACGACACATTATTAATGTTTATGTGGTTTGCTTTAATTTAGGTTGGGAATGACATATCTAGCATGCAAAGAGCTTCATATTACACTAAAATCTCTCCATTTGAATTTAGCCCCAAATTTTAAAGCTTATCTGTAACACCATGCAGAGGGTTAGCATTGTTTATGTTTCCTTAGAGAAGGCATTTTGGAGTAAGAATCATGTATAGAGACATTGTTTTACCTGTCATTGGATTATTGAACCCTTCATCAATAGGCGTTCGTGGGGCATATTTTCCATTTGACCTTCTTCATCACTAGTGCTGCGTTAAAAACATTCTTTTCCAAATCAGAATTCTGGTTTATGATTACTAAACTATGTAACGAGGTTTTAAAATCCTCTTGCTTTGTTGGTTGGTTAATGTTTTGAAACTGCTAATTCCTCCAATTATAGGTTACTGATCCACTTGATTGTGTATGTTCATTTTTTCTGTTAACTCATAAACTAACCTCATTTGACCTTGGGAGAAAGGAATGAAGTAACGAAAATAATCCAACAGTTCATCTGATAATATTTAGTTATTTTTTACCATTATTTTTGCTCCTGAAACTGCCTTTATTCATATGGGTTTTGTTTGGTTAGATGACATACCTTATTATTCTCAATATTGATGGATTTTATTTTACTCGATTCAATTTGATTTGACTAGGTTTGAATATACTACTTGATTCACCCTGTCTGCTCTGGTTGAGAATGTATTTTTTCTTAATAAACATAAAGGTAAAGTTGTGATATTCATATTATTTTGGTATAAATGGCTTTGGCCATTCATATTTCAATTTTGTAATTTTCTTTCAAATGGAATATGTTTAATTTATTAGCTAGAAAATTCAGGGCGCATCTGTTTCCGCATTGACAACTAAAATTGTACTTTTAGCGTTGATTTGAGCATTGTCTTTCACACTTATTGGTGCTTGCTAAGTTCTTGATTCAACACTTTATGATTCAACTTAATTGGATTGATATTTGTGTGTTTCCCACCCAATTTAACAAATAAGTCATAAGCATAACTTTTATATTTTATATTAATATATTTTATCCATACTGACACCAAATTATACATTTTAAGCTATTGTTGTTTATGCCTTCCTGAGCATGACAATCTGAACATCTTATAGAATTCCATTAGGCCCTTTGAAATCGAAACATTTCAATTTTTGGACAGCCTGTCTCTTTCCTAATCAGATCAGCATAGAGAACTGGATTTGGGGCATTATTTTGGGAGAAATGTACGATGTATGTTTCTTTTCTTATTATTATAACATCTCTTCTTCTTTTTGGTGTAAAAAAGGTTTAGGTGAGTTGAGTCTGAAGGCTAACTTAGGCCAGGGAAGCATCTCTTCTTCTTTCCATTTTTTTAAATTTGCTATGGCTATACCAAGAATTAAGTTCAAGACCCCAACAGAGTCACAGAGGAGCTCCATTGTTCCAGAAAGGGGGAGTACTTTCCCAATTCAAAAACATTCCGAAGACAATGAGGCTGTGGTAAACATTGTTAAGGTAAGTGCAAATTCCATCCTCCTAATCATGTAGCCGATGTTTGCATCACATAGGAATCGCTCCCATGTTACGGAGCTGATATGTTGTGCATGCCATTGTACCAAAGGGTAATTATCAGAGGGCTAGTGGAAGAAGGACATATACCTCTACAAATCATGCTTCAGAGTAATCGACATCTTGTAGAGGTTTTTGAGTTAGGATTCGAGCTGAGTTGGGTTTTGCAGAGCTTTCGGTCGAAAAAGCTTGCATAGGATGGCAAGCCGACATCTATCAAACTAGTTGCAGAGCGTGCTGTGTGTTTCAGTTTTTGCCGTCTTGGACCATTTACCATCGCATCTATTTTTTTTCCCTCTTCTATTTGGCCCTTTTACGTTGTTTTCTTCTCAAGCTATTTATCGTTGTCCTATGTCCCATACTAATAAAGGATAGAAGCCAGTTTTTGGATGTCCCGTGGGACAAAACATGGACGACTTTGGAAGGCTTGTCCTACAGTTTGACGTGACAACGAAATAAATCAATCAATTAATGCATAAAGTGAAAGCAAAGATATATATGGATGTGGAGATGAGTTGGTAGTGCTTAAACAAGAACAATTTCAAATTATAAAGGAGAAGAGCATGCATATAATCAACAAAATTCAAATAGGTAATAAATATTAGGTGCCTTATAACCTCATCAAACCTAATTTATCCATGACATTAAGTTCAAGCCATTTCAATTTTTGGTCTAAGAAGTTGGTTATGTACTTGTTATCTTTTTGCCTCATCTTTTCAAAAATGCTACTGAATTTAATAACATTATTCCACATCATGTAAGTTGAATCCCACAGACAATTCATGTTTAATAGACTCTTTGTATCAATTTTCATTCTTCTGCGGGCTCTTTCAATTTACTAGAGGGAAGTAAGGAGCTAGGAAGTAAACAATATCTTGGCATGTCTTGTGAACCATCTTGTCCTTTATCTTGTCCTAATTTACTCTCGAAGCAATCTCAACATGATTAAGCCCAATACTAATGTATCATTTTGATTTTGGAGGATCAGCGAGCTAACTGTCAGTTGTTTTCTTTTTCTTTTGGTTTTTGTCAAGCTTACTGCTTGCCTTGGTATCTCAAAACAAAAAAGAAATCATTTTATCTCTATAATGAATAATTGAATTTGTGCAAAAGAAAAAAGAAAAAAAGAGCATTAATTAAAAATATTTTAGTTAAAAAATGCATTTAATACTGGCCGCAAGGATTTCACTCTCTACCTCGCTCTTGCTTCAACCTTCGAAACGAATGAAATCCATGTCTCATTCCCTTCGCAACGCTGGAAAAGTAGTTTATTAAAAAAGTAGCTTATAGAGAAGTGAATTGGATAAAAGCTAAATTGAATAAGCTGAATTGTGTTTGGATTAGAGTTCAGAAAAACTAGATTGCAAAAGTGAGATTGGTAAAAGATTGTTTGGATTATGATTGAGTAAAAGTAAGTTTGGTTGTAAAATGATCAAAATAGATACGAGTTTTAATAAATAATGAAATATGATTAAAAAAATAATTTCACATAATACAATGAAATTAAAATAATTTAATATGAAGAAGTTATAAAAAATATTTTAAATATAAAGTGAAACATGAAAAAATAAAAGTATATTTTTAGGAGCATATTTAAAAATAAAAATATACTTCTAACTTATTCATTACTTTCAACTAATTTTAACTGATTTTTTATTATCTACAAATTAGTTATTTGAGGCTTATAATAAGAACCAAAAGAGGTAATAAATTTCTTAACTTTTTCTCTCTCTATATTTCAAAAGCTATAAGCCATAAGCTATAAGTCATAAGCTGTTAATTTTAGTTTATAGCTTATTGTAGCTTTTCAGACAAAAGCCCGATTGCAAAAAAGCTGATCCAAACAGACCTAATTGTATCAATTGAGCTTATAGAGCTTATAAGCCACTTATAAGCTCAAAATAAATGATGCCAAACAGGCACATCATATCTGTGTTCAAACCCAGTGGTTTTCATCGACGTATGCTTATTCAACGTTGTTCCACGGGTATTCATTCATCGTCTCTTATGTGTGTGTTTGAGAGAGATTTATGGGCAAGAAGGAGTTTATTTTGTAGCAAAAATCCGATTTAAAAGGTAAGTCTGTTTGGGAGAGCTTATACAAGATCACACTTGGGAGCTAAAAATGGGGCCAAACACGCAATTCACTTTAAGGGGTGTTTGGATACTTTGAAAAGTACTTTTCTGAAGTATTTTTTCGCAAATTGAGATAAACTCCTCCATGTATTTATTTCGTAAACCGTAAAATCATTTTTGAAACCATAATTTGGTTTTCATCCAAACAATCCTTTAAACTAGGAGAGGTAGCTTTTTCAAGTGGCAATCAGGCATAAGACTGTTGGAAATTATCAGAATAATAATTTTCTTTTATTTCTCCTATTATTCTCTCATTATTTAATAAAATTCATGAGCTTTTTTGGTAATTTTCAACCTAAACTTGTTTTTATTCAATTGTAATCTAAATAACTTTTTACCCAATTTAACTTTTACAAATTAATTTTTATAAAATCCAATCCAAACACAATTTACGTTATCAAATTTAACTTTTACTTAATCTAACTTTTTCAAAAGTCAAATTGTAAATAAATTTTTTTTTTTCTACTGCTAATCCAAATGGAACCAGGCCTAATTGATACATGTGGCTTCTCACCCAAAGAAGCTGCTTCAACTTCTAAGTGAGTTAGCTTTGAGACATTAGATAAACCGGATTTGGCTATCAAGTTCCTCAAAAATGATGGATTCTCGCAGTCCCATATTCTTCGTTTCTTTAGGCATTGCCCATAGTTTCTGCGATCTGATCCTCAAAAAGCCTTTCTGCCGGAGATTTGAGTTTTTCAAGTCCATTAGTGTTTCGACCTCCCGCATCCCAAGGCTCCTATGTTCATGTCCCAGCATCATGAAAGGAAGCCTAAGTAAGCAGCGCATCCCTTCCTTTAATCGCTTACGAGATATTGTTCAATCTGATGATAAGCTCATTAAAGCTCTTCAATGTTGCTCGGGCATCCTTCTTGATGCCAACACCTTTGCTGTGCCGAATATGAAGCTATTGCGAGAAGTAGGAGTTGCTGAATCAAAATGTCATCAAATTATTGTGTGTGTATCCTAGGACATGGACAAAAAGTCCTAATCCATTTAAGGACATTGCCTAAGAAGCGAAGGAATTGCATTTGATCCTTTAAAAGTCCAATTATTATGGCTGTTCATGTTTGCTCAACCTTTTAAAAAAAAAAAATTTCCACAGGGACTCTAAGGGCTGGTCCTTATAAGTAGTGGGGTTGTCCTCAGAATGACATTTTTGTGGCATTTAGAAAGAAGACATTACTCTGTTTGGTATCATGTTTGGTATCATTTATAAATATATTTTATATAAATTGAAACAAAATTTTTTTATATACTTATCTCGTATTCTGTAAATTACGATTGAAAAACTGTTTATAAAATATTCTAAATAAATACAAATAAATTATCTGAAATAGACTTTCTGAAAAGACATATCTTTTTGCATGAGCAGGTGAATTATTGGAGTTGTATTGGTCTAAACGGGGGCTTGCAAGGTAAATGAAGAACGAAAAGGTTTTGTGGTATGATTTTAGACCAAAGATGGGGCAAATTTGTATTAGAAAAAAAAAAAAAAAGATGGGCCAATTGCTGAACTATCTTCTCACTACATTATTAACCTTTATGTTGTTTGCTCTTGTTTGGCTTGGACAGGACGTATCATTCAAAAGTAACGTTGCGCTATGCGTGAAAATTGTTCTGCCTAAATGGATCTTGATAAAGTTGTATAAAAGTTTATAAATAAATGTTGTGTGTAGCTATAAAATATAGGACATTTATTGAAGGATTAGATGACAAACATGCACCTTTTTTGTGTCATGTGTAATAATAGACGCCTCTTAAAACAATGGTTTATGCTTACTTTTGATGACTTGTTTGAAAAAAATTTGTCCCTAAATATAACTCAATTGATGAGTTTTTTCAATTTTATCTATGTTGACTTTATAAATATAGAGGGAGATAAAGTAAATACTCCCTCCAATTCATAATACAAGGCGCCAGTTAACTTTTTTCACACATTAAGAAATAGAAGTTTGGTCATTACATGTATCTTCACGGGATAGGGATAAAGTTTTCATACTTTATCCATAGAAAATTATAAAATTACTTTTAATGTTACCTTTTATTATCTCTCATCCTTCTCATATATTTAATAGGGAATTAGGGATAGAAGTGAAAAAAAATTACATTAATTATTTGACTAACGTCTTATATTTTAGATTATAATTTTCTTCTAACAATATCTTATACTCCTCCGGTCCTTAATATAGACCCAATTCTTGAGTTGGTTTTGGTTCTAAATATAAGACCCATTTCTCATATTTATCAATTTTTCTAATTACCCCTATGGATATTCTCTCAACTATAACCAAGTAGAAGAGGGAGAAGAGTATTAAAAAAGATGATTATAGTGTTTTAGGAAAAATTGTGTCACTTTTCTTATAATTAACTAATTTACCTAACTTCTTTAATTTAATCAAATTAGTTAAATGGATCTTATATTAAGGACCGGAGGAGTATTATGGATAGGAAGAAGCAAGTGAGAGCAAATATAAAAACATAATTGTAATAGTCTTTGTTTAATAAGGAAAATGTGTCCGACAAAAGAAAGAGTGAATGTTAAAAAAAAATTAATTTAATGTATTCTTTTTAGTTTTGCGTGCTTCTTATACAAATAAATAGAAAGGGTGATTAATCTTTCAAATTTTAACTCAATTATAAATAATTCAGTTAATTTGGCATGACTTAATTCCCACCTCGCCCTCCCTCTCCATGTATATTCCTTTTACACCCTAATAATTCTCCGGCCTCCACCACTTTCCCCTTCCTCTGTTTCTTCGTTCTTGCTCGCTATTGTTTTGCAGAGCAATGGTAAAGCAGAGCAAGCAACTCACACCATAGTCTTAAAGGGGTAGTACAGCTCCATTGCCCATTTAGTTTCCGATGAAAATCACAGCGTTACCTTTCAGTATCTTGGCCACCATATATTCCAACGTATAAACCGGGAGGGACCGGAGTGGGTGATTAGGATCTTATTTTTAGCTCATTTGGATGCCACGTGGGCACCACCTTTTGCCATATAAGATGATTTATGTATGGAAAGGATTGATTTATTAAATGACAAAATAGATCGCTGGTCAAAAAAAAAAAAAGACAACAGATCAGGGACTGAGTTTCAATTTCAGGAACTGAATTACACCGAGTTGTTGTGGCTGAGAGACTGACCCATGATTGAGTTAAAACTTGAAGACAAAAAGATTAATTTTTCGTTCAGTGTGGTAGTTCTTGGACCCCTGCCAACGCGTTTTCTTTGCCTGAGCATTGGAATCTGATGGAATCCATGTCTCGTTTTCTGAGCAGAGCGATCGGTTTTCGGAAGCACATTATCAACGCAACCTCTCCTTCAAGATTTCAACATCTGGTTTGTGGTCAAATCCAGTGGCTTTCTGTGGGGTACGCAAATTCAACCGCCTCAAATGGCCATTCTTTCACTGTTTCATATCTGGTTGACGTATGTGGCTTCTCAGCTAAACAAGCTGCTTCCGCTTCTGAGCGTGTCAGCTTCGAAACGCGAGATAAGCCAGATTTAGTTATCAATTTCCTGCAAAAACATGGACTTTCTCAATCCCAGATTGCTCGTTTCATTAGACATGATCCATTGATTCTTCGATGTGACCCTGACAAAACCCTTCTGCCCAAGATTGAGTTTTTAAAATCCATGGGTGTTTCGAGCTCAAGCATCCCTAAGCTCTTGTGCAGTTCTCCTGCCATCATGCGGAGAAGCCTAAGCAATCAGCTCATTCCTTCCTTTGATTTCTTCCGGGGTTTGTTTCAATCTGATGAGAAGCTCACTCAAGCTCTTACATATTGCTCGGGCATCCTTCTTTATCTTAACACTCATGTCGTGCCTAATATGAAGCTATTGCGAGAAGCAGGAGTTTCTGAATCAAATGTCATGAAATTGTTGCAATTTTTCCCTAGGGCACTAACTACTAATACTGCTCGGTTTAGGGAAGTTGTGGAAGAAGTGAAGGAACTTGGGTTTAATCCTTTGAAGATTCAATTTGTTATGGCTGTTCGGGTATACTTATCCTTAAGCACATCCACACGGGCAAACAAGTTTGATGTTTATAAGAAGTGGGGTTGGTCTGACCATGACATTCTCGCGGCATTTAGGAAGTACCCCTTTTGTATGACCGTGGCAGACGATAAGATTGATGCAGTAATGGAGTTTCTTGTCCACAAATTGGGCTGTGAGCCTTCCACCATTAACAAAAATCCTTCCGTTTTGGCATTGAGTTTGAAACGGCGAATTATGCCCAGAGGTGCTGTCATTCAAGCTCTGTTGTCAAAGGGTCTGATAGAAAGAAAAGCATTGGTTGCAGCATTTATATATACTGAAGATGGCTTTTTAAGGAGATTTGTCATTCGTCATGGGCCAGAAGCTGGTGGATTATTGGAGTTGTATCAGTCTAAACTGGATCTGGCAAGGTGAATGAATACTGCTGTAAAGCTTATGGATATGGATTAAAAATACTTCTCAGAAGCACTTTTTCACAAATCGAGATAAACTCTTCTACATATTTACTTCGTATATCGTAAAAACACTTTTAAAATCATGATTTTATTTCTACCCAAACACCCCCTAAAATATAGACGTAGAACTGTCTTTCAGTTCTCACTATATTTCTTTTGATACATTTGTAATTATTTTTTAGATATGACCTATCAATCGACTAAATATAATGTGATGACTGATAAATTTCCTACATAAATCGATCTTGATTATGTTATATAGAAAATTATTTAATCAAAATAATGTAGTGTATAGCTGTAACAAAAAATTACCTATTCATTGTGGTTGAAGACTTAAGGGGTGTTTGGCAAAGCTAAAAACTAGGTTTCAGAATCACTTTTCCGCAAAACGAGATAACCTCCTTCATATATTTACTTCGTAATCCGTAAAAACACTTCTGAAACCATGGTTTGGTTTCTATCCAAACACCCCCTTTAATAACTTGGATGGACCTTAGGTTTTGTTATATGTGAACAGAGTCCCCTCCGAAATAATGGTTCAAACTTACTGTTGATGTGGTAGCTGGGGAAAAAAGGCCAGGGTTGTAACTTCAAGTTCATGGCAGGTTCAATAGAATACATAGGATTGATCTTCAATGCTGTTGCCGAGCCTGGGGATCTGAAGTTTGATTCACTCAGTTGAAGGATTTTGTTTTTAAGTTGCTGAATGAAATATGGGGATTGTCAAACGTTTGATCCAAATTGCTTGTTTCTTTTATTTTTATTTATTTTGATATATATAAAAAATCCTTTAAGAAGAAACACGTAGAAGATTTTTCTTGCCAGACATTTCAAATCTGGACCGCTCAAATTGCTCAATGGAATTATAGATGAGATCCCTCTGTTAAGAACATCCAATATCCTATCTTAGGTTGCAGTTTGGAAATTTAAATTATTGCAGCTGATTTCTAGCTGACTTTGTACAGTGATATAAGATGCAAGAAGGTAGATATGGTGTATTTCCTAACTCTGCGTAATTATGATGCCAGAAGATTTGAACTTCTGTTCCCATCTCTTGGTTGTTGACAGTTTCTGTAACCAATTATTTTCTTATGTTGTTTTAGATTTGAGTGGTGAATTCTGATAGATCGTCACTAAGATTTTCTTGTTCATTTGTGCAAAGTCCATGTGCTTTGTGTCAAGTTATTTTCCCCCATGTTAAGAGAGGTAACTGGAGATATTTGTTCTCAGTATGAATAGCTCCTATGCATACACATGTTCATATAATACTAATGACTCTGTGTGTGTGTGGGGGTGTGTGTCTGTATTTTTTGAGTCTCTTCTCTTTATTCTGGTGAAAAACTGGAATTTTCCACACCATCTTTACAGTTTTAACAGTAATGTTTCCACTAAATTGATTGTGTATAGCACTCCAAATTGTAAACCATGAAACTCTATGAATGTTTTCTATTTCAAGCTATATTAATTCATCTAGTGATATATATCCATTGTCATATCTATTGTTATAACCTATCCAGTTCACTAGTTGTCATTGAATTTCATAAAATCGAAATGTGTCGGTAATGATCAATGGGCCTATCTTCTTTAGGTATACACAAAATAGGCCTACTTTGTTGGCATTTAGAACGGACAAAATCAAAAGACCAGGAGTGAAACCTAACCTGATTTGTGTTTGCTGTGCATCCTTATTGAGCAGCACAAATGGTGATGTGCTTGTTTGGATTAGTTTTGGGGAAATGATTTTGTACTGAACGAGATGAAGTTTTGTCTCATATAGCCCAGAATTCCTTTTTTAAACACTGATCCAAGCAGCTTTGATGTTTTTGTTTCTCATGCTGAAATTTCAGACTGAGGAATATGAAGTTCATTTTTATCGTATAATATGTGATCTGGTTAACCGAAAATGAGGTTATCTTTAGTGGTGAAAAGCCAGAGTCTGATTAGCTTGGTCGTTATGCTTATGATATAGACATTGGAATGAAGATACATTGGAATGAAGATCATGTTGGAACCTCCAGCTGAATATAGAAATATTTATGTGGTAAGATTTGTCTGGTAGAGTGGTATAATATTGGGCCTATGAAATGCTACGAATCATCTCATTAATTGTTGGATTGGATTCTAACAGAAGTTGGATCTAGTAGAAAGGGCTAGTTCCTCATAATATGACAAACTAAAGTTCAAATCCCCGTTAGGAGATATGCTAACATTTAGTGTCCGATAATGCTTCGAATATGATTGCCTCCAATAGAAGGATACTTATATTTTAGTAGGAAAAAAATGTTGGATTGGATCTGGACTGTGCAATACTTTCTCTGATTCTCTTTGTAAGCTATAATTTTTTGAATGAGTATGTTTTTTTTTTATAAGCTACATTTCGAAGTCTAAATATTTAATGTTTTTTTAAGGTATAAGGGAGCGGGCTCGAACCCCACACACACACCACTCGACCAAGCGGCCAGTGCTAATGTATTTTTTTATTTCAGTTAATTGCATGTGTGTAACATACGATTTTTTTTCAAAAAAAAAAAAATTGTAATTAAATCTATATAATAATATATTATTATTAAAAAAAATAAAAAAAAATAAAAGTCATCTTTTCCACCGAATTCGGTGGAAAAGATGGGGGAGGGGGAGTGGTTGCATTAATGAGGAAAGAATTTTGGAAGAAGATTCAACGAAGAACAAAGAAAAACATGGGGTAAGGTTGAAAAACAATGGAAGGGTATTAAATGAAGAAGGAAAAGGGAGGAAGAAGCGGATGGAAGTGGAAAAATGAGAAGGGAGCGATGGAGGGATATAAATGAGGGGGGTGTTAAACGTTCTACTAGTTATATTTTCAAGCCAGAAGAAAAGAGATAGAGAGAGAGAGAGAGAGCGAACGACAAGAGAAAGAGAGAGAGAAGAGAAGAGAAGAAGAGAGCGAGAAGTTGAGCTGAAATACGTGATCTGACAGTCGGGACAAGTTTTGGGGATCATTTAGGTACACAAATATACTTCTCTTTATCAAATTTCCTTTATGAATATTTCCTATATATTTATAGCTTTATATTATTATTATCATTATAATGTTTAGAGAAAATTTTACCGTTTGAGTATAGAGTAAATATAGAGTTTTGACAATATATGACCGTAGAAATTTAAAGATACATTATTAAGGAATTTTAATCGGTTTATTTTTGTTGAATGATTATTTTGAGAATTTTAAACTAAGATTTTAGTTGAAAAGTTTGTTATTTAGACTTGTAATATGTTTTTACCGATTAAATTTGAGTTAAATAATTTATTTGAGTTATTTAATATATTATGGAGGTTTTAATCGGTTTAAATATTGAATAAGTTAAATATATATTTTTGAAATAATTTTTGAAGGCTTGAAAAATTATAAATTGAGAATTTTGTAAAATTAAATAAAGCTACAGTTTGTTTATAATTAAATATATATATATATATATACTTTTGTTAAATTTAAATAGCCTTATATGTAAATTATTTTTCAAAATAAATCTATTATAAATGCCTAGATTTGGGAGAGTTAATATATTTATGTAATTTTGGTTTAGAGGGTAGTCTTAGAATTTTAGAGTAGCTTTGGAGTAGTTTCGAGTTTATGTTAATAAATATTTATGTGCAATTTTGTAGACTTGAGAATTTTGGAGTAATCTTTGTGTGAATTTGTAAGCTAAAGAGTACCAGGTAACTCTGAAAATTCTTTCTTGTACATGTGAATTGTGTATGATTATATTATGAATTTACTATATTTTTATATATTGAAATACAATATTGTGATTTTTCAAATGAATGTTTTGGTATGTTATTTGATTTTGTTAAGATTTATTGCTATTAATTATGATGAATAATTAAATATATTGATGGCTATGGAATTGTCATGAGTTGTTATTAAATGGTATATAAGTTTATTGCTATCTTATTTTTAATATATTTGAGGACGTATTTATGATGTAATATTATTGGCATCTGACATGCATTGTTGGGCTAAGGATAGAAGGAGATTGCATGGATATAAAATTACCACGTGGTATGCCATCACTCGGTGCACAGTGGATGGCACTTGTCAGGGCCCCTTCTTCCATGTTTTCCTTTGGCCGGGAATTCATTGGAGCTGTGGGACATGTGACACCTCCCTATTCACAAAGGAGGGGAGCCATAGTCCGAGCTTGAGCTCTATATCTTTGGCCGGATATATCTCTTGTATCGGTGAGCTTGGAATAATTCAGTAAAATGGATTAGTTCCTATCGGACTATGTGTTAGCCTATGGCTCCAGTCAGCGGTATAAGGGTGGACGGTGATATAAGGGAGGCATCATATTGCATTATTTTTGGATATATTAGAAAAATGATATTGGTATATTGTTGGGAAAAAAATGAAATTGAATTGAATGTCTCAAATCCGTGATTTTTAATATATTTATATACACACATATAAACAGATTTTTGGTTTATCATATATGATTTGCTTGTATAGGTTAGAATTTCAGTAGTTACTGAGACGTTTGATCTCATCCCCTATATTAACAATTTTTCAGGCGAAGGATCTAGTAGGAATCAAGGGAAGGCACCAATGGAGTGAGCCGTGAAGGCTTTTGTGCTCCTCAAGCACATGCTATGTTATATTTTTATTTGCCATGACTATAAGACTTTAATAGTTTATGTTGTTAAGTTATGTTAGAAATGTTTTGAAATTTTAACTTAATTGCAGTATTAAAAATATGTATGGACTTTTAAATTAAATATTTTATTGCGTATATTGATATAATTATGTGAGGTGTTACATTTTTGGTATCAGAGCTGTAACGTTCCATGGCTTTTTAATTAACTTTTATGTAAAATAATTTCCCAAAAGGTTTGGAAAAAAAAAATGGCTAGAGGTCATGGCAATTTAAATATAATAACATGTGCACTTCCCTTTAGTTTTTAGATTAAAAGTTTATTTTGTAATGCTGCTTAGTTACCTAGTGTCCTTGTATTCTTACATAGGAAGGAAGAATGGTGAACACTCGAAGGACTAATTCTACCCCAGTTCCACATCAAAATGTTTCTTCTCGTCAAGATAATGATGCTATTTTGCGAGAATTACGAGATTATGTTGTGAGCATTGATCGAAGAGTGAGGAGACAAGAGGATGAGCTGCTGGTAATCAAAGGTCAACGTGATAGTCATCAAGAAGAAAATGGCCCTGATGATGAAGCTCCCAGTGACCACCAGTCAATAGGTGATACCCTTAGAGGCACTGAATCGAAAGGTGGTAGCAGTGCACATTCTCAACAAGACCTTGCGCGTATCACACTGCTCTGGGAAAGTTTTAGGAAGTTCGATCCTCCTAAGTTTGAGGGTAGGCTGAATCCATCTGAAGCTGAAGAATGGATCGAAAGGCTGGAGACTATATTCAAAATAGTAATCTGCACCTCGCAGGAAAAAGTGCAACTTGCTGAGCAGCTGTTACAAAAGGCAGCAAGGAAGTGGTGGGACAGCATCAAGCCTTTTGAAAGTATAGAGATAACTTGGGAAAGGTTCAAGGAGAAATTCTTTCAACACTATTTTCCTAATGCCCTTAGAGCGGATCAAGAAGCAGAATTCTATGCCTTCAAGCAAGGGAACTTAAATGAGGAAGACTTCATTGCTCGATTTCTTGAGTTAGTTAAGTACATTACTTATCCGCAGACGCAACCTGACTCAAAATGGATGGCTGATAGGCTACTGGAAAAGGCTAGGCCAGAATTAAGAACAGCTCTAGCACCCTTGGAGATTAATGATTTTGAAAAAATGTGCACCAAATTGCGAATCATTGCTAGAAGAATGAGAGAAGAAGAAGCTGAGAAGAGAAAAGAATCTTATACAAGGTCCGTTCCATTCATGAGACCTACGGGAGGAATCAGTAAGAAGAATACCTACAGCTTCAACAACTCCAAGAAGCGGTTTAATCAGCCCTCAAGGAATCAATCTGGTGGACCTTCAGGAGTCAATTCAGTGGACCCTTGAGGAGTCAATTCAATGGACCTCCGAGGAGTCAGGTCAGTGGGGGACAGAGCTCTTACAGGGGTTCTACAGCTCCTATCACTAGCACCGCCAATAGTCAAAGGTGTGCCAAGTGTGGGAAGGTGCATCAAGGAAATTGCATTATCTGCTTCAAGTGCGGGAAACCAGGCCACATTTTCAGATTCTGTGAGGAAGGCTCACGAGGTGTCAATGATACTAGAGCTGCAGTCCCAGGAAGAGTGTTTGCACTATCTCAAGAAGAAGCTGACACTTCTCCTAATTTGATTAAAGGTATTCTCAAACTCCAAGGCTTTGAAACTCAAGCTTTATTTGATTCTGGTGCAACACACTCATTTATATCTAATGATTATGTGCCTCGTTAAGTATGCATATGTATGATTGCCTGTGATGTGATTGTCTCTACACCGGCGGGAGCCTCGGTGAAAACTTCTAAAGCATGCTTGAATTGCATGATTGAATTTGAGGGTAGAACATCCACTATAGACCTTGTTTGTCTACCCTTAAAGGGTATTGACCTGATTGTAGGAATGGATTGGTTGTCAGCAAATGACGCCATCCTAGATTGTAGAAGGAAGACCATTTCTTTACCGGTCGCCTTCGCCAGTTCTAGTGGGCCACAACTGCTGTCTTTAGTGCAAGTTGAAAAGTGTATTCGAAAGGGTTGTCAAGCCTACATGGTGTTCTTCTCCATTCACACAACAGCTGAAAAAGGTGTAGAGGAGATTGCAGTGGTGAGTGAATTCCCGGATGTGTTTCCAGAGGAGATAACAGGTTTGCCTCCAGAGAGAGAAGTGGAGTTCTCTATTGATCTTGCACCTGGAACCGAGCCTATCTCTAAAGCTCCTTATCGGATGTCTCCATCAGAATTAGCAGAGTTAAAGAAACAGATCGAGGAGTTGCTGGAAAAGGGCTTCATTAGGCCGAGTGTATCTCCTTGGGGTTCGCCTGTGCTCTTTGTGAAGAAGAAGGATGGGAGCATGAGACTGTGCATTGATTACCGCCAATTGAATAAGGTAACCATAAAGAACAAGTACCCTTTGCCTAGGATCGATGATCTACTTGACCAGTATCTGGAGCGTCAATATTCTCTAAGATTGACTTAAGGTCAGGTTACCACCAATTAAGGGTTAGATCTGAGGACATCCCAAAAACTGCATTTAGAACAAGATATGGCCATATGAATTCCTTGTTATGCCGTTTGGGCTAACCAATGCTCCAGCTATCTTTATGGATTATATGAACAGAATCTTCCGACCTTACTTGGATAAATTCGTAGTGATCTTTATTGATGACATCCTTATTTATTCTAAGGATGAGGAAGAGCATAAACAGCATCTTAGAATTGTGCTGCAAGTGTTAAGGGAACACAAACTCTATGCAAAGTTGTCAAAGTGTGAGTTTTGGCTCAAAGAAGTAAAATTCTTGGGTCATGTTGTATCAGCTGAAGGTGTGTCGGTAGACCCTAGTAAAATTGATGCAGTGTTAAAGTGGGACCGACCACAAAGTGTCACAGAAATCAGAAGCTTTCTTGGACTGGCAGGCTACTATAGGAGATTCATTAAAGGCTTTTCGCAGATAGCTATGCCCTTAACCAGACTAACTAAAAAAGACCAACCGTTTGTTTGGACTGAGAAATGCGAAGCAGCCTTTCAGACTTTAAAGACCAAGTTGACCACTGCACCGGTACTTGTGATTCCAGACCCTACACAATCTTTCACTTTGTATACTGATGCTTCTAAGAAGGGTCTTGGGGCTGTATTAATGCAAAATGGTAAGGTAGTTGCTTATGCTTCTCGACAATTGAGGCCGCATGAGGAAAACTACCCTACTCACGACTTGGAATTGGCAGCAGTCGTATTTGCATTGAAGATTTGGAGGCACTATCTCTATGGTTCGCAGTTTGAGATTTTTAGCGACCATAAGAGTTTGAAGTACTTGTTTGATCAAAAAGAACTTAACATGAGACAAAGAAGGTGGATGGAGTTTCTTAAGGATTATGATTATGAGCTAAAGTATCACCCAGGGAAGGCAAACATTGTAGCAGATGCTTTAAGTAGAAAATCTATCCATGCAGCCCAGTTGATGGTCAAGGAGTGGAACCTACTGCAGGAGGTGCAAAGTACACCTATTGATATAATGTCTGGGTTAGTTGCTACCATGAAAGCACTAACCATTGAGAGTACAACTTGGAAGGAAATTAAAATTGCCCAGTTGGAGGATGAGTATCTACTAGGGGTTAGGGAAGAAGTTGAACAAGGAAAAGAGTCCAAGTTTAATATTGGTGAAGATGGGATACTAAGATATAAAGCGAGGGTGTGCCTCCCAATGATAAAGAGTTAAAGAAGCTACTACTTGATGAAGCTCATAGAAGCAAATATACTATCCACCCTGGAGTGACCAAAATGTACCATGATCTAAAGCGAAACTGGTGGTGGCCTAGTATGAAGAAAGATGTAACTGAGTTTGTCTCTCGTTGTCTAACTTGCCAAAAGGTCAAGATTGAACACCAGAAGCCCCCAGGACTATTGCAAAATCTAGAGATTCCAGAATGGAAGTGGGATAGTATTTCCATGGACTTTATCACAGGTCTTCCTAGAACTCAATCAGGGCATGATGCTATTTGGGTGATTGTTGACAGATTGACTAAATCAGCTCATTTTCTAGCCATCAAGACAAATTACTCTTTGGAAAAACTAGCACAGATCTATGTGAAGGAGATCGTCCGATTACATGGCACACCAAAGAGTATCATATCAGATCGAGATCCACGGTTCACTTCAAGGTTTTGGAGATCGTTGCAAGACGCCATGGGAACACGGTTGAGGTTTAGCACTGCCTACCATCCCCAAACTGATGGACAAACAGAGAGAACTATCCAGACTCTTGAGGACATGTTAAGAGCTTGTGCAATTGAATTAAAAGGAAATTGGGATGATCACCTTCCTTTAGCAGAGTTTGCTTACAATAATAGCTTCCACTCAAGTATTCAGATGGCGCCTTATGAAGCATTGTACGGAAGAAAGTGTAGATCTCCACTTTGTTGGACAGAGTTGAGCGAGAGAAGTTTGATAGGTCCAGAACTGGTGGATTACACAACTCAGAAGATTAAGATGATACAACAAAAGCTGCTTACTGCCCAAAGCAGACAGAAAAGTTATGCAGATAGGAGAAGACGACCATTGGAATTCATGGTAGGAGACCATGTATTTCTAAGAGTCACACCGATGACGGGTATTGGAAGATCAATTCGAGCGAAGAAACTCACTCCCCGTTTCATAGGTCCTTATGAAATTTTGGAGAGAGTAGGACCAGTGGCTTACAGAATTGCCCTACCTCCACAACTGGCCAACATTCATAATGTATTCCACGTGTCACAACTCAAGAAGTACCACCCAGATCCATCTCATGTGATCGAGCCTGAAGAGATCGAGTTACAAGAGAATCTTACTTTCAAGGCCGAACCTGAACGCATTCTGGACGTTAAGGATAAGCAACTTCGAAATAAAACTATTCGGTTACTTAAGGTTTTCTGGAAAGGAATGTCTCCTGGGGATGCCACCTGGGAAACTGAAGAGCGAATGCGGCGGGATTTTCCTAACTTGTTTGATTAGGAAAAGTTAGTATTGTGTTAGTTTTGGTGATTGTATGATGTTGTACTTGTACTTATTGTACTTGTGTTGTGCTCTTGATGTGTAGTATAGATATTTGTATTTGTGTCTGCTGCTTGAAGTAAACTCTCTCTTCGTGTATTGAATTTTGGGGACAAAATTCTTTTTAGGTGGGAAGAATTGTAACATACGATTTTTTTTCAAAAAAAAAAAAATTGTAATTAAATCTATATAATAATATATATTATTAAAAAAAAAAAAAAAAATAAAGTCATCTTTTCCACCGAATTCGGTGGAAAAGATGGGGGAGGGGGAGTGGTTGCATTAATGAGGAAAGAATTTGGAAGAAGATTCAACGAAGAACAAAGAAAAACATGGGGTAAGGTTGAAAAACAATGGAAGGGTATTAAATGAAGAAGGAAAAGGGAGGAAGAAGCGGATGGAAGTGGAAAAATGAGAAGGGAGCGATGGAGGGATATAAATGAGGGGGGTGTTAAACGTTCTACTAGTTATATTTTCAAGCCAGAAGAAAAGAGATAGAGAGAGAGAGAGAGAGCGAACGACAAGAGAAAGAGAGAGAGAAGAGAAGAGAAGAAGAGAGCGAGAAGTTGAGCTGAAATACGTGATCTGACAGTCGGGACAAGTTTTGGGGATCATTTAGGTACACAAATATACTTCTCTTTATCAATTTCTTTATGAATATTTCCTATATATTTATAGCTTTATATTATTATATCATTATAATGTTTAGAGAAAATTTTACCGTTTGAGTATAGAGTAAATATAGAGTTTTGACAATATATGACCGTAGAAATTTAAAGATACATTATTAAGGAATTTTAATCGGTTTATTTTTGTTGAATGATTATTTTGAGAATTTTAAACTAAGATTTTAGTTGAAAAGTTTGTTATTTAGACTTGTAATATGTTTTTACCGATTAAATTTGAGTTAAATAATTTATTTGAGTTATTTAATATATTATTGAGGTTTTAATCGGTTTAAATATTGAATAAGTTAAATATATATTTTGAAATAATTTTTGAAGGCTTGAAAAATTATAAATTGAGAATTTTGTAAAATTAAATAAAGTTACAGTTTGTTTATAATTAAATATATATATATATATACTTTTGTTAAATTTAAATAGCCTTATATGTAAATTATTTTTCAAAATAATATCTATTATAAATGCCTAGATTTGGGAGAGTTAATATATTTATGTAATTTTGGTTTAGAGGGTAGTCTTAGAATTTTAGAGTAGCTTTGGAGTAGTTTCGAGTTTATGT
The DNA here is from genome assembly GCF_004799145.2 of Neltuma alba. Lineage (NCBI taxonomy): Eukaryota > Viridiplantae > Streptophyta > Magnoliopsida > Fabales > Fabaceae > Neltuma > Neltuma alba. The sequence continues at coordinate 22,809 of NW_021636205.1, forward strand.
TAATAAATATTTATGTGCAATTTTGTAGACTTGAGAATTTTGGAGTAATCTTTGTGTGAATATTTGTAAGCTAAAGAGTACCAGGTAACTCTGAAAATTCTTTCTTGTACATGTGAATTGTGTATGATTATATTATGAATTTACTATATTTTTATATTGAAATACAATATTGTGATTTTTCAAATAAATGTTTTGGTATGTTATTTGATTTTGTTAAGATTTATTGCTATTAATTATGATCAATAATTAAATATATTGATGGCTATGGAATTGTCATGAGGTTGTTATTAAATGGTATATAAGTTTATTGCTATCTTATTTTTAATATATTTGAGGACGTATTTATGATGTAATATTATTGGCATCTGACATGCATTGTTGGGCTAAGGATAGAAGGAGATTGCATGGATATAAAATTACCACGTGGTATGCCATCACTCGGTGCACAGTGGATGGCACTTGTCAGGGCCCCTTCTTCCATGTTTTCCTTTGGCCGGGAATTCATTGGAGCTGTGGGACATGTGACACCTCCCTATTCACAAAGGAGGGGAGCCATAGTCCGAGCTTGAGCTCTATATCTTTGGCCGGATATATCTCTTGTATCGGTGAGCTTGGAATAATTCAGTAAAATGGATTAGTTCCTATCGGACTATGTGTTAGCCTATGGCTCCAGTCAGCGGTATAAGGGTGGACGGTGATATAAGGGAGGCATCATATTGCATTATTTTTGGATATATTAGAAAAATGATATTGGTATATTGTTGGGAAAAAAATGAAATTGAATTGAATGTCTCAAATCCGTGATTTTTAATATATTTATATACACACATATAAACAGATTTTTGGTTTATCATATATGATTTGCTTGTATAGGTTAGAATTTCAGTAGTTACTGAGACGTTTGATCTCATCCCCTATATTAACAATTTTTCAGGCGAAGGATCTAGTAGGAATCAAGGGAAGGCACCAATGGAGTGAGCCGTGAAGGCTTTTGTGCTCCTCAAGCACATGCTATGTTATATTTTTATTTGCCATGACTATAAGACTTTAATAGTTTATGTTGTTAAGTTATGTTAGAAATGTTTTGAAATTTTAACTTAATTGCAGTATTAAAAATATGTATGGACTTTTAAATTAAATATTTTATTGCGTATATTGATATAATTATGTGAGGTGTTACAATGTGCACTTATATCTTTTTTCACTTTTTACTCATTCTCTCTCTGATCCCCTTGTTCCATAAATAAGAGTTTTTTTTAAATATATTTTTTACATATTTATTGTTTCTAATTAATTTTAATCAACTTGATTTGTTTAATTGTCTCTTATAGAAAAATGAAAGTAGTATTATGTGTTTATGATATTGAATTAAAATGAATTATTTCAACCTAAGACTTAGGTTGTAAAGATAGTGTTAGGCATGGTTGAAGGTTTAGAGTTGAAATTGTTTTTATGGGAGTTGAAACTTTTTTATACAAGTAAAAAAAAGTTAATTAAATATAATTTTTGCTGGCCTTTAATCCAATATAAATTGAAAATCGAACGTAATTGATTCCAACATCGTAAAAATTGATTTGGACCTTATTATTGTCAATACAAACATTTTTCTAAACAAAAAAATATTTGTTAAATTTCAAAATGAGAAATAGATGATTTTGACAGATTTTAACATATTAAAATTATTATAAGAGTCGTTAAAATTATTATTTTTTAAAAAAAATTCAAGAAGTATTCTTGTCATTTTTTGCTTTTCCTTTTACCAAACATGTTCTTTGCCATAATAAGAAAACATTTTATTAGCTTGTGCCGCATAGAATTTTAAGAATAAGTTATATTATTCATGATTTGTGAATTCTTTTTTACTTTTTTTGACAGAGATTTGCGAGTTCATTGTGCTTGTGTGATGACAATTTGATAATTAGAAAGGGAAGCTGCTGCTGCTGTTATTACATAAAACCTAAGAAAGTTATTTTTTCTGATATTTTATAAAATTTTCAAAATGTATAAATCTTTTAATATTACCTCTTATCTTTAATATAAAAGATCATTTGATTTTTATTTTGATTTTAATCTTTTATATTTATCTATTTTTAAGATAATCTTTGTAATAATATTAGTTCTAATCAATACATTTGATTAGTAAGAATATTTTAAAAAATATAACACATATTTATTACAAATAACTAATTTAATTATTTTTTTTAACCTATTTAAATTAGTTAACTAGATTTTACATCTTATGTTAAAAATGTGAAAAAAGAAGTTGAAGACGAAGCGGAGAGAAGCGACTTCCAAGAAAAAAGAAATTGTGAGGAGCTAAGACAACAACCATAATGGCTGCAGTTGTGAAATGTCTAAGTTTATATAGTAGCGCTCCACTGCCAAAGGGTTTTCTTCGCTTGAGATTTTGAAACCGGACGGAGTCCATGTCTCGTTTTCTCAGCATAACGATCGCCTGTCGGAGGCACATTATCAACGCAAATTCTCCTTCAGCATTTCAACATCTGCTTTGTGCCCAAATCCAATGGCTTTCTGTGAGGTACGCAAATTCAGCCGCCTCGAATGGCCATTCTTTCACAGTCTCATATCTGATTGACACATGCGGCTTCTCACCTAAAGAAGCTGAAGCAGTTTCTAAGCGTTTCAGCTTGGAATCGCGGGATAAGCCAGATTTAGTTATCAATTTCCTGAAAAGACAAGGATTTTCTCAACCCCAGATTCTTCGTTTCATTGGACATCACCCAAGGTTTCTTCGATATGATCCTGAGAAAACCTTTTTGCCCAAGATTGAGTTTCTCAAATCCCAAGGTGCTTCAAGCTCATTCATCCCTAGGCTCTTGTGTAGTTGTCCTAGGATCATGGGGAGCAGCTTAAGTAATCGGCTCATTCCTTCCTTTTATTTCTTCCGGGATTTGTTTCAGTCTGATGAGAAGCTCATTAAAGCTCTTGCACATTGCTCGGGCATTCTTGTTTACATTAATACTCATGTCTTGCCTAATATGAAGCTGTTGCGAGAAGAAGGAATTCCTGAATCAAATGTCATTACATTGCTGCAATCTTTCCCTAGGACACTAACTATATATCCTGATCGGTTTAAGTACGCTGTGGAAGAAGTAAAGGAAATTGGTTTTGATCCTTTGAAGCTTCGATTTCTTTGGGCTATTAGGGTATGCTCATCCTTTAGCAAATCCACACGGGCAAAAAAGGCTGATGTTTATAAGAAGTGGGGTTGGTCTGACAATGACATTCTGGTGGCATTTAGAAAGTACCCCTTTTGTATGACAGTCTCAGAGGATAAGATTGATGCAGTAATGGAGTTTCTTGTCCACAAGTTGGGCCTTGAGTCTTCCGCCATCAACAGATGTCCTTTAATTTTTACATTGAGTTTGCAAAGGCGAATTCTCCCAAGAGGTGCTGTCATTCAAGTTCTGTTGTCAAAGGGTCTGATAAAAAGGAAAACTTCTTTATCAATTTTCAAGTATACTGAGAGATATTTTTTGAGGAAGTTTCTCCTTTGTCACGGGCAGAAGGTTAGTGGATTATTAGAGTTGTATCAGTCTAAACTGGATCTTGCAAGGTGAATGAAAAATTGAAAGGTTTTAACTTATGGATATAGACTAATGCGTAGCAGTTGTAGAACTGTTCTCTCTACATTTCTTTTGATGCGGCGCATTATTAACTTGTATGTGGTTTGCTTTAATTCTGGTTGAAAATGACTTGCCAAGTAACTAATGAGCTTCCCATTACACTGGAATCTGTTCATTTGAATTAAGTCCTAAGTTTTAAGGTGTCTGTAATACCATGCAGCGTTAACATTGTTTGTTTAACTTTTTCTTTCTTTAGAGAAGGCATTTTTTAGTAAGAATCATGTATAGAAGACGATGTTTTAGCTTTTGTTTGATTATTGAACGCTTCACCACCAGGCTTGAAACAGATCAGCGGTTTTGATCTTAGGTTCATAGTATTGTTGATTGTTTCTTTAACTCCTTGTAAGTACAATATGCTTAAATCCATATGCTGTGTTTCAAATTCATTTATTTTTTCCTTCCGAGGCAGAGTAAACTATCTTATGACATCTATGTATTTTTCAATGTGAATAACTCCTTACACAGGTATGTAATATTAATTAATATATAGATGATTTTTCTATAGCCTTTTTGTTCTTATTAAAAATTTGAATTTCTTCTATACCAACTTCCCAATTTTTCCCAGCAATGCTTCCATTAAAGTGATTGTGTCTAAACTTAAAATTTAAATTTCAGAACTTCGTAGACTTTTTGTTTTCTATTTGAAGCTAATTTGCTTCATTTATTTGACTGGCTTCTCCAAACACGTCATGCTTTGCTGCATCCAAGTTTGTAATCGTGCAAGTTTCTTGGGAAATCTAAAAACCATGATGGGGTTCACAACATTTCGATGGTTCACCTATAATATTTTCCATCTAGCTTCTTAAAGCAACTAGTAGGCCTGGATATGCGTTGGAACATAGGCCTGGGTACGTGTTGGAACAGAGGCATTCTGAATGTGATTATTTATACTTAATGTTCAAGTTCTGGAGTCCCTGCCCAGGGATAATATTGAGGATCATCCTTATGCTGATCTTATAGAGGAAGCTTGGGATCGTTGCTGTCCAAAGTGTACTGTTTCTTGTGAGTGCACGTCTAAAGAAAATCTTTCAGAGGCTGGTAGATTAGCTTAGATTTATTAAGAGAGATTAAAATGTCATTAGTTAATTAAGATAGACTCTTATAAAGGGACTAATCTACTTTGATTAATGACATTTCATTATCTCCTTTGAAGCGTTTGTGCTGAGCTATTGGCGGTGAGATATTGTTAATAATCCACCTTAGATGAGCTTTCTGATTTTTGAGTTCTTTGCATGTTGTCTGTTTAATTAATGGAAGTTTCTATTTCCATTCAAAAAGCAACTAGTAGTAGTACCTGGTGTTGAGCTGCAGGACCTAATTATTCCTTTCGATCTTAAATATAAGATCTAGTTTGTAGTGATAAGAGGTAGTATTTTACTTTTGGGATCAACCTTGTCTACTTATGGCTGGAGGATTAACATCATATTCATATGTCATATTGTTTTTATGTGCAAATGTAATTTCACTGCTATGGCTCTCTCATTTTACTCCAAGCTGTAATTTTTTTTTCCCCGAATAAAAATGGTATCACAAACTAAACCGACAGAAATTACAACCCGAGTCAATTGGCTTTTTTCATCAAACTCCTGAATAAAAAGTGGTAGATGATCAAAGAGACGTCAACTGTGCTCCACCAAGCAACATGCAAACAAAAAACTTCTTCAATTAATCTCTTTATTCACACATGTAAAAAAAAAAAAAAAGAAGTAAAATCCACTATTTTTTTTTAATGCGTATTCAATTTTAACAATAGACATTTGTACATTTGGTCAATGCAACCTTTTTTTTTTTATAAAGGAGCAATGAAACCTTTTTAAATAAAGTAAAAATACCAAAGTAATACCTCCGATTCTTAATATGAGATCTTGTTTGATTTTTATTTTGGTCTTAAATATAAAATCTCAATCTATTTTGTCTCTCATATTTATATATATTTAAAGTAATCCTTCTAACAATAGTAGTTCTAGTCAATACACTTGATTAATCAGGATATTTTAGGAAAGATAACACCTATTTAAGATAAATAAATAACTCAATTTACTTATTTAATTTTTTTAAATTAGTTAACTAGCTCTTATAATTATAATTAGGACCAAAAGTAGTAAAATGTAAAATTTATATTTTAAAAATGAAAAGGTAATCATTTTTTTTTTTTTGCCTGAAAAAAAGGTAATGGTTTGGCTATGTAATTTTGATTTAATTACAACTCAATCGATCCTAGAATTTTAACCCAAAGCAACTTAACTTTTATAGTTTTGACTCAATTAAAATTCATACCAACTTTGACTGAATTAACTTAATCCTTACAGTGTTAATTATTTCACATTTTAAAAAAATATATTAAGGATTAACGTTATTTTCTTAAAAAACTTAAGAACTAATGTTTTAAAGGTTTAAATTATAGGTAAGTTACACAGAGTTAAAGTTAATTGAGTTTCAATTAAGTCAAAAATCATAGGATGTGAGTTAAAATTTAGATATTAAGCTATAATTAAACAAAACTGCTGGGACAAAAAATTTTTTTTCTTGTTTACGCCAATAGAAGTTTGGAGTGATCAGAGAATGAGAGTAGCGTGGTTTCCTATGGCTTCCGGTGTATTCCTCAACGGACTCCGGCTGCGTTTATCTTGCTCGGGATGCCGGAAGCCGCCGGAATCCATGCTTCCTTTTCTCCGCGGAGCCATACCTTATGGGAGACATATTATCAACGCAATATCTCCTTCAACATTACAGCATCAACTTTGTCTTCAAACCCAGTGGTTTTCTATGAGGTACGCTAACTCAAACGCCTCAAACGGGAATTCTTTCACTGTCTCTTATCTCATTGACACCTGTGGCTTCTCACCCCAAGAAGCTGAAGCAGCTTCTAAGCGCGTCAGCTTCGAAACGAGAGAGAAGCCAGATTTGGTTATCAAGTTCCTGAAGAGTCATGGATTCTCACGGCTCCAGATTCTTCATTTCATTAAATCGGTTCCAGAATTCCTTCGATTTGATCCTGAGAAGACCTTTATGCCCAAGATTGAATTTTTCAAATCCAGAGGCGTTTCGAGCTCGCACATCCCTAGGCTTGTGTGTAATTGTCCTAATATCATGAGAAGAAGCTTAAGTAACCACCTCATTCCTTCCTTCGATTTCCTTCGAGATTTGCTTGGATCTGATGAGAAGCTCGTTAAAGCTCTTCAATATTGCTCGGCCATTCTTGTTGATTCTAAAGCCTCTGTGTTGCATAAAATAGAGCTACTGCGAGAAGCAAGAGTTCCTCAATCAAATATCATCAAATTTTTGCAGTTTTACAGTAGATCATTGGCTTATAGTACTGGTCGATTTAAGAAGATTGTGGAGGAAGTGAAAGAACTTGGTTTTGATCCTTGGACGTTTCAATTTCTTATGGCTGTTCATGTATCCTTATCCTCAAAAGAATCCGCACGGGCTAAAAAGGTTTATGTTTATAAGAAGTGGGGTTGGTCTGACAATGACATTCTTGCAGCATTTAGAAGGCTCCCCATCTGTATGACTCTGTCAGAAGATCAGATTGATGCAAAATTAGAGTTTCTTGTCCATAAATTGGGCTGTAATCCTTCCATGATTTGCACATATCCTAATGTTTTGGGATATAGTTTGAAAAAACGAATTGTTCCAAGAGGTGCTGTCCTTCAAGTTCTGTTGTCAAAGGGGCTGTTGAAAAGCGAAACTTTGCTCGCAAAATTTGCGCTTACTGAAAAGGACTTTTTAAGGAGGGTTGTCCTTTGTCATGTGCAAGAAGAAGCTAGTGAGTTAATGGAGTTGTATCTCACAAAACTGGATCAAGCAAGGTGAATGAAGAATGGAAAGGTTTTAAGGTATGGTTATGGACTAGTATGTCTTAATTGTAGTAGTTTTCTCACTACAGTTCTTTTGGTGCGTTAGCACTTTGTTTGCTTTAATTCAGCTTGGACATATCTCCACGTCAAGTCAATGAAGAGCTTCCTGTACACTGAAATCTCTACACCATTCGAACATGATCTTATGTTTTAAAGATTATCTATAGTAAGATCCCATTTAAACATTGTTTTAGTTTCTTAAAGTAAGTCGCTAAAATGTGCTAAGAATGAGGGGTGGCCATTAGCTGGGGGCGAAAAACAAAAAACTGCCCATCTTAATCTCACTGGCCTCTGGTTGTTGTGGACTGTATGCATGTGAAGTAAGAAAAGTGTTGGAGATCATGAACCATCATCTCATAGGTTCTGACATCATCTATCTTTTCCTTTATTTGTTGTTTGTTATATTTAGGCTCAATTTAATGTTTGAGTAAGCTTTTTTCCTTTTTTAAATTAGAGGGGTTAGCATTAACAGCCTGGGATTGAACTCATAACCTCTCATTTACAAAATAGCCTTCATGCCTCTAGGCTAGGAGGCCATTAGCAATGTTTGAGTAAGCTAATATAATGGGATTGGTTGGGACAGTAGTTCCTTGCTATTGTAAAATTTAGCAACAAGAGTTCCCTTCCCTTCCCTCTATATTTCCTCAACGTTACAGATACTGGCATTAAGCCTCATGAAACCTTTAGCCAGCATTCTGTTAATCTTGTTAACCTGCATAAATTAGCTGCGGGTTTAAACTTATTGTCGATGACTTGGTTTGTTAACAGCAGGTTTGATCTGTATTTTAGATTCTGCTCAGTTAGCGATTAAATTGATAGCGCATACACTAGGAAGAAATAGGAAGCCAGTGGGAGAAAAAAAGTTAAGTAAACTTTCGGTTTGGATTCTCTCTGAGTGAAATGATCCTGTGCACTTAGAGAAGTCAAGATCTAAAGAAAAGTTTCCCGTTGATTTTTTTTTTTGCTTTTTCTTTTGCCCTCCTTCCTTTTCACCTCTCTTCTTCATAGAAACAGAGTCTACATTTTCATAGGCTGTGATGTCAAGTTCATAGGATTCACCATCTGTTATGTTGCTGAGCTTGGGGACACGTAATAGCTACCCATACTAGGTTGCTCTTGTTAACTAGAATCACTGAAGCTAATTTCTTGCTGCTTTCTAGTGCAATTAAATGCAACCAAGTTGATTCAGTACACTTGCAAATTTTGCGTATTGATGATGCCAAGATGGTCCTCCATGATGAAGACTAGAGTTAAAAAAAAAAACAATGTTGCCACCTCCTGATTTCATAATTATTTGCTGCTGCTGTTGTTTTCTTTTCTCACACCTGTTAACTTCTGTAAGAAACAAGTCATTACGGTGACGACTATTTTTGGAATTTTTGTTACTATATTAGAGTTCAGAGAATTTATTTATTTTTGAACTCAATGTACAAGGATTAACATTCTCGATCAATCGTGAATATTCACTTTTTGATTTGTTCATATGTTCATTATCAACTTGGTTTTCGTAGACCATGTCCCTCTATCTATGCATTTCTTATTAAATACCTTTGGCAATTAATATGATGATGACAGATTTAACACCGATAAAAAGTCACGTTGACTCCCCTCCCCCTTTTTTTTTTCCGGAACTGCGGCCCGACACTCAAATTTGGTTTAATTAATACTACTTTCGGTTCTTAATATAAGATATTATTTGATTTTTATTTTGATCCTAAATATAAGATCTCAATTCATTTTGTCTCTTATATTTATTTATTTTTTCTCAAAATAGTCTTTCTAATCATGATAGTTCTAGCCAATAAATTTGATTAGTAAAGATATTTTAGGAAAAAACAATACCTATTTGTTACAAATAACTAACTTAACTTGTTTTTTTAATCTACTCAAATTAGTCAACTTACTCTTATATTTAAAACTGAAAGTAACAATACTTAATAGTTCGTGGTCGAGTCCTTTTTTCTTTTCAAGTAACGACATTGAGATTTTGCAGTAGGGATGCAAGACAAATGGTTGATTAGATCGAGGGCTCATATCATTGCACATCCTTATAATTTGATGGCATTTTGATTTTAGTATATGTGGTTTCAAATCGTATTTCTTATTCTTTAATTTGTCCATCTAAAGTGTTCGTTCTCTATGGTTTTCATACGGACCTTGTGAAACTATGAAGAGGGGCAAACATTAACTCTATGTTTGGATGTTAAGAAAATTAGGTAGAAAACAACACTACAAGTGAAAACTCCTCAAAATAGCAAACTTTTTAAATTATTTTTGGAATTTTTTTGGGAAAAATCTCAAAGAAGATTTATTAAATTTTAAAATTTTAAATCAGTCTTGTTTAGCACGCTTTACTAGCAATTGAGAATATACTTTTGTAGTAATTTCTAATTTGAAATTTTTTTAAGGATTTTTCTTCTTTTTTTTCCCAGTATTTCCTCTCTTATTTCCTCTCACTTTTGCTTTCATCCTAACGTAATATGAAGGATGAGAAACACAATTTGAAATTATAAGGATCAAAATCAATATATAATCAAAGCATAAAGACGCGTGGTATTTACCTGTCATCATTAAGACATCTTATGAAAAAAGACCCACCCCACCTACACGCTCATTATAATTATAAATACCTTCAAATTCAATTTAGCATGGGCACTTAATCTTTAGCAAGGGGGGGCCACATAATAATCTCAAATGGGCAAACATGTGGTTTAGTTTAGATGAGCAATTGTAAATATCAAGAAATTGCGATCTTGAACAAATAGATTTTGTTACTAAACAAAGCTTCCTAACAGAGCAAATAGAAAAGTCCAAGGAAGGAGGGTAGAGGACCTACAGACAATGGATGTTTAGGGCCACACTGACAAGATTTGCCTCCCCTAACAAATGGTCCAACCGTGATTTTTGCCCAGAAAGAAAAAAGTTTACATAAAGATAGCAAAATACTAATTATAATTTGTTGTGGCCATTTTTAAGGCCATATTTGAAATTACGTTTTGAAATCATTTATAAGTACATTTCACATAAACTGAGATAAAACTTCTCTCACATACTTATCTCATATTTCATAAGTCACGGTTAAAAACCTGCTTATAAGTCATTCTAAAAGAGTTCTAAGTCTTCAATCTTACTTTTTAGACCTTGTTTAAACTGCATAATTATCGCTTTTGTTGAAGCGCTTAATTCCAATACAATTTGACGCAAGGCCACTTTCTGTGATGTGTTTAACATCCAATTATTGTTTGACGCGATCTTTTTTTTTTTTTTTGGTTAAATTACACAAGCTTTCCTAAACTTTGAACTATGTATAAATAATCAACTCACCTAAACTTTCAACTTTACATGAATAAACCCTAATCAATTGTGTAACCCTTCAAATTGTGTTTTTGTGTTCATATAACCGCTTTGAGATTTGATTTTATATATGGGTGTCTATATATATATATATATATATATATATATATATATATATAGAAGCCCCTTAAACTAAATATATAAGTACTGAACAAAATTACCGGTAAGAAAGTCATGTGCATAAATGTAAGAATTTAGAGAGATTCATTGTAAAGTTTCAAAATTTAAGGAGATTATCTGCACATAACATAAAATAGGAGTTATGTATAATTTCACCCTCGCCAAAAAAAAAAAAATTCAAGTGAACTTTTTTTTTTTTTTTCCAAGTGATATTTTGAAGTGAACTTGTTCCAACACATACCGCTGTTATTGACCCAAGATTAATTGTAGTAATGCATATTGCATTACAAGGGGGCAGGAAGTTGAGTGTCTCAAGTATAGAGAAACAGAGAGAATACCTGTGAAAACAGAGGAATAAGATTAAGATGCCAAATTTATGGGCACTAATTCGCAGCTCTTGATGCTTTTACCAGCATGCGATTATGGCCAAAAGTAATTGATTTTATAGGATCTTTTCTTCAAAATTTTGCAAATGAAACGATATCTCAATTACAATTATACCACAAGAGATTGAAGAGAAGAGATATGCTTAAGGAGATAGGACTTTCCACATTAGCAGAGGAGCATGGTTCCTAGTTCCACTTATCCAGCTGGGATTTACTGTCATCATTGAAATTGAAAATATATATCATCCCCTCATTTCATGAACAAGATTATAAGCTTGAGCCAAGTAGAGGGGGAAATTCCCAGAAATGAAGTAACATCATAAAAATGAAAGTAATCAAATAATAAAAATCACTCATCATCATGGACAATGGGTCATTGCCTAAGGGGAAAAGGAACTTCAACAATTAAAAACATTTATGCACTCACTTAAGAAATCCCTTACATAAACTTCAACTCATCACTGATTATCATGAAAACAAGCCTGCTTGTACTTCACATAACAACCTCTGAACTGAAGGGCCAAAACAAAACCCAGAGATCTCAATGACAACTGTGTATTTTCCTTTACCTTATACTGCCACTTGAACTGATCATGCATATGACACTATCAAGGGTTCTCTGGACTCTTCTCTAGATGCATCCTTGTAATAGAAGTACAACGCTAATTGTACTATTCCCAATATGGTTCCTATTCCATTGGGTACCTACAAAAATGAACCACAGATATTTTAGTTCATTTCAAGCTAGACTGTATATCTAGGAAGAAAATTAAATGCAGTAGAGTTGGAAGAAAGCTTACATAAACAAACACATCAAAATTGAGCAACCCGTAAAGAAAGAAGGAAGCACTCATTAAGAAGGTCGATAGGGAAAGAAAGAATGGCATAAACTCAACACTCTTTGTCCGGATCACCAGTTTCTGGGAAAGACATGGAGATTGATAAATCAATAAAATTAACCAAAGCAAACTGATGCAGGATGTTCAGAATTCAAATGATAGATTTCCAGGACGAAACAAACTTACAATTATAAACAGAGGAGAGGCAAACATTGAAATAAGAGAAGCAACACTCAAGGATCCCACAAACACCCGACGTGTTACACGGTCAGCTATTTGCAAGCTTCCAAATACTATGATTGCAAATAACCCCAAAACAGCCAGCAGTAATCCAACCGTTCTCACCTATCAAATTGAAGCAAAGAGTATACAAAAGCTTAGAGATGACACAGAGGCTATCAGGCACTTATCACAACTAACAAGTTCATCAGTCATGAGAAAATGCTTCCAATTATATATATATATATATATCAGAACTCTAACCTTCCTGTTTTTCTCTTCATACGTCACAAAGAGGATTATGTACACAAACTGAAAGACTGCTCCACCTGAGTTAACAGTCAGGACCATTAGATTATCAGGAGATATGAAAGGCGTGCCATACCACATGCAGATCAAGCAATTCAGGAGAGCATAAATATAGGGCGAGCCTGAGAACATTTCTGTTGACCCATTTCTGACAATTCTTCTGAAAGTGGGTCTGAAATTTAGCACAAGTGAGGCGTCAATGAAGGGGAAAAGAATAATTTCGTCGGAGCTCAACATAGTTTATCAAACAGTTCATAAGCAAACTTACATGGGCGACACAAATAACCCAAAGGCAAAGATGTTCCCTGAAAATAAGCATTGCAATAATTGAAATCAAGGAAGAAAACTCTAGAAAACTTCGAAGATTGGTTTTAAAAATTTAACTGGCTGACCAGCAAAATCCCAGAATCTGTTAGAGAAAAAGAAAGTACCGGCAATTCCAGCTGCATCCTTGCAAACTGTAAGGATTGAAGAAGAAGCAGAAACAGACATTAATCTAAGAATCACCAAATTCCACCAGAAATCAAACCCAACCCTCCATGTATAACATCAAAATAAGATGACAGGTGACGCCGCCACCTGCAATAATACGATTCGTTTCACAAAGATCTTCCCTCTTATATCTTTCAAGTCACGAACTAACGAAAATATCCACGTTTTCCAAATGCTTAAATGCTAAATCGGTGCCCCTGCGAGATTTCCGAGCTAGAGGGCCTGATAATTATTAGCTTCCCCCCGTAACTTGCTGTGCTAGGAAAATGACAAAGACCCAATAGAAAAAACAACAAAAATGGCACGGCTTGCTATTGGCTTGCTTGCGTTCGAGCCACGAAAATTCAAACGATTTTGGGTTATTTTATTTATGTGAAGAAGTTCGATTGCACTGACAAGTTGCGAAAAGAGGCGTGCGAATGTGTGACAAACAAAGGGTGGCGCCTACTTGGATGATTTTCCAGCTGAGTTGTAGGGACTGCGACGACTCTGGAATTTAGATTAGATACAGGCCAGCTCCGACAAGGATAGAGATGATGCTGATCCTTAGTGTTAGCTATTAATTGTTATCGTCTTATGTACCATACGAATATTCTAATTCAGCAATTCTAGCTGCCTTTTGCTTCTTTTGTAAAAATTTTGACTCGATGAGGATCTGTATTTCACTAGTATTTCTAAAGCAGATGTTTAGTTTTTGTTTATAAGAGATATTAATAACTTATTTAATTTTTGAATATTATTATTTAATTTGATGTTTAATATTGTATTTGTATTTTAATACCCTTTAATTATGGATCATTTTCAATGTTTTAATTTATTTTTTTTAGAATTCAAAATATTCTCAAATCATTTTAGATTTGAAACTAATTTCTATCGAACTAAGAGTATTAAGATTAAAACTCTCTCAATAAATACATTTATCATCTCAACCAACAATAAATTGATAATGTTTTAATTATTGGTTTGCTTGTTCTCTTTCATTCACTCCCTCTTTTCATAGATAAAGATATTTTTAAGACTAAGTTACATTTTTTTATATATTTATTGTTTTTGATGAGTTTCAACTAATTTTTTATCCATATAATTTAATTATTTGTATTCTATAAAAACGATTGAATGGGGTGACAGATAAATAAATGATAGCTAATGGAATTTTTTTTTATTAGAAGATATGTTATTTTGAATAAAATTTTAGATAAAAAATTAAAAGTCAAATTCATATAGTTAGAAAGTAAGAATAAGAGATAAATAATAGCAGTAACAGTAGTAGAATTAAAAAGACGAGAGATTCAAAATAAGTCATAAGACGTGTCAATAATGAGTTATAGAAAAACAAATAGCGTTGTTGGCAAAAAAAAAAAAAAAAAAAGGAGCAAATAGCATTATCTGTACTAGTAAGATGTAAAGTAGGTATTCTTCCGGTCCTAAATATAAGACCCCTTTTATAGTATAATTTATATTATAAAAAGGATCTTATATTTAGGAACGAAGAAGTATTATATATTTGCACCATATACACACACCCATAAAGTTATCTTATTTACCATCATTAAATCATGGAATTTCTTGCCATATAAATATGCTGATAGAAATTTGTAGTATCTATAGGGACATCCGATCTGATAAAGACCAAACATATATTTGTAAGATACTAGAAATTGTCCTGACATTGCAATGTAAGAAACTTAGACATTGGACCGTTTAGAATAAATTATTAAATTACTAGCGTGAATAAAACCACTTAATTACGTGTTGCCAAATAATATGGATAAACTTAAACAAGTTGTATTTGGGACAAAAAGTATACAAGAGACAAAAAAGAAATGCCCTGTATCCTAACCTAACCTTATCTACCCTTTAAAAAAAAAAATTAGAAAACATACAAATGAAACATGAAACATTTTAGCATTTAGGTGTCTCCCATGCTAGCTCCCCCGCCCCCCGCCTCCCAAGGTCAAAAAAATGTTAGCCCTTTTTCTTAACATATAGTTTAAAATTCAATACAATACTCCTCCGGTCCTAATTATAAGACCCAATCGACTTATTTGAAGAGATTAAAGAAGTAAGTTAAGTTGGTTATTTATAATAAATAAGTGTTGTCATTCCTAAAATATCCTTGCTAATTAAGTATATTGGCTAAAACTATCATTATTAGAAGGATTATCTTGAAAAAAAATACATAAATATAAGAGATAAAATGGATTAGGGTCTTATAATTAAGACCAAATAAAAAGTCAAATGGGGTCTTATAATAAAGACCGGAAGAGTATGTTATATTATCAAGTCTAAATAAAAAATAATTAATTACATTATATGGTGCTAGTTAAAACATGCAAAGTTTGTTTACATTAGAGCAGGAAAACTGGTTTTTCAGTTACGATGTAATGATTATTAAATATCATAAATAACAATGTTCTATCATATAGTTTATTTTATGAATAATTAATAAAACTCCAAAAAATAATTTAATTCATTATCATTCAGAAATCACGGCAAAGGTAGGGGAATGATATTATTTGGAAAAAATCAAATTGTAGGATGGAAGAAGAATAATGCACTCACGACCTGATTGATATTTGAAACATATATAATTTTATAAACATCACAGATCCCACCTGGTTAGATTTGGTCCCTGCACACTAAATGCACTTCATTAAGACAAATACACTAATGATAAATGGTTTCAAAGAGCAACTCGATCAAATAAATTTATATTTGATGTAAAGTGGTACAAAATTTGACGTTTTAAAGCAAACTCAATCTCACAAACTTACGTTTGACCAACACAATGTGTATTCTGCAGAACCACCACGACCACTGGACAAAGATAATTCTTGTTCCAACCATAACAATCATTTGAAGTCAGTCATTAATGGTATGTCTAGAATGACGAAAATGAATTAAAATGAAGTTTCAATCTTAACACTAATATTTTCAAGAATCTATACTGGAAAAAAATTATTTGTACCATTTTTCATCTATTATCATCAATTGAAGTAGGTATAAGCCAGATGATTCAATCATCTGTATCAGAATCGGACTCAGAATCATCCTCCATTTGCAACTCGAAAGGTCTCAACCTGTTTGTATTGGCTTCTAATGGGGGTAGTCCATCATCATCATCACTAGAGTCCCTCTCAATCTCTGGTTGGGAGGTGTTTCCATGCAAATTTTCATTTGAATCATCTGTAGCCCCGGATTTAAAAATCGCAGGCCTAAAGGAAACGACGATTGTAAGAGTTAGTACACGATGAATTGGAGGAAAATAGTTTTGACGACAAAAGTTAAACCAGGACTTTTCAACAATGGAAACTAGGGCGGCTACAGCAGGTGCATGAAGATAAAACTGAGAATCTTTTTATTTAAAAAAAAAAAAAAGGAAATAGTGACGTATTTCTGCACTATCATTATTGCTAGATAGAAAGATCAGAAGTACCAACAAAAGCATACCATTGTGGAGACTTCTGAAGGGCCCGAACTTGTTCATGGTATAGAACTTGGGTAACAATACATGCAACTTTGCTACCCGATTCAAGAGCTTTTTCCTTTCCACTTTCATCAACGACAACATAATTGCCTGCACATTGAGAAACAACGTTCAGTTGGCAGTGAACTTTCAGGAGCTAAATTGGTGACATGGGTACCTTTCAAGGACCAATACAGTAATTTCTTCAATAACAATCAAGTGAAAGAGGCAGAACATGAGATAAAGAATAGCCATTGGTCAGAAGAGGACAAACTCATTAGAGAAATATGCAGCCTGCAATTGCTCTCAAGGTCCGTTTGAGCTTTAGAAGGGATTAAAATCAAGATGCTTAGAAAATAATATCAATGACGCAAAATAACTGTATCACCAAAAGTTCAGGGCAAAGACATAACGCAACCAGCAAAGCATGTTTCTATAGGCAAGAAGCCTTTTCCTTGAACCAGAAATTATTGAATTGCTTCATACACAGAACAAACCTCGTTTTATCCACATGCTCTTCTGGAATTTAGCTGGAAAAAGAGCTAGTAATTTCTCACCGCGTGCATCCATTACCTAATGAAACATATAGATTAATATGGAATCAGAATGTATATGGACAGAGATGATATCTTATAATTCATCTTTATTCTAACTTTATAAATAATCATCACAAGGTGCGGGATCATTCTTATTTCCTTGGTATTTCAATTTCCAGTTTTCACATAATTAAGACCGATTTGTCAATTTATACGCAGATAATGTATTCTCCCATTTGAATCTTCACATGTGATGTTCGCATTGAATAGTCACATATTCTCAAGTTTCAACCAGCGCTAGACTTCAATAGAAACAACCTCCACTGTTTTTCTCAATTACTCCAGCTAAGAACCAATGTTTTATCAATGAGAAAACATATTTTTGTCAGCCAAAAGAAGCATGCCTTCACTATTCGATCCATGAATCTAAAAAAGTACTCGTCTTATTCCTTGAAAACTTTTCACTCGCAAGAGCAAGGCAAATATACATACTGCAGAAATTATTAACTGGCAAATAAGAACCTTGAACCAGCTACTCATGGAGTATATCTTTAGGGTCCAAAAAGTATATATGAACATACAAGCCAGAAGCCAAAGTTCTTATCATTTTTGTGCAGGCAAGTCAAAAGACCTAAACTCTCAAGTTTCAACAAAGAGGTTTGAGTATAACGACAATTGGTGATAACAACTAGAAAAATAAAATGAAGACTGCAGCATCAATTTCCTCTAGTAATGACGCCCAGGAAGATTACACAAACACCTGCTCCTCTCTCTTTCCCTCACTCTCATGGTTATTGAAAGAGGAAGAAACTAGACTAATCAATAAACGATAATCAAACATGCAATGTCGCTAGAAGCAATCAAAGATATAAAAATAAGAGCAGAAAAGGAAGCCTTGGAAGACATGAAAATGATGAAGGGGCTGAAGTTGATACCTCAATGAGATTAGAACCACGAAGAGAGACGACCTTCGTGATACTTTGGCCGTCTTGAAGGGCCACGTCCAGTTCCTGTTTTGCCCGCAGCAAGTTCTTTCTTCCTCCTCCCATGGCAGTACCCCGCAATCCAAACCTAAAACCCTACTTCTCTATCGTCAAATTTTTCTTCCAGCAGTGATACAGAGATCGTTTCTTCAACTAAGTATATTGTCAAGTCAGAGGAAACGCACAGAGAGTACAGAATGTCTAGCAGAGAAAATGAGAAGGAACGAGCGGGGCACGAGACGGCGGCGAGAGGAGGCCGAGGAAAAGAGGCTGTAAGCACGAACAAGGGAGTTCTCTGGTTAATTTTTTTCTCTCCCTCATTCTGAATTGGGGGTATTTATGGAATATCAGTAATAAGTGAGAGCAAATTAGTCCTATGATATCAAAGCTGCTTAATTAATTTAAATTTTGAATAAATAAAAGATATCACATAAATTGGTTAATTATAATAAATATGATATGATTTTATTAAAATATTTTTATATAATATTAGATTATGTATCAATTTATAAGTAAATTAACATGAAAAATGATAAATATAAGAAATAAAATAAATAAAATTTATATTTAGAATTAAATTCAAATTCTAACTACTCTTATGTTAAGAATTGAATGTAGTATGCATTGGATAAGATATTCTTCCCCACTATGTTTTATAATTTATACTACCTCCGGTCCTAATTATAAAACCCAGTTGACTTATTTGAAGAGATTAAGGAAGCAAGTTAAGTTAGTTATTTGTAATAAATAAGTGTTGTCATTTCTAAAATATCCTTGCTAATTAATTATATTGGCTAGAACTATCATATTAGAAGGATTATCTTGAAAAAAAATGCATAAATATGAGAGATAAAATGGATTGGGATCTTATAATTAGGACCAAACAAAAAATCAAACGGGGTCTTATAATAAAGACCGGAGGTAGTATATATATAAGAAATTGTGCCCCACTATATTTTATAATACACACACACGCATGCATAAAGATATGCTTATATGCCCACTAATTTTGAAGACTCCTCCGCCGTGTGCAGGTTTGTTGCTTTCTTTTCTTGTTCTCTATCATCTTATGAGGCCCAAAACACTTCTTTTATGAGTTTCATAAAGGGTTGCAGGTCTATAAGTTTTCATTCTTAGGTGTTTTTGTATGTTACCTTAAGCCCAGGTAGCCTAGCCTTTTAATATATTTGGGCGTTTTTATGCTATCGTTGTCTCAAATTAAAATAATTGTTTGGACTTTCGGGTATGACCCTAGACTCACGCAGTCTATTAAGGTGAGACTTAAGAATGTTTAAATGTCAAGTAATAACTCATGGGCCGGGCTCACAATAACCAGCCCATTTTGACGCCCCAAGTTATAGCAACAGGATAATAATTACTCCCTAGCGTCACTTTGTCCCACGGTTTTTTTTGTTGAAGTTTTTTTTAATGGGGCACATTGATATATACTCTTCCGATTCTTAATATAGGACATAATTGTTGAGTTGATTTTTGTCCTAAATATAAGAACCATTTCTCATATTTATCAATTTTCTTTAAATTACCCTTATTAATACTCCTTCAACCATAATTAAGTAAAAAAAGAAGATGGAGTATTAAAAAAAATGATTATAGTATTTTAGAAAAAACGTGTTACATTTCTTATAATTAACTAACTTATCTAACTTTCTTGATCTAATCAAATTAGTTAAATGAGTCTTATATTAAGGACTGGAGGAGTAATAGACATCTAAAGAAGAGTAATATGAATATAATAATATTTTTGTGGATGTTTATATATCTTTCATTATCTCTGATATCTCAGCAACCTTAAATGAAATAAGAAGTACTCATATGTTTTATTTTTCCTTATTCTCTTCTTTTATTTTCCACTCTTTTTTTAGTTTTATAACACAAATGAAATTTTAATTCATTGTTTTCATTTTTAATCATCTCATTCTTTTTTCTTGCAGGTACTCGCTTTTTCTCCCCACTCATTCTCTTTTCTTTTTGGGAGGGGCGGGGCCAAGCTACTCATTCTCTGTTTTTGTTTTTTAATCAAAAGACAAGGCCCGTCAAATTTTAAAAATTTAATTTGAGCTAAGCCCAAATTAACCAAACAATTAGGCCGGCCCATAACAATAGGATAAGAAACAAGACTAAGCAAACCACTACCATAAGAAGCTAAAAATCACCAAATAAAAGAAAGAGGACCCGCATGAAGCGAAGCTCACTGAAAGAATGGCCCTTCCATTGTTGAACAGCAAGAGACCAATATTAACATCAGAAACATCCCAGCCATTTTCCTCCATTATCTGATCTCAAGGTCCGCGAAGCTTTTCATGAACAGACCTTGAATAGCGAAGCTTGGAGTAAAAAGTTTATTTCCTTTTCCCCCTTCGCTAAAAGAGCTTCCAATTAAAAAAACTGAGGGGTATTTAAATAGAATCCAAATTATAATTTTAAAAAAAAACCTTTTCTATACTGCCAAACACCCCTTAAATCTAGGTTTTTTATTGGAGGGAGCCATCTCATCGTTTAGTTTATGCCTCTTTAACACATGGCTTGGGAGGTGTTTGAATACCCCTAGAAGTGCTTTTTTAAAAGAAAATTTTCACAA
Source organism: Neltuma alba (assembly GCF_004799145.2). Taxonomy (NCBI): domain Eukaryota; kingdom Viridiplantae; phylum Streptophyta; class Magnoliopsida; order Fabales; family Fabaceae; genus Neltuma; species Neltuma alba. The sequence goes on from NW_021636205.1 coordinate 43,619, forward strand.
ATAAAAACAAACTCCTTTACATATTTACTTCATATAACATAAAATCATTTTTAAAATTATAGTTTGGTTTCCATCCAAATATCTCTTTGATCTAAAACAACATCATAAGTAGAAGTAGAAAACTCATTGGGATTTTTAGATTGCAAACTATCATGTATATCAAAGGCTTGCTTATGAGCATAGTTCACTTATCCTTGTCATACTACTCCAATACTTAATATAACAGTTTGTTTGATTATTTTAATTTTAAATATAAAATTCCAATCTATTTTGTCTCTTATACTTTCTATTTTTTTCAAAATATTTGGTAGTTTCAACCAATATACTCCTCCGGTCCTTAATGTAGAACCCAATTATTGAGTTAGTTTTGGTTCTAAATATAAGACCTATTTTTTATATTTATCATTTTTTTCTAAATTACCTCTATAGATACTCCCTCAACCATAATCAAGTAGAAGAGGGAGATATGGTGTAAAAAAAGATAATTATAGTGTTTTAGAAAAAACGTGTCACATTTCTTATAATTAACTAACTTACCTAACTTCTTTAATCTAACCAAATTAATTAAATGAGTTTTATATTAAGGACCGGAGGAGTACCTCAGTAGTAAGAATATTTTAAAAAATAATACTTATTATTATAAGTAACTAATTTAACTAATTTTTTAATATATTCAAATTAATTAATTAGATTGTATATTAAAAAGCGGAGGTAGAATGTTGGAAAAAAAGAATTGCATTTCTTATACATTTATATTGTGTTATGGGATAGGGACCATCCACGTCACGCGGGAAACAACTACCCAACAAAATTAAATGAACTTAAATGCGGCCCCAATACTTTTTAAGAAAAGACATACCCTGTGATCCAGTCGCCTTTAATTAAATTCCCACCGCGATAACATATTTTTTTTGGTCCGGGGTCTTGAAAAGCAAAAGAGAGAATTAGGATGAATTTTTTAAAAATAAATATAATTATTTTAAAACAAAAATAATAACTGCTCACTTATTAATAAAAATTGCCGATAATTATTTTTTCCTTATAATTTCATTACAATTGTCCTAACATAAAATGGAAGATTAATAAGAGCGCACCCCAAATCCGCGTCAGTTTGCTGGCACATATATGTCCACGTCAGTTAGTTTATTCGTCTTAAATAAGATGGCTATCTTGTGAGTAAGAGAGGGTCCGAATCACTTGAGTCCTTTCAAGATGTTCCATCATTTATTTTTCTTCATATTTATTGTCCTGTTCATTCATTTATTATTATGCTTCCTTGTCCAATCCTATTTATTCCTCTGATCATATTTATAAATTATTTTTAACATGTTTTATACATATTAAAAAAAATTTTAAATTTTATTAGTTCTTATTTAAAATTTAACAACTTTTTAGTTTTATTCCTATTTAATATATATTATACATCATGTTACAAAATCAATACAATAATAAATGAAGGGTAAAATTATATATTTATACAAAAAATTTCTCTCTGCACCCTATATATAGGACTAAAAAATATCTTCTCTCTCAACCTTATAAATAGAATCAGAGGAGTACATTGTATTTTTAATTACATTTGTTATACACTATAAAAAATGGTAGCTAATCATTAATCTGTTTCAAATTAAAAATTCTTTTCAAATTTACTCATATTAAATAAAATTGTGAAGAAATTAAAAAATATAAAAAGTCACATGTAAGCATTAATTGCGGAGACAAGATTGCCAAATACTTCCTCTACTTTTTATTATAAACTTCAAATAATTAATTCACAAAAATAAATAATTAGTTAAAATTAGTTAAAAATAATAAATATATTAGAAATAAAATTTTGTTTTCAAACATACATTTATAATAAATGAGTAAAATGATAAAAAAAATATGTAGAGAAATGTGATAAAAGAAAAATAATCAAGGGTGACATTAGAAAAAATACTTTAAATGTTAAGATAAATCCAAATTAAAGTTTATAATATGAAAAATGCTTTTTCTTAAAGTTGAAATTTGTAAATAGAACCGAAGGGAATAAGCATTAATTACTCTTCAAGAGGCATATATTTTAGATTAAGTGATTCTTTTATAAATAACTTATATTGTGAACTGGATAGAGGACCTTTCATCATAGTTAAGAAAAATTTCAATCTTCGTTAATTTTCTTCTAAAATTCAATAACCTTTTCGTTCTACCCATATTTAATATACATACATGTACATGGGATTCTAAGTAAATAACAATTTACAGAATAATAAATTAATAATGAAATTGTATACTTATATAATAAATTTAATAAAAATAAAAATATGCTATCTCAGGGCCAGCCGACAAGAGGAGTGTGGTCTGAGAGCCAGCGAACTACTAGCACCTTCATTCTTAATTTTACCTGTATGTTCATTTATCTATCTTCCTATAAGTGCGAGAACTCTAAATATTAACAAAATATTTTTAAGCATTGACAATTTGACATACTAATCTTAATTTTTAAAATAACAATATTTATTATAAAAAATCGTCATTTGATACTAATGTAATTTAGAAGACTTTAAAATTAAAAAAAAATGAAGACCTTATATAAAATTAAAGCTCATGTATTGAAGATCATGGGTGATTAATCATCCGCCCATAAATTTTTGAAAAACAAATTTATGATAATAATTGATAACATTAGGATTTGGATATATGGGAGATGATTAATCATGTGTCATAAGAAAAATGAAGAACTATTGAATGATCAATTTCATTTCTAACCCGGCTTCATTAAGATTGTGAGCCAATTTGCTCGAATTTGTGAGACTGGGGAGTCAATGGTGGTAAGTTTTAGAGTTGAAGAAATAAGCTGCATGTTTGAACTTTGAAGCAAATTGGGTATGATTAATACAAAAAGTGAATTGATTAATTTGTTAGTGATGTACTCATTAATCACTCCACGTTACAAAGCTAATTGGGCAAAAGTTCAAAACGGAGTTTGATGCCAAAAATTAAATATGTTGCTTTTACATAAGAGAACTAGCCATTTCGTCATCCAATGATTCTTTTAAAATTAGAAAAAAAAAACGACAAATATTAGTTACTCTACATAACAATGATCATATATGTCAAGGAATGATCTTGTTGATAATACTCGTCCGATTCTTAATATAAAACATATTTAACTAATTTGATTAGATTAAGAAAGTTAGGTAAGTTAGTTAATTATAAGAAATATGATATGTTTTTCTTAAAATATTATAATCATCTTCCTTAATATCCTTCTACTTGATTATGATGGTTGAGGAAGTATGAAAAATGGGTCTTATATTTAAGACCAAAATCAACTTAACAATTAGATTCTATATTAAAGACCGAAGAGGTATTATGGTATAAAAATTGAACCAATCCAGCTTGTTAGGTAAGTAACTAGCTAGTTGGCCGGTCTGGATAATCAATTTACAGGATCAACCTGATTTGAGTCAGATTAACCCAATACAATCTAATCAATCGAATGAGTTGGATGGATAAGTTCAGTTGGATTTTATATAACTTTTCTTCTTATTATATTGAACCGGATCAAGCTTTAGTGCTTATCATAATGATACATCATAGTGCACATCACTACAGTAAAATCTTCATAGTTTAAAATTAAATTTAACAATTTATCATAATAATGCATCATAGTGCTTATTACCACAATAAAATCTTCATAATTTACAAATAAATTTAACGGTTTAGATTTAAAATTTTAAAGTGACAAGTTTAGATGATAAAATTATTTTTTGAAAAACTGATAGCTAAAAAATTATTTTCACTTTAGATTATGTACTCATTAAAATTTTTTTTCAAAAAGTAAAAAAAAAAAAAAGAATTTTAGACTTTCAAATTTGAGTACACTGAAACTAAGGGTGTGTTTGGAATCACATCTGAACCTTCAAACTGACTTCTCTATCGGCAAAAAGAGTTTTTTTGATTTGGGATGTGTTTGGAATCATATTTTTGCAATCTGACTTCTGTCACTGAAACGGACTTATACAATAAGCTCAAAGAAGTTGCTTTTATCCAATCTGACTTCTGTAAAAGTCAGATTAAAAAAAAAATTATTTTTCCACTGCTAATCTAAACACACCCTAAATCAAATCACCAACAAGCGCTTAGATTGATTGGTCGACAGTTGTTGTAACTTAACCAATGGTCCTATATTTAAGCTCCACGTATGTACATTCATTTCCCCTCATTGTGGGCCCACATTCTCACGAATGGGATTAATTGGTTGCTATTAGCGTTGGGTATTGATAGAGAAATTTAAAAAAAAAACTAAATGAAATTTAAAAAATATAAATATTATAAAAATATGATATGTCGTCTTCCGTAATCCGTTACCAGTGGTGGCGTTATTCGGTGACATTTTTCTTTTCCAGATATATAATTATAAATACCCGAAAATGGTCGAAACGTGTTACATAGTAGTATGTGATTTGTGGATTTTCGTAGTCACCAATTAAATCGGTCCCTTATTGGTCAAATCAATGAAATTATTAAATGCAGATTTGACATAAATCATAAACGAAAAAAGCAAAGGGATTGCGAACACATTTCTTGAAAGCAAGTCCCAAAATAGTTAATGCTCTTAAATCACGTTTTACAATTTTATTAATTATGGAAAAATACGTGTTTGGTATTTTATTCCATTAATATTTTGTTAGAGGACGACCCTTTAGACTTTAGAGTTTAGATGATAAGAATGTGTTAAGTTTAGAGCAGTTTAATTCTCTCTATTCAATTTGGAAGAATGTGAGGATTACCCATTGATTAGAACATGTCAAGTGTCAACTAACAAAATTTTGAGAAGATCAATTATTTAGTCATTATACTTTTGATTCGATTATAATTTAGTCTATAAAATTTAGTTCAATGCAATTTAATTTCTCAATACTTAAATTTTATTTTTTTGATTTTCAAAAAGATTGCATGATTTTTTTTAAAAAAAAAATATAGGAACTAATAAGTTAAAACTTAAGACATTAGAACTTAAGAAATTGTATTATATATCACTAGATCAAAGCACTGAATGGTTAATTTTTCCAATATCATATGCCTAACAACTAGACTAAAACGGATCTAGAGATAACTACTATTTCTTTTACCATCAACGCATAAATATTAAGATGCCTGATGAAATCAAAATGAATAGAGATTTCTATAGACGAATCAATATTAGAGATCAATCTAATATATTCTCTAAAAGCAGTTGTTTTTTTTAAAGAAATTGCTAGCAAGATGTTGCAACTATCTTTACAAAATTCAAAAATCTAATTAATCATAATCTCATTTCTACATATATTTGACTATTACTATTTTGCAAGGAACAAAAAACCGGACCGGGAACTAAACCGGTCTAGACAGTGGGTTAAGGGTCACTGGTCGGACCGGGGTCAGACCGGTTATATTAAAATAATAAAATTTAATTCATAACATTAAAATAGAACAAAATTCACAAATAATAATCACAAAAAAAAAGCTACTAAAGTAGTTTAAATGTTTAATTATACCAAACGAAGATTAATAAAATACATATCTTAAAATTCATTTTTTTATCTTTTATATTTTTATCATAATATCAAATTTAAAAATTTTTTGAATTAATTCAATTCAGACTTTTTTTTTGGTACAATTCAATTCAGACTTGATACAACAATTTACCAAGACGTTGAAGTAGATGGAAATTGTAGTTAATCACTGAATATGCAATTCAGTTGCGCGAGTTTTACTGTGGAAACAAGGCAGTAGATGTTCACCCACAAGCCAAACATTCACTAGGTTCTATCTTTTATAATTTTATCATGATACAGCTCAATGCATGTACCAAAGGTGAAGCTTCTGTGAACAGCGAAGGCAAAACAGAACATCCTTCAACCATAATGCCAGTGAACTGTGACTTGCCGTGCAACTTGCGATGTGAGCTGTGACTGCGACAGGGAAGCACGATGCCAGTGAACGGCGAAGGTGAAGCAAGATGTCTGTCAGTGAATGGCCGAACTAGGAGGTCCGCAATCAGCAAAGGTATGGATTCCGAAGGAGGGAAAGGCTGGAATCTAGGAGAAGGAGCAAGGTGATTCTGCAATTTGGGGGGAGGCGATTTTCAGATTTGGGAAGATGAGAGGATCGAAGATGAAGCTGGATGAGACTTGAGAGTGAGGGCCGAAGGAGATTTTGGTTGAGAAATTTTTTTTTTAAAAACAGAACGGCGTCGTTTTTAAGCTGGCTCAGTAAAAAAAAAACTAAACCGGGTAACCGGTGGTTACCAGTTCAGCGTTGGTTTTGACTGGTTGAACCGGTTTTTCACCAGTTCAACTGAGGACCGGTTTTTTAGGTGAACCAGACCGGATTGGTGACCGGTTCACCGGTTTTCCAGTTGAACCGGCCGGTCCGGTCCAATTTTTTTCTCCTTGCTATTTTGATCATTTTGGCCAACTTAGGTGGTAAAGATAGAGCAGTGAAACATGTTTGTGATAAATAATTCAAAAGCAACTAGCTCTGGTTGACGCGAGAGGTCTATTCTATACCAAGGATATTAAACTCTGTTGTTGACATGATATATTTCTTTTCTTATTATAAATTTAGTGTCATTTTAAACTTGAGATTAATGTTTATCATTTTAACTAACAGTTTTGTTGGTCCATTGTATATTTCTTAGACAAAAAAAGGCTTCTTGTGCAAAAAAAAAAAGTCTAGTATTTTTTTTCAGAATTTAAAATTTTAATAAAATGAAAGTTCAGATGTTAATTAACAAAAATAATGCTACATTTATAAATTAAAAAAGCACTGATACAGCATGTTTTCCACTTGATCTATATTTCATTGAAACTAAAAAGCAAAAAGTGCTATAATAATTTTGATAAACTTGTTTTTTCAATCAAAACATACACTGAACTGAATTTTAAAGCCACACAAACCGAATTATTTAACTAATCCAAGGAATTATTTTCATTACATTATTTCTATCTCCGTCAGTTAATGAAGAAAATGTTTCTTTCATGTCAAAATTCCAAAAGTGATGCCTCATATATTTGCCATGGATGCTATTTTGAGCTCTCATATTAAATTGATATTTTTACCACATAAAAAATGAGCAATTAAACTAAACATAATAAGAATAACCGGAATCAATATAGATTTTATGATTTAATAAAATCCAAATATATTCCCCATGATTTATGATATAAAAGTCATATCCTTCATGGCCAAAAAAATCCTTGATATCTGAATTAATTTCTGTTGATATAAAATATTGATATTTTTACTTATATTTGTTTAATGCTTATATCAAGTGATATAAAATATAGTTTTTCTCTCTAAGTTTGAATTTGCTGGTCAAAAATGTCAAGTTTAAATATTGTCATAGGAAAGCGTAATCACGCGTGGAATTTTGACTGGACTTTGATTGAAAGTTGAAGCTCGCTGAATTTGACTTTTGGATGATGTCAAAGAACCTAAAGATAAAAAGAACAAATTAATATTAAGATTCTTTGCCGAGTCAAAATTTTCTTTTGGGCACCAAGATTCCCTAACTCACCACAGACAAGATTACAGTTATCATCATGAAGACTTTTGGCCGACAAGTCAAACAATATGCAAATATTTCAAACTCGAAGCGTGCAAATATTGAGTCATATTTTTTCTGGCCTGAATATATTGAGTTATATTAAAATACTAACTTATTAAAAAAAAAAAAAAGGACTAACTATCCTAATTTAATTCTTGGTATAATTTTACTTTAAATAACAAAAAATAAAGGCACTAAAGTTTACATCTTTTCAAGAAGATGAGAGTTTGTTAGCGTTTGGCAATTATGTTGAAGTATAATAATAGGCACAGTTAAAACATGAATAATAGCTTTTGGCGGAATTAACAGGAGGCCATGGAGAAAAGGCCAGACCACAGATCCTGAAATTTATGAATTAAAAACATATTTATCTATGTTAACACGAGGCATGTGAAGTGAACCGTGGAAATCCATCTTTTAATATTACACAATTCTATTTTGTTTTAAATATAATTTTTATTTCATCTTATCTCTCGTATATATATATTTTTTTCTCCAAAAATACTCCTGGTGATGATTATACATGTTAAAGAATTTTTATCCTAATATAAATTATTAATAAAAATAATTTTAGAAAAGACAACACATATTTATTACAAATAAATAACTTAACTAATTTGGTTAATATTTACAAATTAATTATTTAGTTGTTATATAGATTAAAGATAGGAAGTAGTATAATAAGATATTTTACATATACTCTTGTTATACCATTATGTACGTATAATTTAATATAAAAATAATTAAATATAAATTTCTGTTTCCTTTTAAGTTCCCCAATTAAAATATATTAACTATAAAATTTTGATGTTATAGCTAAATCATATATTCCTCTATGCAGTATAGATCCCCTTCATTTATTATTAGCAAAAACAAATAATTAAAGTATGAAATAATATATATTAAATAAGAGGAAGATTGTAAAATTATTAACGTTTAAGTCAAAATTAATGAAATTTAAAATTTTTCTTAGTTCTAATAAAATATATTAAAAGTGTCTTATAAATAAAATTATAACGTTACCATTTATTTTTGATGTTACGGTGTTCCAAAATAACAAATGAATAATCCTTTATAACATGCTTATTTGTTTTTTAATATAAGACCTATTTAATTAATTTAATTAAATTAAAAAAGTCATGTGAGTTAGTTAATTAAAAAAAAAGATGTCATGTTTTTTTTCTAAAATATTATAATTATTTTTCTTAATATCATCTCTCCCTTTCCCTACTTAGTTATGGTTAATGGAGTATTAATAAGAGTAATGTAGGAAAAATTGATAAATATAAGAAATAACTCTTACATTTAGAACTAATATCAACTCAACAATTAGATCTTACATTGAAGACGTATGTGTGTCTATATATAGAGAGAGAGAGCTAGAAATCAAACTCCTAAGTCCTAATGATACGATTAGAGGAGAGGATAAGGATTTTAAGGATACCTTATTTACCACAGAAGGGAAGCTAATTATTCACATATTATTCACCGACATATGAATGATACAATTTTTTAAAAGTTGTTCTTAAGATTGGATTAAGATCCAGATTCTAAATTTTTCATGTTTCATTCCGTTTGTATTATAACATTAACAGTAATTTTTTCATAATATATATGTGTATATTTATATGCTGATCATTATCATTATTAGAAGATCATAATTTTCCATATCTTAAACAAAATTCAACAAAAACTGGGAAATTACACTCAAATTAGTTATATAACAATAACAATTAATTAGATTGCTGTAATGTGTCATTCACATTACAGCAATCTAATTAATTTTATTTAATATAAAATAAAAAAATTTTATATTTTATATTATTAATATTAATATCAAGATGATAATGATATTGAAGAGGGATACCCTGAGATCTTGGGGAGTTTGATCCTCCGTGGTCTTTACCTCACTTGATCAGACACTCTCGTTCCTAGGGACCCCACGCAAGCCCCATCCTCCCAAAAAAAAAAAAACAAAACAAAACAAAATCAATCCTATCATCACTTGAAAAGACGAAGGTCTCAGGTGGTCCCACAAACCGTCGTTCGTGTAATTTGGCGAAAAGATGAGGGCAGTTAGGTAATTGCAATTCAACCTCTGGCTCCCCTTAACTGTCTCACATGATTATTAGAAACGCGTATATAAACACAAGAGCCTCCGCCTTCCTCCTCCTCTTCAGGGGACTCCCATATCTCTGATTTCGTCTTTCATTTATTTTTGTCTCTCAGAAGTCTCTTTCTTTTCTTGGTCATTCTTCTTGTTTTCTCTTCGTTAGCTTCCCTGGGCTGATCGGAGTGAATCTCATTCCAATTTTGTAAGTTGATCTACTTCTCTGTTTTTACAATTGTCTGTGGTCCTTGTTACTTTTTATGATCTGGATATTGCCAATTCTCCATTCTGTAAAATTTTTTTTTGCCTTATAAGGATTGAAATTTAGGGTAATGGGTACTTTCTTTGATCTCGTTGATGCCCAGTTTTCTTGGATCCGTGGTAATTGTGAGGGTGATCGTCATTGGCATAGAACGTTGTCCTTAATTTGTCTCTGTACTTCCTACTTTGCTCTTCATGAAAGTTCTAGCTGAAAAATTAGATCTGAACGTTAAAGTGGGTTCTATATGTTGTTTCAAGTACATTCGTATGCTTGAATCTGGTTGTTGTGTTTGGTTATGTAAATTTTGCCGCATTTTGCAACAGTTTAGCGCAATCTGGGTTTTAACGCTTATTCCGTCTTCCCATCTTGTAGAAAGAGCGCAAACAGAGAGAAAAGCTGAAGTTTCATGTATTCTGTTGTTTTTTCTCATTCTGATAATTTAATTGCAGATTACCGTTGACAATTAGTGTTTTGTCTTTTCATTCACTTTATCTTGGAAGTCCGATGAGCATTGGAGGAATGTACCGATAAAGATTAGAACAGTTATTAGTGGCTCATTTTCTTGTCGATGATGAATTTCCTCATAATTCTTTTTACTCAATCCCCCCCCCCAAAAAAAAAAAAAAAAAGATGTCAGTCTGCTTTTTCATATGACTATTTATGATGATATATGCATCTGTTGTTATGGCTTTGTTTTACTTTTGTATTGTTCATTTAGTGAAATGAATTTTTCTGCTTGTGCTTCTTTTTGATATACAGTGCTTGATATGGCTTCACATACCCCCAAGAATATCCTCATCACTGGGGCTGCTGGATTTATCGCATCTCATGTTGCCAACCGGCTGATTCGGAACTATCCTGACTACAAGGTGGTTGTGCTGGACAAACTTGATTACTGTTCTAATTTGAAGAATCTCCTTCCTTCAAAATCATCTCCCAACTTCAAGTTCGTCAAGGGTGACATTGGAAGTGCTGACCTTGTCAACTACCTTCTCATAACCGAGTCCATTGATACCATTATGCACTTTGCTGCTCAGACCCATGTGGACAATTCATTTGGTAACAGCTTTGAGTTCACCAAGAATAACATATATGGTACTCATGTCCTACTGGAAGCCTGCAAGGTCACTGGCCAGGTCAAAAGGTTCATTCATGTGAGCACAGATGAGGTCTATGGGGAGACAGATGAAGATGCTGTAGTGGGAAATCATGAGGCTTCTCAACTTCTTCCCACAAACCCATATTCTGCAACAAAAGCTGGAGCAGAAATGCTTGTCATGGCCTATGGTAGATCATATGGGTTGCCGGTGATCACAACCCGTGGAAACAATGTTTATGGGCCAAATCAATTTCCTGAGAAGTTAATTCCAAAGTTCATCCTTTTGGCTATGCAAGGAAAGCCTCTTCCAATTCATGGGGATGGTTCCAATGTGAGGAGTTATTTATATTGTGAAGACGTTGCCGAGGCTTTTGAAGTAATCCTTCACAAGGGAGAGGTTGGTCATGTTTACAATATCGGTACTAAGAAGGAAAGGAGAGTTATCGATGTAGCCAAAGATATATGTACTCTTTTCAAAAGGGACCCGGAAACTAGTATAAAATTTGTGGATAACAGACCATTCAATGATCAGAGGTATTTTCTGGATGATCAAAAGCTGAAGAACTTGGGTTGGTCCGAGAGGACCACATGGGAAGAGGGGTTGAAAAAAACCATGGAATGGTATAGTAAGAATCCTGACTGGTGGGGTGATGTCTCTGGAGCATTGCTTCCTCATCCAAGGATGCTGATGATGCCTGGAGGAATGGAGAAATTTTTTGACGGATCTGAAGATGACAAGTCTGAATCTTACGGCTCAACTAATCCTACAATGGTTGTTCCCTCACCCAAGAGTGCTGGTTCGCAGCAGAAACCTCCTTTGAAGTTCTTGATTTATGGTAGAACGGGTTGGATCGGGGGTCTAATAGGAAAACTATGTGAGAAACAAGGGATTCCATATGAATATGGAAAAGGGCGGCTACAGGATCGTGTATCTCTCTTGGCAGATATATTGAATGTGAAGCCAACTCATGTTTTTAATGCAGCAGGAGTCACTGGCAGACCCAATGTTGATTGGTGTGAATCTCACAAAACAGAAACCATCCGCACCAATGTTGTTGGTACTTTAACATTGGCTGATGTCTGCAGAGAGCATGACCTCTTGATGATAAACTATGCCACTGGGTGTATATTTGAGTATGATGCAGCACATCCTCAGGGTTCTGGCATTGGATTTAAAGAGGAAGACAAGCCCAATTTCACTGGTTCTTTCTATTCCAAAACTAAGGCCATGGTAAGTCAGTTTGTGTTCATTATAAACTGTAGTGATAGTTCTATTATGAAATCCTGATGGTGACTCCTGAATTTTTCCCAGGTTGAAGAACTTCTGAAAGAATATGACAATGTCTGCACCCTCAGGGTTCGCATGCCAATCTCATCTGATCTGAACAACCCACGCAACTTCATCACCAAGATATCTCGCTATAACAAAGTGGTCAACATTCCAAACAGCATGACTATCTTGGATGAACTTCTGCCTATTTCCATTGAGATGGCAAAGCGAAACTTAAGGGGCATCTGGAACTTCACAAACCCTGGTGTTGTCAGCCACAATGAGATCCTTGAGATGTACCGAGACTACATCAACCCCAGCTTCAAGTGGACCAATTTCACCCTGGAGGAGCAAGCCAAAGTAATAGTTGCTCCCAGGAGCAACAATGAGATGGATGCATCAAAGTTGAAGAAAGAGTTCCCAGAATTGCTTTCCATAAAGGAATCGCTGATCAAGTATGTGTTCGAGCCAAACAAGAAAACTGGTAAAAACTAGCAGCATTGAGACATCAGAACTCTTCTGCTCTGCAAATTGTCGTCAGATTACATGGCTTTTAGATTCTTTATTCATCATTTCATTGTTAGTTATATGCAGTTACCGGGTGTAGTGGTTAATAATCATGGTTCTTTTCACCTGTCATTCCTAATTATTTAGTGTTGTCTACTGTTAAATAGTTTTATGTTCTCTGCAAACTTGTTTTAATTAATTCTTCTGTTGCTAATAATATCCCATTTTGTCGATCATTCTTGTATCTCCTTGGCATTGAGATATAAATTTAATTTCCTTGTTTCACTAAGTAACCAGTTGATGTATTCGAACATTGACCTTCTATGTAATTACCCATTATTTTTTGTATTATTATTGATGTATATCTATATTCCCTCAACATTCCGTACACTGCAGCATTGAGAATGCCCTCTCTTTTTGTCAATTGCATAACTGGACTACCATAGATTAGCGATAATGAAACATAGTCAAGGGTTGTTTATTTTTTTTTTAAAAATCAAATAAAAAGTACACACAAATAAACTCAGATATAAAACATATGTTTGAAAATGTGACATTCCCGATTCTTAATTTAAGACTCACTTTATTGTGTAACTTGCATTATAAAATAGGTCTTATATAGAATTATTGATTTTGTCATATTTAGATTGTTAGAACATTCTACAAAAATTTAAAGAGTGATTAGAAGGAAGAGTAATTGACGTGAAGAAATTAGCGCTCATTTATTATTTTTCATATTTTTATATTTGTTATTTATGATTTATTATGTTCATGAAAATATTTTTGAGCAGACTAAAATAAATTTGAGCTTCCTGTAGATATAAATTAATTGTATAATGTCAAAGAAAAATTTGAAGAAAATAAAAAAGGTTGGTCAATGGGTACCATAAAATCATGACTCAAATCAATAATGATTAATATTGTACTCACTTTAGTTTGCATGAAGATTATGAGCTTGTTTGATTATATGTTTTTTAGTGGCATGTTCTTAGAATAATTATGTAATGTTTTAGGACAAGTATAAACATATTGCTTTCTAATTAATATTGCAATAAATAAACAATATCTTTTCATAGAATATAAACATGTATTATTTAATTAGAAGTTATAAAACTTTTAATGAACTTATAAAATGATTGAAATATTATTTTTTTAATTAAACAAACACACTAATAATCTGAGTCATAATAATCCGAGTCACAAATGAGATCGAACCTATAAACTTCAACTCATAAGAATTTATATGTCACCAGACCACAAAGTTATTAGTCTGATTGAAATAGCGTGAACAAACATATATCCATTTTGTTCTATTTTTAAAATATGAGAGCACAAAACCAGAAATGGATATTAAAGATCTTATATAAATTTTAGGGTAAAATTGACTATTCACGGACAAAAACTATAAATAATGGATTTTGTTGTTATAAATGTGCTGAATCACAATCATGCAGGCTGCGACAATTCCGAATTCAACAACGGGCGCCTCGGATGGAAACGCGTATGGCGTGTCCCAAACACACAAAATGACAACCACCTACGTTGGCCCCATTCTGTTACTTCCTCCCCTCATCCTTGGCATGATCTATATAATATATATATATATATATATATATATAATAATTCTATTTATAAGATATTTTATTAAATTTTAAATATAAATGCATTATTTTATGTTTTATTTATTATTATGTAAATTGTTATTTTTTTAACGGCTAAAGTTTAAATTTAGTCTTTCAATCTTAGACAAGGTTTCAATCTAATATCTTAACTTTAAAAAGTATATTTTTAGTTTTTTAATTCTAAAATAACTAGTCTTAAATGATAAGCTTTTGTAACAATTATGATTATTTTGAAAATTAAATTTATTATGTTAGCATTTGAGAGTGTTTTATTAAAAATATAAGACCTGAATATTTGTTAATGATTTTAGAGTTTAATAACTAAAAACATCCTTTTAACAATTAATAGATCAAAATGAAACATTGTATAAAATTAAAGAAGGGAGAATTAGAATAAAGGACTGTAGAGAAAAATATTTAGTAAAAAAGATCAGAAAAATTACAATTATTTTAAAGGACTATATATTAAAATATATTTTAGAAAGACTAAATTGCCCATAACTAATCCTTCTATATTTTCTCTTACTGCATCTCAATTATTTGATAGTTAGTGAGTTTTTTTTCCCCCATTGGTTTACCCCCCACTCTACACAGAATTAGAAAACCCTCGGAACTCATCGATAATGACAAAGGGTCCTATGCATTTTGTTATAAACTCTTATCATCTATTGGTGATTGTTTTCTGTCTCTACAATTACAAGTCATATGTATAATTGTAATTAATTTTATAGTCTGACCTTAGGATCTTTACATGTTCTATAGACATTAATTAATATATAAGTTTTAGGAATCAATAGGTGGTGGATAGTTTGGTAGTCTGCAACGTTGGACTGCGAATCATGAGTGAAAAATGGTTCTAAATATTACCTTTTGAATAATAATTTATAAATGATTCTAAATGTCCTATTAATTTTCTCCGAGTGCAGAAGCCATCGAATGAAAACAAGACCAAAAGAATTGCTAAGAGAAATAAGGAAGGGGACAAGGGTAATTTGGTATTTAAAATCTATATTTTAACATTTGGCCCTTTAAAATAATTCTAATTTTTATGATCTTTCTTACTAAATATTTTTTTCTGCAGGTCTTTTGTTCTAATTCTCCAATTAAAAAACTAAAAATATACTTTAATCTTTTCTAAAAATGTACGTATTAAATAAAATTAAAATTAAAAAAATATCATATATAATTTTAAGTGAAACAAGGATATTTTCAAGTTACATTGAACTTGAAACTAATTACTTTCGGACCTAAAATAGTTAAGGAATGACCCCTCTCAACAAATGCATTTCTTGAAATTTAAATTTGTGTTCTCTTTCTTACAGGGGTGAAGCTGCTACCACCTTTAACTAACAGTTTGTTAGTAAAAATCATTATATTTTGAGACAGTTAATGAGATTTAAGTTTTTTTCAAAGTTTCAGATGAAACATGTTGAAAAAAATAGACTTAAAAATGGAAAAAATATACGCACACAAAGGCCTCGTGCAGCAATTTTCTCCAATGTCAGGATGCCGTTAGTATGCAAGGAAGAGGAATTGGGAATACAAAGGCACTAGCCAGTGCAAAATAACTTCGTATTGCGCTTGTTGGAATTATAAATATAGAGCCATTTTCTCTTGGTATTAGCAAGTTACTTCCAACATTTCTTTTATCGAAAACGAGAACAACTTGAAAACATATTCAATCTATCTAAAAATTTAATAAATTTCCTATTTTTCTCATATTAAATACATTCTTAAGAAATTTCAGGCTTTCATGCATTAATATTAAGTAGGGGTAAAAGGAAAAAAACTGTAATAAATAATCAATATTTTTTTCCTCATTCCCCCTTCTTTCCCGCTTGAAGGCAAGGATGTGCAGGATTTTTATGGTCTGCAACAGTAAAGTAGTAATCAGCACTACACATGATCCAGCTTATCATGATCAAGAAGACATGGATCCTTGATCTCCAGCTCATTTCTGTGTCTTCTTCTTCAGTATCATCTCTGTTCAGCTAGAAAAATGGGGTTCACATACTCTAAGCATAATTATCTCCGAACATCCTTAAAATGCCTAAAAGCAATTTAACTTGATGAAGAGTCCAAAGATGCAGCAGCCAGTTTCTTCAGAAAAGCAACCACATCATCTGATGATGATCCAAGCGTATACCGAGCACTTGATTGATTCCGTCCGACAGCACAGGAGAAGTAATTCTCCTTCTTGAGGTTTAGGATATCCCATGAAATTGTTTCAGTTCCAAGGGTTGGGATCCAAGGTGCACTAGAGATCTCAGGATTTGACTTTGGCCTCTGAGCATTACTTTGGGATGCCTTTGGTCCACTTTTACCGGTTGGGGTCCTCAAAGGCAATCTCTTCTCAGCACAAAACTCAACTCTCTCCGTCTCCTTTGCTCGTGAAAGAGCCAAATCAGTCGGAGGGAACGCAGGCTCGAAGAAGGTAAAAACATCTTCATCCTGCAACAAAAGGAACAAATTAAGATTAAGTAATTTTATCCGCTATAGGACCATGAAGAGTGATTAGGATTCTCTCTGTATTATCCGCTTCTCAGAAAATATTAATGTATAGTGCATTGCATCATTTTATTAAAAACAGAAATTCCAGGAAATTATATGAACGGAATTTCACGTACTAATCATTAATTAGAATAGCAAGATCATGAATATAATTGACAAAGGACTAATGAAGATCTAAGTTACCTTTGCCAGAAAATGTCCTATACAAAGGACATAATCAAATGGTGATGTCATGGATTGACAGTTTGCTATTTGACCTAGGATGCGGTCCATAGCTGCTCCCTGATGAAACACATCATGTTGAAGCAAACACTCATATCAGCATAAAAACTTTCAGGTGACCAGAGAATTAAAAAATGTCAATTATTAGAAGAAAGACTTTACCTTTGTTATACCAACAGCACGCACTTCAACAGATCGACTACCATGAACTACATCAACTGTTGCATTAGAGATTGGACCTGTCCAGAGATGCTGCAGCAAGTCTCTCGCTTGCAGTCTTCCAAATTCAACATCTGCAATTGTCATGAGGTATGAGAAACTAAAGTAACTAAGGAAAATAACTAAAATGTCTCCAGAAAGATAACTTAAGCACCTGCATATTTGTAATTCCACACGATTGATGTTTCCCGTTCTTCAAAATGTGACCGAGGTGTTCTTTCCGTGAAGTATTCAATAACATGCTGAAAACACAGGATCAGGATTGTGTTTATTGGAAACATGAAGGAAAATGACAGTAACTGAAACTAAATGCACCTTCACACTGTCAACCCATTCCATATTCAGAAGCTCCGGCATTGTTGACATCCATATTCCTTTTGCAGGGTGTATAAACATACCATTCTCTGCGGCCAACCACAAGTCATACTCCCTAAAATTCTGAAATAGTGGCAAGTTAAAAAGGCGATAAAGCAGTTAATCAAGACTGGCGGATAATGTTTTTTGAAAAAAAGTGTGGCAATTTACCTCCTCTAAGACTACTCTATCACTTCCACTAAGAATAACAACTGTGGTCTTTGGGTCACTGCATAGTTCTGTCAATGGCTGTTTTAATTCTGGATGCACCTCAAGTTCCATCTCTTTAATCTGACCATCTCTTTTCTCGACTGGTTCAGTTAAACACCCATTGAATCCCTATGGTGAGCATCACCAAAATAAGGAAGTGTTATGAATACGGATTCAAAGGGAGTGACTAATCCCAAAAGACTAACCTATTAGGAGAAAAAGTCCCTTGACTTATAAGCCAAACTATACATGTGAGGCCCGAAACTCATAACAAGAAGATACATGTATACGTACACAAAAAGGTGTGTCCACACCTTCACATGCAAGCATGCATGTGCATGTCCGCACACAGACATGCGGATAAATGCATACAAGTTCAAGTGTATACTAGTGTTCATGATTTCTTGGTGGTGAAAAATTGTTAGCAAACTAAAACATCCAAGTTTTTCAACGATAATGGTTCTGCTCTGAAGGTTACAAAATAACAGAAAGCATATTACCTGACTTGTTCTCCATCAATTTGACACAAAATATTCATTAAATATTCATAGATTCCACATAGATCATTTTAGCAAGAGACCATTAGATTCTCGTTTCTAGCTTTAACAAGTTCGGTTGCTCTTTCTAAGACCACCTTTAGAAATGTTGACGCTGTTCGTGTTAGTGACTTCCATCTTTGTATATCAAGGTACTCCAGCTCTACTCCCGCTGCTTGCTTCTATAACCTAGAACTTTTTTCTGAATACTATAACCCTTTGTTTGTTACTACATTAGGCAGCAGCACGTTACCTCACTTCAAAAGACACCCAAACTTTTCCCCCTTCTCACCATATCAGGAAACAATCAAGTTGGTGGCTGGCAGGGAACACTAAGAAAAGGAATTAAAGTAAAGGAAGGAAAAAAAATGCTGAATTTCTATTTTGATGGAGAAATATTTATAGAATCATGGGCCTTGAGGTTAGATGGTGTACCAAAATAATCAACCGGTTAGTTGACTGCAGATAACGTTCCACCACATCCTTGGTTGGAAGTGTGGCTGGAACTCGCCTTGTCCTTCGTTGTTGCTCGGCAACAGTTTGGTTCAGTTCACTGAAAAGTATTCAAAAGATAAGTTACTTCACAGCAGCATTAATAGACAATAAAAGTCCAAGGAAGAGTTCATTTTTTTCACATGACACCAATTAAGGAACTAAAACCCAATATGCATCACTTGATTTTACTACTACTAAATATAGTAATATACAATGCGTAGAGGAGCATGCATTAAGTGAAACGTTAATTTAAGAACGACTACCAGAATTACGGTTCAGAATCTAAACCTGAGACAGCCAAATAAATGGTTATGCATTAAATCAGTATGCTCCGGGAAGTTGTCTCTCACCCATTCTTAAACTTCTAAGTTCCAACGCATTAAAATAGCTATTTTGGTCACTATTCTGTGATATAATATGGATACCTTACAAGAGTTTCTGCCCATTTCTGAGCAGTGTGGGTTTTTACATGAGAAAAGTTACGTCTATGCCTCTTCTCTCTTTCATCAGATGGCATATTCAGAGCCTGGTCAATAGCAGCAGCAACTTCTGTGACGTTCCAAGGGTTAACCAGAATTGCACCAGCACCTAGAGACTGTGCTGCACCAGCAAACTACAGGGAGTATAGCACAGTGAATACATCTAGGTATGTGGATGAGATATGCGGAAAATAATTTTCTTAGACCAGATAGATGTTTTGATCAATCAAGATGAAGGCTGTAAATCCAATCTCATAACATCAACAAAGATAAACAAAATGTCATTATTTTCATCATCTACCCAAGCTGCTTCAAGTGCTAAAAATTTGGGCAAAACAAGTGTAGTGATGCAGGCTGGACACAATCTAAGAAGCATTTTAACTGGTGATTTGGTAGACTGATTGTGTTGGATACTTGGGTATGACAGCATGTAGCAAACTAACAAAAAAACAGTGCTAGTTACGAGGCCTATACGTGGCATGGATAATGGAAAAATGTAAACCCCAGCTTAAGTAGGAGACTCAAGTTCAGAGACATTTTAGTTTTATTTTTTTATTTTTTTTATTTTCTGGCTTATTTTACTCAACTGCCCTTATATTTATGATTCCCTATAAATAGCACGGTAGTATTGTAAGTTTTTCAGACAAGTCAGACCTGTTGAGCATCAGTTGTTTGTATAATCTTCTCTCCCAATTATTTCCTTCATCTTTTTCTTCTTTCACATTTCTCTTTCCATTTTCTCTCCCATATTTGAAAAGCCTGTCAAGTGCTTCTAGACGGTAATGGCCGCTGGGCAAATTAATCACAGTGCATGCAAAGAACAAGAGTGTACACCGAGGGATGGATTTAATAATGATAATCAGAAGATTCTAATCAGGAATCCCAGCAAGGTTGAAATTTTTTTCAACATCTGATTGCATTATCTACCTAACAATAATTAAAAATTGACTTGAGAAATTAAATCCAAGAATGAATACGGAGGTTGATGTGATTACTTCACTAAGAACGAGTACCCCCTTCTTTCTCTCCTGGCAAGCCACATATTCGTAGCTGACAAGATTCATCCCATCCCTCAAAGATGTCACAAGGGCTACATCTGGTTAAGAATTATAAGAGGCAAGTTATGCCACATTAGAAGAAAAGTTACAAAAAAAGGAAAAAGGAAGTCGGAAATAAAACAAAATTAAAAATCAACATAGAAACAAGACACTAACACTTATTAGTAAAACTCCTGAAAATACCTATATCAGAAAGCGATCAGACTCTCAGGCCATAAGGTAACTTATGTCACAATTCACAAAACTTGGTGCCAGAGAAGCAAACCTAAAATGTAACTTCTCCAGGGAATTTCTAAAACTTTTAAAGGAGCTCCATTCTACCTAATGAATTCATACATAAAGGGAAAGGGAAACTATGAACAAGAAAAAAAAAAATGCATATATCATTTTGTACAATCTCTGGCACAGATTAGAAATAAAAACTGATATTCCTAATGGCCGATTTGATTTCGTAAAACATAGCATTGAAATTGATGCCGAGAAGAAAGTTTTAAAAACAGATAATTCCATTTTAAAAGAAGCAAAATATTAACTTCACATGCACAGATGATTAATTGACCATTTGAAAACAGAAGAGACTCATAAGACATCGTAATTCAGGATAGACAAATCACTAAGGTGGTGGGATCTAAGTCAGAGGATCATTGACTGTGAAACTTAATTTAAACAAAATACACCAACAGCACAGAAAGTTTACCAGTTACAGCATACAAAGCACATAGTTCATGAAAATCAAGAGAGCGATCCTGTAGACGGAACAAATGCATCAGGTTATCTAGCATTGTCTTTAATAAGTTCTAGATCAGAAGTAAATAAAAGCAGTAGATAACCAAAAAAATGATGCAATATGGTAAAAGTGTCTTTGTATCACATACCAGTACTGATCTAAACTTAAAAGCTCATAATAATGAATAAATCCTCTACCATTAATCATTCTTGGCTACATTCATTAATTTAGAAAAAAGAGGGAGGCTGCATTTTTAACTTCTAGGGTAAAAATTCAAGGGTGAAGCAGAAATGGAACTGTGCCATCAGTCCTACCAAGTACCGGTGATTGATGACCAATCCATTTGGAAGATTATATCATGTTTTCTGGTCAATAATTGGATGCTAGTACATCTGTTAAAAGTGTAATATCTTGCACACTCCCCAAAAAAAAAAAATTGCTATCCTTGTGCCAAATAAGAGTTAGGAAGCATGAACTGAACCTGCCTAATATATGATTTAGAAGCTCATCTAAGTGTTCTACAAAACCCACTGCTTAATTGTCATGCTCTCTAATGGTGTAGTACTTGACTCTGATATCAATACTTAATAACATAGTTTTCAAGAGAAATAGTTAGTTAATTAGAGTTCAAACCTTACACAGCCATGTAAGAAAATAAGGACGTGAGGACAGTTGGTGAGCTCAGGTTTCTTAATTTTCTATCCATGATCTATTCTTCCATCGTTCAAATTCAATTCCCTTTTCTTCTATTCCACATAGGATTGCTCAACTAAAGTTCTACGATAATCAATTATTGCCATCCTTACCTTTACTTATTATTTCAAAGAATGCTCTATGCACAAAAATCATATTGCTTTACTATAATCGCTAATTATTCAATTTCACTTATTCAGCAATTAGAACCCCCTCACACAAACCTGAAACTGAGAAAATTTGAGAACTCAAACGGGGCTGTTTTGAAACAATGTGACACTAAAGAACTGAGCTGCATAATGATGCTTCGTATAACACCAGGTTCATGTCCTACATTAGAAAAGGTCCCGCAGATCATCTCTTGTTTACAAAATTTCTTCAGCCTCTCTTGGGAAGAAATTGAAGGAAAAGAAAAAATTTATTAAACTTTGTAAGAAGAAAATGCTTTTGTCTTGTTATTTGAAAAGTAAAAGTAAAAATTATGCAATTTAAGCAAGAGGGGATAAAAATGAAAATAATATAATAAAATGAAGAATCAGTCACTACTAATTTATGTTGACACGAATATTTCTAAGATGGTTAATTGTGCAATTTAGGATACTTCCAAGTTCATAGTTAAATTGTCTAAATTTTTGGAAAGACTGATTATGCTGAAACAAGATAATATCACTTTCATTTCTAAGTTGCGTCCCTCCCAATCATTCTCCTCATCTCATCCGTGTTAAATCAGTATTAGTATAAATAAAGTCACATGCAAGAGGTGAATGAGATCATCCAACAAGATTTTAGGTAAAGTTCACAGAAAAGAATGCCCTTATTATGTGACCATGTGTTATTATTACAGTTATCAGATTATCAGTGTTAAGACTGCACCAGGTGAAGTACTGGAACAGCAGTCAGTGATCCAAATCTCCCATTAATGCGACCAACAATTTCATGAACCTGGCTTGTAAGCTTTTGATCTGTGAAAAAGGAAGAAATAAGTTGACTATCAAAATCCAGAAAGCATAAATTAACACCCTACTTCAAAAAGGAGAAAAAAGGCCAAAGAATACGTCAATGCAAACCCAATGTTCAAGAAGCATTCTTTTCATATAATTATGTCCCTCAGGAACAAAAAGAAAGCTAAACAATGGGGATGTCACTGCTACAGTAATATTTTACAAATAATTCAGCTTCAATGAGAAATTACTGCTCATTCAGACCGCACTAGGATTCTTAGTATATAGTAATGATAAATTAACGATTTATAGAGGTTATGCAGAATACGTTTGGCAAACGTTACTATTTCATTATTACAAGTCACAACAACTGATTATGAATATTCAGTAAGAATGAATATGACATGCTATGACTAAATGAATTTATAATGCATGATTATACGCAGTACAAAAATGAAATATCAAAATGCTATTTTCATCTAACAGCAATCATTACATATATTTACATTCCCCCACATCAGTACTATATGCCTGCAAACAACTAAGCTGACAAAGTATGGCAATAACCTCACTTCAGTATGTGTAAATGTGAATTTCAACTTAGTTTTCTGTTTCAAACTTATCAAAAAGGTGGGCCTACTTAGTTCCAAAAGGAAATTATAATTTCAATATTTAAAGACAGCACAGGAAAATATTCTATCACCCAGTGCATGAAGTGACAAAACATCATAGCAGAAGCCAATTCTGAAGAATGCTATACTGTAGAAGCCACAAGAACATGACAAGGTAACGTTATTATCATACATTCAAGAACATCTGTTCTTGTTGGCACAGCAATTTGAACTAAAACTACTTTATCATGCCAATAGGCATTCTCTTCAAGAAATTTTTCAAATGCTAGGATTTTCTGAGGAATTCCCTTAATCATATCAAGACGATCAACACCTAACATTACCTGAAATATCAGAAAAAAGTTAATTAATAAATCATGCCAAACATGTAAATCAGATAGAAAAAAAAAAAAGAAAAAAAAAACACAATGATAGGTCATACCACTTATTTATAGGAAAAGAAACATAAATCAAACAGTAGGTTTTTCAGGACAAATATTACTGAGTTACTGGAACAAAGTAAAAAAGTACACCTTTCTTCCTTCAAATCTTTGTTCGAAGTCTCTGATGATAGCCTTAACTCGAGGAAGCTCAAGTGCACATATGAACCGATCTGAGTCTATCCCAATCGGATACTAACATTGATGGGAAAAAGAAGCAAATAAGTGTTTCTGAATTTAATCATCATTATATTAGGTCAAAGTAAAGCAAAATGTTAAATTTTCTCTCTCTTTCATTTTCGCTTTTACAGGCAAAGCTTGAAGTGAAAAGTTTAAGAAGTTATGTAAAATAACTAGGCGTAACAATGAACATGATTGATCACATACTGCAGTAACTCGAGTCAACCTCCCTTGATCTTCAACCCCTTTAGGGGTACCCTCAAGTCCTAGAATACGAGTGCAAGCGCTAACAAAGTGCCGTGCATAATCATAGGTGTGAAAACTGCTCAAAAGAAGTGCACACGTGCATGTAAGAAACAAAAGAAAGGAGAGGCAGAAAAATCAAAAAGTAAACCACGTACAGCTTAAAGGCGGGAAACTCTTGAGAAGTCAATTATGGGTAACATAGGAGATGAGGGGGTTCAAAGTAAACAAAACAAATGAAAAGAAGAGAAAATGTCAAACAAAGAAATTATGCATCATTTGCAAAGTTCATAGTTAATGAAAAAAGGCAGAGTTTGATACGAAGCATTATGATCTCCAAAAATCTCAGAGGTTCTCATTATTTAGGTATTATGATAGGGAACCAAACAGAATAAAAGGAATAAAAGTAATTTGTTTTCAAGAGAAAAAACTTATTCCTAAATGGAGGAGCAAGTTGGAACTTACGCAACTAAATCAGCCGCAATAACAGAATGCAGGAGCTCTGATCGAGATGGCAGCATCCTATGAATTTCTGAAGACGGAAATGGCGTGTGGAGAAACCAGCCAACTTTCATGTTCCTGTCATAATCCTTTAAGAATTTTGGAAGAAACATAAGATGGTAATCATGGCACCAAACAACATCACCCTCCTGATAGTGTTCTTTCACAACATCAGCAAACATTTGATTTGCTTTCTTATATGCTTCAAACTGAGATTGGAAATTCCTTGTGGTGGCAAGGCGATCTTCTTGTGGAAGTCCCAGGTAGTGAAAAAGGGGCCACAAGATGTTATTGCAGTAACCATTATAATACTGATGGACAATCTCTTCATCAAGAATTACTGGAATGCACCTCTGCAACATAGGTTTCAAGCAAAAGAAGAATCTGAAAATTTATAAAACCTTTACCAAAAATTTCGCATGACATATGATCAAATGATGAAAATGCATGGTTGTTATTGCGTTAATCTCAAATTTTATTCAAGAGATATAAGACTTCGTACCTTTTCAGCCAGAGCCTTAGTAAGTGTCTTCTGTCCAATCTCATCCGGCACATTGACACCAGCCCAACCGATCCAGATTGCCTCAATCTCCTTGACACCTTCGTAAATTTATGCAGTCATGTTAGGTAACGTTTATATATAAACAGACGAAGTTTAGTCCCAAGGATATCAATTATGTACAAAACTCACTATTCTAAACCCATAACAGTATATCAATGACTGAAAAAAGCAACTGTGTGTCATATACAAACGTTTGATAGGGTCTACAACTCCTTAGAAATATGATGATACACCAAGAGTATAAAAGGAAAGAAAGAAATAAATAAATAGCAGTGCAATCAACACCAACCTAAAAGAGCTCTCACAAGACCGCCAGCACTCATCTCCATGGACCACGAGTCTTCACTTGTCCTAACTGCTGAGACTGGCAGCCTGTTGGCCACCACCAAAAGTCGTTGTCTAAAAGGCCCCCCATGATTATTACCACTTGATTTGTTCAAATGAAAGCCCTTGCCACTTAGCTCTCTTTCTCTTATTAGCCCTTCATCGGAACCGGGAAAATGATGAGAACTACCGTTACCGTAACAGTTATTTCCGGGGATAGGATCGCTCTGAAAGTGAACCATTGAATAATTGAGCCACTTCCTCCCCTGCATTTTGACAGGAAGATTTATTATTTATGGACACATGAGCCCAAAAAAATTTGTGGAACATCTACAATCTACTTGCTAGTAACAGAGAATATCATAGTTGTTGATCTTGGTCAAGACAATAAAATTACTATCAAACATATTAAAAATGATACGAATTGTGTGGCAGCGGGAAAATACGTCCAGTTACTCCAGAGGAAAAAAGAAAATTAAGTGCATAAAGAGGACAGGATACTCCAATGGCGGTGAACAAAATATTTTAATTCCCACCAGCAAGGAGAGAATGAAATTAACTGAAGTAGGGATGAACAGGTTAGGCTTAGTTCATTACCTAGGCTATAGCCTAAGAAGTTTCAAATGCGCATTCGAATATGATGGGCGTATCAGCTTTCTCGTTAGGTATCTGGGTTGCAGAAAATCAAAGTCCAAGGGGGTGTTCGGTGCAGCTCACGATTCTAGAAGCACAGTCAATTCAGACGAAAACGATAAACACATTGCATGAAAGAAAGAAAGAAAGCAGAGAAAAAATGTGGGAAAGCAAGAAGAACAGTGCCCATCTGATTGCACAGACACGAAAACTTACCAGTCAAACCGCTTACTCTGACTCTAAAGCCACCACCTTGAAAACAGGAGAGAATTCTGTGCAGAATCGTCACGAGGTTCTGCTTCGATATTACAATGTCAGTGAAGAGTACAAAAAGCAAAACGGGAAAATGCGTAAAAGAGAGAAAAGTAGGGAGAGAAATGAGAAACCTGCCATATTGATAGTGGCAGAGAAATTGCCCAGAGAAAGAAGAGAGGAAGGAAATACAAGGAATCATGGATCCAGGGGAGGCTTCAAAAGGAAAAGGAAAACTTAAATTACATGAAGCCTCAGAGGCAGGGTCACACTGGGGGAGTAAACGAGTCCAAGACTTAAATGAGGACGAAAGAAGGGACCATTTTAATTACCGCGTTCATTGAAACAGGACCAAAAAAAAAAATCTAATAACGCTCGGGTGAGTGTATCAAAATTTATTTTATCTTTTTATATTTATTTATTTATTTTTTAAATAATTTTTATAATAGTTACACATATTAAATATTTTACTAAATATTAAAGCTAATATACTTGATTAGCAAGATATTTTAGGAAAATCAGTTACTATTTATTGTAAATAACTAATTTAACAATTTTTTTAATTTATTTAAATTAGTTAATTAACTTTTAATCAAGGACAGGAGGTAGTAATTTTTTGAGCGGACGTGAGAAATTCAAATGTATTTCAAGTACAGACGTATAGGGGTGTTCACTGGACGGATCGGGACCGGGACAGGCCCGTCCCGGTTCCGTCCCGGTGAACAGTAACGGGACAGATTTTCTGTCCCGTGTCCCGGCCCGTCCCGGGGTTGTCCCGGTCCTGGTCGGGACGGGACGGATCCGGGACGGGACCGGGACGTCCCGAAATTATTATTTTTTTAATTTTTTTTAATTTTTTTATAATTTTTTTATAATTTTTTTTAAAAATCTGATTTTTTTAATTATATTTTTTTGAGCTTAAATCTTATAAAAACATCTTTTTTATTTGTTTGGGCACTCTTAAACAAAAGCTCAAAATATTACATATAATAGTTATTAAAAACTCTAAACAAAAGCTTTTAACACAATAAAAACTTACTAAAAATTCTAATCATCAATAATCTCAAATCATTAACAAATATAAAAACTCTAAATAAATATATCCATAGTTCCATACAATAGTCTCAAATCTTAAAAAAAATATGAAAAAAATGATATTATATAAAAAATTAAAAAAATTAATTTTTTTTTTAAAAAAAGGAACCGGGACGGGACCGGGACGGGACGACCCCGTCCCGTGTCCCGTCCCGTCCCGGTCCCTTTTTTGTCCCGTCCCGAAAATTTCGGGACGGATCCGTCCCGTCCCAATAAGACCGGGACCGGAACGGGCCGACCGGGACGGGCCGGCATTGAACACCCCTACAGACGTACGTTTGTCAAGTGTGTGTGGATTTTCTCAAGAAAACACCATTGAAATATTTTATTTATTTAACCAATGTATGTACAAAATTTACATTCAATTTCTTATAATATCATTTTATTTTTAATATGGTCATTATAATTTTTCCCTTTTTTCTTGAGTCTTACCTCCTCCTTAATTATGGATCTTAGATTTTTTTTTAATTATTTATAATCTGTTAATTTGAAGAGGAACAGCGTTAGAGAGGCTCGTGACAGGCTATCACACTATGAATTAATTTTGTCACGTGAATTTAAAAAACTTCCAAATAAACTATACTCCTCCAGTCCTTAATATAAGACCCATTTAACTAATTTGATTAGATTAAGAAAGTTAGGTAAGTTAGTTAATTATAAAAAATGTGACACGTTTTTTCTAAAATACTATAATCATCTTTCTTAATGTCTCATCTTTCTCTTCTACTTGATTATAGTTGAAGGAGTATCTATAAAGGTAATTTAGAGAAAATTGATAAATATGAGAAACCTGTCTTATATTTAAGACCAAAATCAACTCAACAATTGGGTCCTATATTAATGACCAGAAGAGTATTATAGACTATATATGTGAAGAAACAATAATGAATATAATTATTCTTTTTTTTTTTTATTTTAATAATTAATAATTTTTTCATCATTTTATTTCAGGAAAATTGATTTGCCATTGCATATAATTTAATCTTATTGTAATTTCTTTGATTATAACCATTAGCCCATATATTCATAGTTTATTAATTACGAGTAACATGGATGCGACTAAGCGACATGCAAAATTAAAAAAGGGTTAAGAGTAACCTGAAAATACTATAGAAGTGAGATCATAAGAAAATTGAACATACGACATTTTTACATAAAAACTTTCATGTCAATGAGCTACAAAACAATAAGGGGAAAAAAATACATTTACTTTAGACACGTAATGAGAATGATCCCGCATTATTCGTATAAATTAAATTGTGTGGGGTCATTAACAGCAATTTGGTTGCCAATGGTTGAGTGGTTGTAGCAAAGATGTGAGGGTAACTATTGTTCAATTGTGTTCTTTCATGCTACAATTGTCTTTTTTATGTCAAATGAGTAATGAAGTGACGATCCGATCATTCTTATTACTCATTCTGATTTTAATTATAAGACTTTATTTGTAATCTATAAATAAAAGTTTTATAATTAGAAATGGAGATAGTATTTTATTTAGCGTCTTGTTATAATATAAAAATAGAGAATGACATAATTTTAAATGAAAATAGGCTTAACATGTGAAAGATTGGATGTACTATAATATACTTTTATAATTAAAAAAACAGTTAATAGTTATTTAAGAAGTAATACTGAAATCAAAGTTTTTAGTTGATTTTATTTGAAAAAAGTCATTAATAAACAAATTATAACAGTAGTACGAAGGGTATAAGAAGCACAATCACAAAAAGTACACAATTTCCTTTTGTGCTTTTCGTTCGGACGTCCCAATGAAATCAATTTTGCATGTTTGGTTTTTTGGCCAAAAAGCCAGCACCAATTAAAGAGATGTTTCCAAATCATAGTTTTAAAAATAATTTTGCGGTATACATAGTAAATATCTAAAGAAGTTCATCTTATGGGTTGTTTGGCAACCCTCAAAAATGATTCTGAAAAACACTTTTCTACAAAACGAAACAAGCTCCTCTACATATTTATTTCGTAAACCGTAAAAGCACTTTTGAAACCATAGTTTCGTTTACATCCAAATATCTCCTTAATTTGCAAAAAAATACTTTTAAAAAGCACCTCTGCAGAAATCCAAACACTCACTAACTTAACATCAAAACCACTGATATGCTTTTACAAGCTAACATCAACATCAACTGTCAGCTTAAACAGTTGTTTTTGGAGGGGATTACTAGTTTATTACATTTTTTTGGACAGACACTAACAACTTAACATTATTAGCAGAAATTAAACTTATGACCTCCCATTTATAAGAAAGCTTACATATTGGCATTAGTTTAGTTTATTATTGCATGTTTCTCATCTAATTCTTTGATAAAAGCATAATGGATTGAACCCGCTATTTTTCATAGCTTTGTACATTTGTCGGTATAAGCTTCTATACAACTTTATGAAGATCGATTTAGGCAGAAAATTTTTAACTCATAACATAAACGATACTTTTCATTGATGTACGTGCTGTCCAAACTACCTTAGAGCAAACAACATAAAAGTAGTGTAGTGCATTAAAAGAAATGGAGTGAGAAGACAGTTCAACAATTGCAAAATCTTTACTCCCTATCCATACCTTGAAACCTTTGTGGTCTTCCTTTAAATTGCAAGATCTAGTTTAGACTTATAGGGGATACGGCTCTGGTAATTCACTAGCTTCCTGACCATGACAAGGGACAAACCTTCTTTGAAAAAGCTTTTCAGTATATGCAAATATTGCAAGTGACTTTTTCTTTTTCATCAAACCCTTCAACAACAGAACTTGGATGAGTGCACCTCTAGGAATAATTCACTTCCTCAAACTCAATGCAAAAACTGTAGAATGCTTGTTAATAGTGGCAGAATCACAACCCAATTCATCGACAAAAACACTCCGATACTGCATCAACTTATCCTCTGAAAGCAAGATACAGGGGGAAATATCTAGATGCTGCAAAAATGCCATTTTCAGACCAACCTCACTTCTCAAACATCAACCCTTTTAGCCCATGTGGATATTTTGTTAAGGATAAGCCTACATGAATAGAAATAAAAAACTGAATCTTTGAAGAATCAAACCGCATCTCCTTCAGTTCCTCCACAATAACTTTAGATCCACCAGGACTTTATGGTGAGAAGATAGTTTGTACCCATACCTCAAGCCTTTCCTACTTTTCACTCTTCATTCACTCCGCAAGATCCAGTTTGGCCTGATACAACTCTAACAATTCAGTAGCTTCCTGTACATGACAATGGACAAACTTCCCCAAAAAGTAGTTTTCAGTGTATATAAATGTTGCAAACAATGTTTCCCTTTCCATCAGACCCTTTGACAGCAGAGCTTGAATGACAGCACCTCTTGGTATCAATCGCCTTTTCACACTTAATCCAAAAACTGAAGGATATTCGCTAATAGTTGATGACTCACAGCCCATTTTATGGACAAGAAACTCCATTACTGCATCAATCTTATTCTCAGACGTGATCATACACAAGGGGTACTTTCTAAATGCCACGAGAATGTCATTGTCGGACCAACCCCACTTCTTATAAACATCAGCCTTTTTGGCGAATAAGGATTTTCCTAACGCTAAGTATACAAAAACAGCAACAAGAAAATTATACTTCAAATGATCAAACCCAATTTCCTTAACTTCTTCCACAATGTCCTTGAATTCGTTAGGTCTTCTAGTAAAAATCCTAGGAAAATCCTGCACACATTTGATAACATTTGATTGAGGAACTCCTGCTTCTAGCAATAGCTCCATATTAGGCCGGGCAAGTGTGTTGCTGTCAATAAGAATGCCCGAGTACTTTTGAAGAGTTTTAATGAGCTTCTCGTCAGATCGAAACACATCTCGAAGTAAGTCAAAGGAAGGAATGAGCTGCTTCCTTAAGCTTCTTGCCATGATTCTAGGACAACTACATATGATCCTAGGGATGTTTGAGCTCAAAACGCCTCTGGATTTGAAAAATTCAATCTTGGGCAGAAAGGTTTTCTCAGGATCATATCGAAGAAACGATGGGACATCTGTAATGAAACGAATAATCTGGGGCCGAGAGAATCCATGACTTTTAAGAAAATTGATAACCAAATCAGGCTTATCCCGCGTTTCTAAGCTGACATGCTTAGAAGTTGAATCAGCTTGTGTAGGTGAGAAGCCACAGGTGTCAATGAGATACGAGACGGTGAAAGAATGCCCATTGGACGAAGTTGAAGAAGCGTACCTCACAGAAAACCATCGGGTCTGAGCACAAATCAGATATTGAAATGTTGAAGGAGAGATTGCGCAGATAGCTTCGCAGATAGAACGAGCCATAGAGCAAGGCAGGGTAAAACCCTACTGTGATTTTTGAGGTGAAAAAAAAAAAAACACAAAACAAAACAAAACAAAGAAGACTGATACTGCCTCTCGAACCGGAACGTCCCGGTCCGTCAAAAAGAACTCCACAGTCCACCCTTCGCTCCACAATATAAAAGTCATTCGCTCATTTACACCAATTTATGGATTTATGGATATCAAAAAATATTTATTAAATGTGTTTTAAATTGAAAATTTTTCTTGAACTTTCCTCATACTAATAAATAAGATTCTGAACGGAAAAAAATAGTATCAAATAAACATTAATTACTCCTCAAAATAGTTTATATTTAATATTTTAGACCAAATCAATCATCAACAGCTTGTCTTGTTGACCTAAGGGAGTACCGTAGTATACACTTTAGATTAAATATACTTTCCTAGGTATCGAGTAATCAGTTTCTATCATTAACATTTAATATTTTATATATTGAAAATTCCCTTATTATAATCTAACTACAAAATTTTTATTTTACTTTACTTTTTACTTTTAGTAAAATGAGGGTAAAAAAATATTTGGTCACGAAAAAGGGAAGAAGAGTTTTACAATTGTTGTTTAACGCGATTCTATCAAGTTTAATACATTTTCAGTTTATCTTGTCTATTCATTTACTTACTTTTTAAATAAAAATTTTGATTCTTTTCACACAAAATTATTTTTGGGAAAACTATTTTTTAAACCTATTTTTTTCTTTCCTATGTATTTTTCTCTTAATTAAATTAAATATTAAATATTTTAATTTTACTTTATTAACACAGTTAGTTTTTATACAAGGACTAATGATACTAACAAAACAAAACTAAAGTACTTAATTAAAAAATATTTAGATATCAAATTAAAAATTGAGATAAAGTATAACTAACCAGAAATTGCTATAATAAACAGTGTTTCCAAATCTCATTGCACCCTTCTTTGTCGGATCAAGATAAAATACTTTCAAGTTCTCTTTTGTTTGGACCTTGAAAGATCCTTTCAATTCCAGGTTTCATCTGCGCATCTATCAAATATTTAATATTCTTAAGACAAGATCAAATAGTATACCAAAAAAAAAAGTGTTGTATCTTGTTTTAATATAAAAATTAGTTGATATTCAATTTCGTTCTAAATATAAGATCTCGATTTATTTTATTCCTTATATTTATCTATTTTTTAAAAAATAGTACTTATAATAATTATACATATTAAAGGTCGCACCAAATAATAGTTCTAAATAAAACACATGATTAAGAAAAATAACATTTATTTATTATAAATAACTTACTTAACAAATTTTTTTAATTTATTTAAATTAACTAATTAGTTTTTATATTGAGCAATGAAGGTAGTATTATGGCACAATTTAACTTCTCCCATTTAACTTCTGTTAATCTCTTGAACCAACTTCAAATGTTTCAATGATGTAATGGAATACGACTTGGAAAGTCTAATCAGCCACCTGAACTCAAATATGACATGCGCATTACGCAATCTCACATTATGGGCGCCTAGATTGACGTTGGTAAAAATGAGTTTTATTCCATTTAACTTTTGCAAACTAAATTTGGTATAAAAATTAGCAGGTCTGATGCATTTCAATTTAGATAGAATTTAAAAAAAAAACTTGATAAACTGAAACTTCTATAAATAATTAATTGAAAAGCATTTTTAGATTAAAATGATTAAAAAATAGGGGTTTTATTGAATACATATATTATATGTGTATAATGTGATGTTTTTCAGAAAAATATTAAAATTAAAATTATAAAAATAAAGAGTTAGTGTAAGGTTTAGGTGCTTGGCAAATAGACATCCACGGGAATTAGCTTATTCACACCCCAAATGATACTATAAGAATCGGTATTGAACATCCCCTGTAATTGTAAAAGCTCCCGTGGCAATG
Organism: Neltuma alba; assembly: GCF_004799145.2. Lineage (NCBI taxonomy): Eukaryota > Viridiplantae > Streptophyta > Magnoliopsida > Fabales > Fabaceae > Neltuma > Neltuma alba. Next base: position 77,571 of record NW_021636205.1, read on the forward strand.
TTCAAGCATTTGCTCATATAATCTCACTAACGGCGCCATTTTCATTGTTAGTGTGCCTGCCGTTAAAATTAGATCTGCTTGTCTAATGTAATGCTCTATTTTCTAACGCACCTTGAAGCAACCTGGTGCAAAAGCAACAAAAAGTTGCTTCATTCCAAAAGCTAATTAATTCAGAACACCAGTCCAGACATGGTTTTTATGAAAATCACTTTTAGGGCTTGTGATGCCAAACAGGTTTATGCGGAGGGCACTTCTAGTTGTTTAAAGCATCCATCCCAATAATAATTGATCTAAGGACAAAACACTAATACCCCTTCTTTCATTCTGTATTATTCCAAGGAAAAAGGGACATCATTCAAAGAATGCCAAGAGTCGGATAGAGTACAAGTAGAAATAGAGGGTTCAATCCTTTTTAATGTAATGAGAAAAGAAGGGGAAAAAAGGCAGACAGGCGTCGTTAATTTTTCACCTTTCAGCATTCAGCAAACAGAAGTAATACATTAATCTACATTTTGGTATCCGTTCTGTTAGCTACTCTTCACTATTAACGTTTCGAGGTAAGAAAATTTAAGAATGTTATAGAACACTATAAAACTACTACCTAAGGGATGAAGCAGTACCCGATAGCTTGACCAAGATGGTACAACATTAGCCTCCTCTGAGCCTACAGCCTGAAACACCAAAATTTATGAATATTCAGAGATAGAGAGTTCGTGCGGAGGAAATTGGGAGTGAAATCCTAACCTACCTATACCTTTATGATAGAAAGTGACATAAAAAGGTGAAAGTGTGTAATGCTTCCCCCACCCTCTCGTCCTTCTACTCATTATATTTTTTTTCCTTCTTTATTTTGCATAATTCTTTCATTTGCTAAATATAGAAGGGTCAGCGAAAAAAAATCAAGGGTGTGGCTTACGTGAATAATTGGGTGCGGTTACGAGAGAGCTGAGGCCGTTTGATTGGAGACAGTATCAAGTTCCTCAAAGTCATTGACGGGTTACTAGTTGGACCAGCTCCATAAACAGGATGAGCTCCTCCACCCCTTCTATTCCCTGTATCCCCAACGAGAACTGCTTGCTTTGCTGGTGAACCAACGGAGATATCGAAGTGACCGGAGTTATTGCTATTCTGTCTTGCCGGCCACACGTCCTCTCTTGGCCCTGGAGTTTCAGGAGTGATCACCGGCCAACCTGCACCAAGTAAGTTACCTAGTTTTGGAAATATCTAAGCAGAAAAGAGGTCATATGGTTATACTATGTCATTACATCATCCAAAGAACAGACACTTCAACTGATCATAAGGCTAACTGAGTGTTTTGCATAATTTAATTCGTGGATGCCTAATAGTATTGTCATCTGGGTCAAGGAAAAAGAAAGGCTACCTTTTCTGCCAGTTTCTCTCTCATCCATTATGTTAGGTGGATTCGAGAACAAATCCGTCTCATTCCTGGAATAGAAGTTGCTTGCAGGCTGTATGGCAGACCGTTTCACTGACTCATACTCACTCCTCAATTGATCATACATTTCATCTAATTTTCTCTTCTGCCTGGAATTGAAACAGATTTTAGGCATCAAGATCCAGATCATCTGGTTTAAATGGGCCATTAAAGGGACACATTGACACAGACCTGGATTTTTCAGAAAATTTTTCCTGGAGTTCTTGCTTGTCCTTGGATAAGGTCTCAATTTCCTGTTCCATCATCTGACATCTCTTGGCCATCTTTTGATAGGCCGTATGCACCTGTTCCAGCTTTTCTGTAAACTTTTCTTGCATCATCTCAGCTTTCTGTTGCATCATCTCACATTTCTGCCGACACTGAGCTACAATCCTGTTCATTTTATACTGCATCTCCAATTCCTTTTGCCCCATGTAGAACATCACACTTCTGTAACAAGACTTGAACACTGGCTTTGTTCAAGGGAAAACACATGGCCCAGTATAATCTTAATCATTTGAATGACTTTTCACTAGTTGCTTCTAGTTTACTTTCCGGTCTTCATTTGACTGCTTAGCTACAACTATGATGACATTATGTTCTCTATTTTCTGTACAGGTCCCTCTAATCAATGGGCTATAAAGGATACATATCTGTGGAGATACTCCCGCCATGGCCATCTGCAGCAGTAAACAGCACAAAGATGAGGAGCAATGGTTATGAGAAATAAAGAAAGCTAGCATAGAAGTGAAAGGAATTCATCAAACTACTTTTTAAGAAAATTACAAAATATGAAAGCTGAAAGCATACGTCAGATGCATATAGTTAACACATCAATATCTGTTTATATATAATATAGAACTTATGTGATGTATGTCGCATTATTTTTATGTTAAGAACAGTATAGCTTATAGCACAGGCCTTATATTCTAGTTCAGTAGAATGTTTACTTACATTTATCCATTCATCATTAGGACTGATATCTACAGGTTTCATGAGACTGATGACAGAGGGAAAAAAACAGAAAAGAGTGAGTCATCATCAAGTAAATCATAAGTATAAATGCTGGTAATCAATTGTTGGGAGATAATTAGTTAAATCAGACAACCATTTTATTCAGGATCATATTACAGCAATCAAAAAATCATGTCCTGCCTTCCGTCAGGAAATATTCTGCAGATCTCAATCAACTTCGTACCTCTTTGAAAGCACTTGATCACAGATTGGGCATACTCCATCATTACTTAATATCTTATTAGCGTCATCTGTACCTTTTTACAGTGTTAAGGAAACAATATACATATAAACTGATTACCACAAGAAACAGAAAATACAGAACAAACAATCCAACTTGATATTATAATTGATAAGTATGATGACCATATAAAAAGGAGGAATCAAATGACATAATTTCAGAAATCTGGATACACAAAAGGTGACCACATGTTGTGGAAATGGCACGCCCCTCTAATTCTCTCCAGCATGCATTGCATCTCATTTCAGCTGTCAAATGCTAACTTTACATGGGTCAAAATACCTACAAATCATAACAATGCATCAACGTATTTCGAAAATTAAAATGACTACCAGATTCACCTAGATTTAAGCCCCGGAAAAATAGGTATCTATTTATAAAGTGTGCTATTAAGCAATAGGATTCCAGGACAACTTTAGCTGAGTATGAAAGGATACATATTCAAAGAACAAAACCCCAAGATAAACTGCATAGATAAACTCTGAAATTCAAAATTTACCAATAGGAACGCATCACTACCAACTAAGGACAGACTACCTAATGATCCAAACTCTCTGGACTGTAAACCCCACGGGTTTATGAGACTGCAACCAGGGGAAAACATGATTACCTTAAATTACAATAAAACAAGATATGCATCCATCGCTTTAATTTAAAATCCACCAAAACAGAACAAAACTTCAAATATCCTCGTCATGTAGATTGCCAAAATGTTTTTTTTTAAAAAAAAAATCGAGAGCCGAAAAAATGGATCTAATGATATTGGACGTTATCTTGTCTCATGATTAATCAAGATGAAAATTCTTGGTAATATACCTCTTCCAATTCAGACATTCAAAGACATGTTACTTCGGTTACTTCCTTCACAATTTAAAGTTAACTAGTATCCACCAGAAGTAAATACCTATGTTATCGCGTCATAAAATTGCCGGATTTTTCTCTCTGATCTTATTAAAAGGTTACGCAAATAACAGCGGGGCCATCTCCGAATACTTAACTCTCCGAGCTTTTTGTGCCTTCCTTGTTTCAAGGAGCTTCAATTTCCTTGCATAAAACCAAAGTGTAACAGCTGATATCGAAAAACTAACTCCTGTTCTAGTCCGGACCAGCATAAACTAACAAAAGTGCAAAATCCGCTGATTCATCTTCCACACTCTGAAAGAAAATCCAAAAAAGAAAAAATATCAAAATTTGAAACTCTCATTTTTTCCACCTCAAATGCGACAATGAAAACCTCGTTGAACAGGAAAAATACGATGACGCAAATTTTGCAATTAAGGAGAGATGTAGAATTAAGGACACAATACCTTCGCAGAATTTGAAAGAGATTAGAATGCAGATCGTGAACTTGAGAGTTTCTAAAAGGTGGCGAAAGCAATGCGAAGAAAAAGAGTAGAAGCAAAGCCCTAGGAGCGGCAAATGGATTTCCCGCGAAGGCTTCTTCAGAGCAGAGTCACGAATCGTATGAAGAAATCGGCGGCAAAGCCAAGACCGTTTCGAAAATAAGAAACGGTTGGTCGAAATACTTTATATATTTTGACCAAAAACAAACTTTATATATAGGTGAAAAAAAAAACAGAGAGAAACGAAACGAAACATTATACAACAAGTATATACTCCTCTGTCCTATTTATAGGCAGAGAAGAGAAAAAGTATTTTTTAGTCTTATTTATAAAACATTAAGAGAAATTTTTTATATGAATATATAATTTTACTCCTCATTTATTATCATGTTGCTTTTATTTATATGAGATATAATATATTACTATATTAAATAGGAATAAAATTAAAAAGTCATTAAATTTTAAATGAGTTAATGAAGTTTAAAATTTTTATTGACTTGTGTAAAATATGCTGAAAGTGTTTTATAAATAGGACTAAAGGAGTATGTCTAAAGAACTTTGTGAATAATTCGGGCAAAAAAAAAAAAAGACCTTTGATTGTTCTCACTTATAAATTAGAAAAATCACAAATAAAGACTCCCGAATTACTGAAATTACGCAGAGGTCACCTGAATAAGCAAAATTACTATGAGGTACCCAGTCTCATATTGTAAATATGAAATCTTGATGAAATGTCTGAAATGCCCCTTAGTCAAATGACAAGTTAACTATAGGAAATGACAAGTTCACTTTAACGAATAACAACTTTAGTAGATTAAATCACAATTTGATTGAAGGTACATTAAATGGCAAGTTGACTATGGGAAATAACAAGTTTACTTTAGCTGATGACAACTTCAGTAGACCAAATTACAATTTGACTGAGGGGTATTTCAAACATTTTGCCAAGATTTCATATTTACAATATGGGACTGAGTCCTTTATGGTAACTTTGCTTATTCAGGACCTCTACGTAATTTTGGTAATTTGGGGTGTTTGTTTGTTATTTTCCCTTATAAATTAGACTTTATAATCTCTTTGATAGAAAGGAGACGATAAAAAATGAGGTGTAATGTTACTGACTTATGAATTATTTAATTTGTTATAAGTTTTACATTTTAGAATAAATATCATTGTTTATCCTTACAATTTGATTCCATTTTGATTTTGATGCCTGTAATTTCACATCGATGGTTTTGTTCTCTGTAGTTCCATAAAGATTTGGTTTCATAAATAGAAGAATAAAAACCAACTATTTAAAGTTACATGGACTAAAACTAAAACTAGATCAAATTCTAAAGACTGACAATAATAATATATTTTAGATCAAATAATAAGTATCTTAATTTTGAACTTCACAGAATTAAAAAGGATTAAAATGTAAATTTGTGCTGAAAATTTTCATTTAGGAGTGCTGAGTACTCAAAAGTTTTTTTAATATAAATTTATCTCAAAAATTTAAAATTGTAGTAATGTTGTCCCTACTATTAAAAATATTGACGATTAATATCACTATTTGAATGTCCAATGTTAGTTTTTCAACATTAATAAACAATATTGCTAAGATTTATATTTAATATTAATGTTGATATATGGCTGGAAGAGGAAGAGCAGATTTTTCCTGAACTAACTATATTGAACTTAAAAAACTAACCAAAAAAAAAAAACACTTTATCCAACAAAGGAGGTAGCAAAGGAGGTATACATAACAAAGGAGTTTTATTGAGCCTCGGAAACATGTCTTGGTAATAATAACTGCCTGGAAGGAAATATAGGCATGCACTAGGATGTGAAAGACATTAAAGATTTTTCTACTTACGGGGAGAAGGGAAATCCCAAGTTCATTTATTATCCTCAGTTGAATTTTCCAACTCATATAACATACACGTTTTTCATTTTTTTTCATAATTAACATAGCATAGGCAAATCCGAGCCTAACTCAAGTTTAGGGGACTTTGCTATCACGGGGATAGCCAATAAGGAAATCAATGCTAAAACTAGTGGCTTATAAAAAGGGGTTGGGAAGTAAATTAGATGTTTCCAACTTATTTAGAACTTTTTAATGCTTCTCTAATCCTTAATATAGGACCCAGTTTTTGAGTTGGTTTTGATCCTAAATTTAAGATCCATTTTTTATATTTATCAATTTTCTCTAAATTACCCCTATGGATACTCCCTCAACCATAATCAAGTAGAAGAGGAAGAGGGGTATTAAGAAAGATGATTATGGTGTTTTAAGAAAAATATGTCATTTTTCTTATAATTAACTAATTTATCTAACTTTCTTAATCTAATCAAATTAGTTAAATGTGTCTCATATTAAAGACCAGAGGAGTATAAACAAAGCTTATGAGCACATTTACATAAATCAAAATATTTTTTTTACATATTTATCTCATATTTTATAAATCACAATTAAAAAACTATTTTTCAAAACTCCAATTGCCATTTTAAATAAGTCTTAGGTCATGAATTTGCTCAAAAGAGGATCATTGTGCATCGACCAGGACTCTAATAAGGACTTCTTTTTTTCATGAATGATCAAAATGGTTTTTATACTAAAAAATCTATACATGAATTATATAAAACATAAAAAGAAATTGAACAAATACGTGATGCTAGAAAAAAAAAATAAAAGTAAAAAAGTTGAACATTTTCAAAGGCAGTCTTAGAGGAGCCAAGCAGCAGTGATGGAACATCTTGCAAAAATCGCTTTTTTAAACACCCATAGATTAGGATGGCGTGAAAAGCTGTTTTCTAATAAACCACACTTGTGTACCCTGTAGCAAACCAAAATGACAAGTCCGTAGAAAAGCTCCTTGAAAAAGCCTACCATTGAAGCAACAGTACTAAAGGTGTATTGGATCACATTTGAAAGTTCAAACTGACTTCGCACCCGGTAAAAAAAAGATTTTTGATATAAGGGTGTGTTTGGGATTTTTTTATAATTTGATTTCTGAGTGCAAAATGGGTTTCTAGGAAGAAGCTCTATATTTTTGCCTTCACCGGTGTGGTGACAAAGTTGTTTGGAGCATTAATTGCATTTAAAATTTTTCACCAACCTATATTCCTTCTTTTTCCATGTGTTTTGTCTCTATTTGTGGGTTAAAAAAAAAAAAAAACAAGAATAGAGGACAGCACTTCCACCGTGTCGCCACCGTCCTCCTGCCGTCCTTCGCCGTCTCCCCATTCTGATTCTCGTTTAGGAGGCGGTGTTTGTTGGCCAATGTCCGTTTGTTGGTCTCCGTTCATTGCAAGTCGTGCATGTGCTCTGCTTCTTCAGGTAGCTTGTCCGTTGCAAGTGATGGTCGTGGTCCATTCTCTTGTCGCGACAGTGTCCTCTGCTCCCGATCTACTCTGCTAACAGTCACCTTTAAGAGATCAATTTTTTTTTAAACCTAAATCTGTTCCTATTTCTACTTCTTGGCTGCCGCTGGATTCAATGATGAGAAAACGCATAGGTTTCTTCTATGGATCCCCATTTTCAGCTATTTTTTAATTTTCCATATTTTTTTCCCGATTCTCACCTTATAATATTACTTAATAAAATTTTTGTCTTTTTCAATCATTTTGTATCTAAACTTACTTTTACATTATTTATCTTAATAAGTTTTAGCTTTTTAAACTGATTTTTTTTTTACAAAAGTCAATCTAAATATAAATAACATCACTCTATCTGACTTTTATTTGGGGTGTTTGGAAACATTTAGAATTATTTTTTAGAAGCACTTTTTCGTAAATCGAGACAAACTCCTTTATATATTTATTTCGTATACCGTAAAAGCATTTTTGAAATCATAGTTTTGTTTTTACCTAAATACCTTCGTAATCTAATTTTTGTAAAAGTCATATTAGAAAAAAGTAACTTTTTTCACGGCTAATCCAAATACACTCTAAAGATTTTTGGGATGTATGCATTTGTATGTATGACATGTAGGTTTACGGGAGCCGGTTCTTTACAGCTCTTTTATGTCTGTAATATATTTGATTCTCAATATAAACACTAGTTGATTAATTTAAATAGATTAAAAAAATTAGTTAAATTAGTTATTTGTAATAAATATATATTGTCTTTCTTAAAATATCCTTACTAGCTATGTATATTAGCTATAATTATTATTTAATAAAACCTTTAACATGTAAAACTACTACGAAAATTATTTTTTTAAAAAAAGATTATTATAATGGACAAAATAAATTGAGATATTAAGGATTAGAGATAGTACTGTTTATATGAGAAAATTGAACATAAAAAAGGGAAGACCAGAGGGAAGGAAACCCCAGTTCGAGTTCAAGAGGAAGAAAAACAAAACAAAATAACCCGAGCACTTGTTATACTCTCTGTAGGGGATGAATTTATAATATCAAGATTAAGAAAGACTTAAAGAAGGCATTTGATGTCATTAGATTATAAAGTCCTCACAAATATTGTATAAGTTTCATTTATAGGTCAACTATTTTTATTTTATTTTATTTTTTTGACTTGAAGAGGTATGAACTAATAATTTGAGGTTACAAATAAGATTAAACTCTGAACTCTCACTAATAAAACTATAAAAGATTAGTCACGCCTACACTATAAGCCCATGGCTATTGGTCAAATGATCTAATTAATGACAATGGAACACTAGGCTGATCACGTGAAGGGGACACAAGGAAGAAAATAATTAGGTGGGAGATAATTTCATACGTTATTATTTTTTTAAAAAAAATTTGAGTGCGGTAAATGCCACTTCATTGTGAATCACATTTACAGGTATTTGGGGTTAATACGATATTTACTAATTTTATTCATTAGCGTTCGTTAAAACTATTAAACAGATTAAATTAGAAAACGTTAATATTCCTTTCGTGAATTTCACCGGTTCGCAGCACTATTAAATACTTAAATAGATTAAATTAAAAAACGTTAATATTTTTTTTTGTGAATTTTACAAGTTCGAGACACTGTTAAATATTTAAGTGTAGATATATTTTCTAATAAAAATTTAAATATTCATTCACTATGTTATATCAAATTAGTTTTTTTTTCCAACTCATTTATTAAAATCGTTTATTAAGCTTACTTGTCATGGGGTTAAAGAAATTTCGGCCTTAGCTTGGGAGTTTCTCCCTCTCTTCTTTTTTCCCTTCCACCAATGATGAAAGAGCTCTCGCTCTATTCCTTTACATCTAATAAAAGAGACTAGTCCCTTACAATATGGTGAGTCAAAGTTTAGATTCCTGCTGGGAAAAGTTTCCGCATTTAACGCTGACAGTGTCTCGAATAAGATTATCTCTAATAAGAAAATACATATATTTTAGTTAAAAAAAAAAAAAGCTCTCGCCTTCGAACAGCAATATTCAAAGGGAAGTTACAGATAAAATCTCACTGTAAAGTACTCACGACATCTACATTTTTATTTATAACACAAAATTATTTGAACCGATAAAATCTCACTATAAAGTACTCACGTCATCTACATTTTTATTTATAATATAAAATTATTTGATTCTCATCACATACTAATTAGTCTTATTTAATTAATTTGTGTTTTGAACTTATTTTATTTCTTAGTTTTGCTCTTATTTTCATTCATTTTAATGGGTATACATAACAGCTGGAATTACAAAAAAAAAAAAATCAAACCCACAATTTTCCAATTCATAAGAATTATTCACGTCATCAAATTACAAAGCCATTGACAGTTTTACTCTTAATTAATACTTACCTTTTTTGCTAACCTTTAATAAGGTTCTTAATATAAAAATTAGTTGACTAATTTAAGTAATTTTAAAAAATTAATTATGTTAGTTATTTGTCATAACTATGTGTTATTTTTTCTAAAATAATCTTATTATTAGCTAAAACTACCATTTAATAAAATATTTAACATATGCAATTACGACAAGAACTGCCTTAAAAAAATAGATAAATATAAAAGATAAAAGAGGTTGAGATATTATATTTAAAATAAAATTAAATATAAAACTTGTTTTTATATTAAAAAGCGGATGTAGTATAGTTTAGTTGAAAAAAAAATCCCTCCTTACTGTATAGCCTTGTTTCTTTTCAATCATTTGGCCCTTTTTGTCAAAATTAAAAGCCGTCGAGTCATTGAATTCTCCGACTGTTTTGTACTACCTTCTGTCTTTGATATAAAATCCTGTTTGATTTTTATTTTGATTTTAAATATAAGACCCCAATCTACTTTGTCTCTCATATTTATATATTGTTTTGAAGATAGTCCTTCTTATAATTGTAGTTTTAGCCAATATATTTAATTAGTAAGGGTATTTTAGGAAAGACAATACCTATTTATTAGAAATAACTAATTCAAATTTTTTTTTAATCTTCTCAAATTAATCAACTGGGTTTTATAATGAGGACCGGATGTAGTATTTTTATAGATTAATAAATTCAATAATTATATAAGTTTATAATGGGGGACCTTGTGCTATAATAGTAGTAGTTATTGTCTTGAGCTAAATTGTACAGCCACCTTTTTGTAATCACCACTCCTGCTGGTTTCTGTGCAGAAAATTCCAAAACATGGCCAACGAAATACACCTCATGTGTCCTCTCGTGTTTCCCACCCCTTTTCCCCTTCCTTGCTTTATTGGTGGGCCCCAATTTCAGGCCGCAATAAAATGCAGCCCCCGCGACCGCGAACCTAACAGGTTCCAGTCCCATATGATGTTCAGCACCATGAATCATGTTTCAACACTTCAAAATTATTTTCCAAATGCATCTAACATCTAAAAAAATTTTGTATTATATCTAATACCTTAAAATATTTTTTTTTAAGTAGGTTCAGTATTTTAAAATATTTTTTGATATATATAACACCTTAAAATATTGTTTTAAGTGTGTTTAGCACTCAAATTTTTTTTTTGGTATGTCTAACACCAAGGCAAAAAAAAAAAAAATTCAGGATGCTAGATGCACCTAAAAATATTTTTGGATGTTAGACGTATTACAAAATATTTCAAGGTGTTGGATATAGCTTCATGTACCTTGGTAGATATTTATCTTTTTAATACTTCCTCCTTCTATTTTTAAAATAAAAATTAGGTAAAAAATTAAATTTGATTTTAAATACAAGACCTTGATCTACTTTATCTTTCATATTTATAACTTTTTTTCAAATTAATTCATCTAACTTCTAAACTAATGTAGGATCTAATGTTATAGTAGTATAATAGTATTTTAGAGAGATCATTTTATATTTGTTATAATTAAATGATTGATTTGATTTTCTTAATTTACTCAAATTAATTAACTAGTTTTTATATTAAGAATCATATATGTATTATTTACAAATTACAGAGTATATTACAGGAAAATGGCTATGAAATCAAAAAAAATAATCATTAAAAAATTCTAATAATAAATGAATAATAAATATTTTATTATCATTTTCTGAATTAAAACTTACCATTAACTTCTTGTGAAAATTTTTTGGTAGGCATATTCTTTCTTTAGCACTAATGATTTTTCCTATATTATTATAAGGAGAATTGCTATACAATCTCACACAAGCACAGTAATAACTAAAAGGCCTTTTTAGTTGTGAATATGCTAATGCTACTCACTTTTGCCAGTAGCCTTACAATACCTCAAGTTTATGGTATAAAAGTTAATTAAGAGGTTATATTTAATTCTAAATATAATATATTAATTTGTTTTGTTTTCTAAATTTATAATTTTTTTAAAATATCCCTATTATTGTAAGAGTTTTCGCCAAAAATAATTCTAACGCATGTGAATACAAATAATAATTTAAAAAAATTAACACATATTTATTATAAATAACTAATTTAATTAATTATTTATTATTTTTAAATTAATTATACAACTCTTATATTACGTATTGAGCTTAAATATAATTCTTTGAATTTTAAGATTAATAGACTTAAACAAAAACAAAAATTCGCCACAAGTTATCTGCACAAATGGTGGTTTTGCATAATTCAAGCCTGTTTTTAAATTTATTTCTTACAGCGTCGGGGCCTGGCTGGTCTCCTCTCTCACGACACTACCCGATTACTGCCACGTGGACATCGAAGTTCGTGGCCTCAAAAAAATATCCTACGCTCCTTCGATTCTTGCCTTCTTATATACTCTGCTCTTGCAGGGGGGGCTCCCTCGATCTCTCTCTCGTGGAATTCAATTCCACTTGCCCTCAGAAGTTCTCTGTATTAGCTATTTCTATAGCTCCAAGCTTTCTGCGATTGGCTTCTCAAGGAGGCTGAGGAATTTCTGCTAGACGGAAGCGAATCAACCTTTTATTTCTTTACTTTCTTTGTTTTTGTGGTGGCAAAGAAGAGAATCTCTAGGATTGTGGCTGAGAAAAAAAGATGAAGATTCAGTGCAACGTGTGTGAGGCGGCGGAGGCGGAGGTTCTGTGCTGCGCGGACGAGGCGGCGCTATGTCGGCAATGCGACGAGAAGGTTCATGCAGCTAATAAGCTGGCTACTAAGCACCAGAGGGTTCCTCTGTCTACCTCTTCCTCTCACATGCCCAAATGTGATATTTGTCAGGTATCTTAATAGTTCTCCTTTCCACGGGAATTCTCCAGGTTGTATAGAACTTTGTGTTCGTTGGGCTTCTGCGTGGAGTATTTCCTGGAGCTAGTATTTAGAAGCCTCTAGCAACGTTACTTTTGTTGGATTTTTCATACTTTATCTTCTTATTTTGTGCAAATTTTTATATCATATTAGTGATTGCTTGCAGATGTTTCGAATTTTGTATATACGTTAGTCATTAGTCCCTGATACGATCTGCAAGTACAGGGCTTTTTGGATTATTTTTATGATTGGACATACAAGTTCTTCTGAAGTGATAACATACGGTATCCATGGATTTTGTTGGAAGCGTAGATCTGGATGAAGTTCATATTAGTCTTTCTAAGATCTTTTTCTTCTGTTTTTGTTATTTATGTTGTGCTGGAAAATATATATGTTCTTTACCTGTTCTTTATTTATCTTAATCTTAATTGATAGTAACACTTTACATTCTGAGGATTGTTTAGTAGAATCCCTTTTTATTTTTGTAAGAGAGAACATTTGCTATGTTTGTTTGTTTATTTCGTTTCCAGTGATAAAATTTCTTCCTCTTGCATCTTGAGTTTCCTATTTTTTTGTGAGGTAAATTTCTTATTCTTATCGTACCTGAACATTCTCTCAACAGACGTAATTTTAATGAAGTTATAATTAATATAAGTTGAGTTTCAAAATAAAAGAACCATTTTATTCAGAATATAAAGTGCGATTCCTCGACTTTACTAAGAACTGTGTTGCTTTTTAACCCCGTTTTTATTCTTACTCAGCTTCTTGTTTGTTGCCCTTGTATTATTCGTGTCTCAATTCTCAACCACTCAAAACAATATACTAAATCTTTGTTATGATATTTCTTACATTTTAATTATGAAAAAAGAAAACTAAATTTACGAGTGAATTATTGCTCCTTTCACTTTCAACTTGTTCAAAGATCTTATGTGAGATAATCACGCCTCAATATGAGCGTTTCAATTGTTGTCAAGGGAAGCATGACTGTCATGTGAGATGCATTCTTTTCCTTGCAGATGAGACAGTATCCGAGAGTTGAGTCATTTAAAAGTGCTTCTTCTCCTTAGAAAATGTAGGATTTATTGTCAGCATTGTTGATGAATGAGAACCTTAACTTCTTATCCTTTCTGGTTCTACTTAAATAAATTAGGAGCCTTTGTCATTAAGGGCAAGCTTGTCACAAGAGCCTGCTATATTTTACAGGAAACAGCTGGCTATTTCTTCTGTCTGGAGGACCGAGCCTTACTATGCAGAAAATGTGATGTGGCAATACACACAGCAAATTCCTATGTCTCTGCTCATCGGAGGTTTCTGCTTACTGGTGTAAGAGTGGGTCTTGAAGCTACTGAGCCTGTTGCTCCATCGTCCTCCATGAAGTCAGATTCTGGGGGAAAAGTGTCAGATGTGGTATCTACTTCTATCTCCAAGAAGGTTTCTTCAACGCCTCAGCCATCTGAATACAATGAATTGTTACCTACCCAAGTTGGGGGAATTGAGGAGTTTCAACCAACCAAAGTGTCTTATGGTGGTGGTTCTACTAACTGGCCGCTTGATGAATATTTTGGTTTCAATGAATTCAGTCAAAATTTCAATTTCATGGATAATGCCAATGGTCCATCCAAGGTATGCTTGTGCTAGCTAAACAATAGCGTCCTTGAATTGTCTATATCCAAGTCAAGGCTGTTAATTGTATGTTAGTGCCTCCAAATGTCATTGGTTGCTCTGTGGAGTCTTTATCCGTCTAATTTTTGGATTATAATTATGGGTATATTTAATAATTGATAAGCCTGGACACTGCTCTCTTTTACGTGCATATGCACTTGCTCACTTGTGAACATGATTTGGCAAATCTCACATCATTCGTGAATGTATTTTGTCCTATTATACGACACTACAGGAAAATATAGGTTCTTATTAGTGTGTAGAGAAATCATCTAAGAACATCTAGATTTTTTTCTCATGAATGTATTTTAAATGAAGGAATTTTGTGGCCATGGTTTTGGTAGCAGAGGTGGAATGGGGCTGTGAGGAACTGTGGATATGCTATGGATTGATTAAAGAGCTTGTTCTTGTGAATTGCTTTCCTAGAGCTTTGTTCTGAGAGGGTCAGAGAAATGATATAACCTGAAATGCTTCAATTGAGCAATATAGGATTATTACTTTGGGGAGTTGGTGATGAGATTTAACCTTGAGTTCTGTTTTTCATTTCTCTCTTATTTGCAAACCTTTCTATCTGTGAAACACTGGACCTTTGAGAACAATGGGTCTTCAGTTATTAGAGCCTGTGGGACGGTGGAGAAAGCAAACAGCACAGTTAGCATGAATTTGGTTTAAGAAAGGGGGCTAGGTGGAGGAGCACATGGAAGCTAATGAGGAGTTCTAGAAGTTAGTTAGGCTGAAGGTTAATTATAGCTAGTCAGAGTGTGGGACAGTGAGAATAGGTGTGTGGGGCTAGTCTATTCTAAGTTGGGATGTTTTCTTTCTTCTCTCTTAGTGGTTTTATCTTCTTTTTGATAGAGAAGTAGAGATGCCTGGTCCTATTGGATAATTGCATTGTAATTTAACAGAAAACAAGTTCTTTAAGGGACTTGTGCGTAGTAAGTCAGATTCAAAGAACCTATCAGAAATTAATTTCTTTACCTGGGACTCATCTGAAATTTTCCCATAATGAAACTGGTTGGAGGGGATAATGACTCGCTGCTACAGCCTTGTAGAATGTAAATATGAATAATAAACGGTTGTCCCACACAAAGCCATATATTAATGCCTTCAAATTGCTTTATCATGACTGGAATAATGAATGCGGAAAAGGTAGTCTATTGGCTGTATCCGATATATGGTTAATATCTTCTCCGTATGACTGCATTTGCATACAATTGTATATTTTGCACATTTTACTTATTGTATTAACTTCAGGCACATTGCACAAGGCATGCCTCTGGTCTCCTATATTAAAATATATGTAAAAGTGTCCATGTGTGTTTATTCAAACGTGTTCTGAAATTTTAGATCAATGTGTTGTAACTCTCCATTCTAGTTGGGCATTTGGAGAGTTATCGTTTGTGATGTGTCCTTATATTGATAGCAAACAATGCGTCTGTGATTTCCCTTCTCACCTTCTGTTTTCCTAATGAGCTTTTGCAGGCTGAAAGCAGCAAGTTTGGGGATTCGGATTCTTCTGTATTAAGATCTAGTGAAGAGGAAATGGATTATGATGATCACTTGGGGTTTGTTCCGGATTCGTCTTGGACGGTTCCTCAGATCCCTTCCCCTCCTACGGCTTCAGGCTTATATTGGCCAAAAGATCCTCGATATTCATCGACTAATAATGCTATGTTTGTTCCTGACATATGTTCTCCTCACATCCAACAGCCTCTTTATGCTCAGAGAAATAGTACGTTATCAAAGCGGCGAAGGCGACAGTAATGTCTTTTCCTTAGAGACCATTACTGCGGTGTCTTAGGTTTTCTGCTCTTTTATTCTGTGTTATCCTGGGATGCAAGCTTTATAAGCTGTCTTAGGTTAGAGAAGTTTAACTTTAGCAGCTGCAAGTTTATGTTCAGGGTTGTCTTGAGTTTCTTATGAGTGTGCACCATTAGCTCTACATTTCGCATTGGGAACTAGCTGAAGAAAGCAGCATTAATAAAGGGAGTGTAAAGTACTTTTGTTGCTGCAACATTCTCACTTCAGTAGAAGAATCCACTAGAGATTTATTTATTTATTTATTTGGCTATGGTAGTGATTTTTTCCCCAATATTGGCCTTGTGTTAGTTTAGTTGTCCTCCGCAGAAAAGGTTCGAGTTATTTGGTTTCTTTGGGCAGTCTTTTATTTTTTTTTGGCGTTAAATCTCTTGAAAATATTAGCTTTCTAGTCATTTGGTTTAACTAATAATTCCTTACGGTGATTAACTTTGAGATATGGATTGTTTTTGTCAGAATAGAATGATGAGATATGCGTTTTAAAATTTTCCATGGCCACTTTGCACACTTGTTGATGAATATATTTAAGAAATTTATAATTTATGAAACTAGCTGAAATTCAAATGTCCAGGCCGCCGTTTGATGAGTGTATTCTTCTAGAAGCATCCAGATTGTTTGAGAGAAAAATCAGGAGTTTGATCAAAGTCTTCAATATTCTTATCTCAAGCCACTAAATCCATGCATTTGCATGTTATTGTTGTTTGAATAATAATACCAAAAGGCCAAAAATATCTTCAACAGTATGAAAGGGGAAGAACCGGACCATGAACTGTCTCCATCTTCTCCACAAATTCTCAAGAGCCGGACGTGTGACTGAGAATGCGACACAGCAAGGGGGTCAGTGTGGGGTTTTACGTTATGCTGCTTGTGGCCCTTTCTGAGCCACAGGTTGAGTCAGAAAATATGATTGTGGGTGGAGTCACTTGTTATTATTAGAATCAGATTCACGTCTGGGGTTGACTTTGCGCCACACCATCCGCAAAAAAAGTTGTCTTTTTTCCCAGACAATATCTCAGTGAAGCCGGTGAGAAATGGGTCAATTTTCAATGGAGCTTTCACTCAGTTCCCTTGTCGCTCCAGCAAGTTCCGTATCTGGTAAAGGCAATTCTTAATTTTATTTTTTGTTAGGATTTTTCTATGAGCTGTCCATGTCTTGTAATGATTTATTTGAATAAGACGTCCCCCCCGAATTTAATTATTGTTGAATAATTCTTAAGGACATCCTTTTATATTCAAAATGAGTGACTTTAATGTCACAAAAAAAGTGACTCTAATGAAATCCTTTTTTAATTCACAATATATTAATTTAGGTGTGCTCCTGACATTTAAGTCATGTGCGCTAAGCCATACTCTTCTGATTCTATTTATAAAGTAGGGAGAGGAGACATTTTTTGGTTCTATTTAGCGGGTATTAAGAGAAATTTTTTGCATCGATGCACAATTTCACCCTTCATTTATTATTGTGTTCACGTTATTTATATGAGGTATAATGTATATTAAATAAGGATAAAGTTAGAAATTTATTGAATTTTAAATGAGAATTAATTAAGTTTAAGGTTTTTCTTAACCTATATAAAACATGTTAAAAATAACTTATAAATAAGACCAGAAAAAATTATGTTATAAAACTAGGTACTATAAACCCGAGCGTGCCTGGAATGCACTGAGTAAGCATGATCCACACTCGTTAATGAAATTGGGCTTTTGGGTTTTCATGTGTTTGGTCCATTCCGTTAGGGATGGTGTCAATCACATCCAACACCTTCGTATGCATATTTCTCCCCATTAAAGAAAGGCGCGCCAAGGTGTCTAGTGAAAACATACTCTTTTCATTTTGACATTAGATCTATTATTTATGACGACAGATATATATACTTTCTCAAATCCTCCGATTCTAATTATAAAAGCTAGTAAAAAAAATTGATTTGATCCTAAATACTCCTCCGGTCCTAAATATAAGACCCACTTATATTTAGGACCGGAGGAGTATAATATTCCAGTCAAATTTGTCTCTCAAATTTGTTATGTTTTCTAGACTATCTCTTGTTAATTAACTGCACATATATATCCACAAGAACATATAGTATCCTTGTAAATCATTCATTTAAAAGGTAACCAACGCATTGACAAATAACTAAGATAACTAGTAAATTTTTTAATTTTTACAAATTAATTACTCCTTCGGTCTTATATTTAGGACTGGAGGAGTATTTAATTCTTATGTTAAGAAGAAATACTATTTATAAATCTTAAGTAGTATGAGGTAAAGCCTAAATTCTTAAAAAGTTATAAATATGGATCCAAACGAATCTGAAAAGTTCACAAACTCAGATTACATCGGGAATTATTATAGCATTTCAATAATTACTCGTCTTGTTTCTTTCCTTCTTCTTTATCTTCATCCTCCTCCTCTTCTTCTTCATTACTCCCATCACTAGAACCTTTCAAAGCTTCTTCAAGTATGAGCTCCAAGAGCTTCTCATACATAGCAATTGCAGACTCCAGCATATTAATGGCTCTCCTCTTATCTTCTTCCACCACTCTCAGCACTTCTCCAACCTCCATTATCTTCTTCATTGACCTAACCACTTCTTCTTTCAACAGCTCTGATGAAGTCAACCTATTACTGCAACCACCACCATTATCACTACTCTTCCCTTTACCTCTATATTCAGTAATCCCACTAGCCACTATCATATCACTGATACTTCCTTCCATTAATCCATTACTGTTATCTTTTATCACCATTGTTACTTCTTCTGTGTCAATCTCCCACATCCACACGCTACCATCTTCACCTGCAGACACCAGATTCCTCCCTTCATTCACCACAACCACTGATTCAGTGGACCCCACGTGGCTTTTGTTCCATTTCTTCATCAGTTCTTGATCATCATCAGCTTCGTTGTTGTTATTCTGTGGTTTTCTGGGTTTTTTGGCCTTATTCATTGATGCTTTGTAAACCGACCCGTCTGATCCTGCAGCGAACAAGTGTGAGTCTGATGATGACAAGTCTATGGCCATGGCCAGACCATTTATGGCACAAGGGAAGGTCACTGTGCGAAGGAGGGTTCCCTCTAGAAGATTCCAGAACTTGCAGGTTGAATCTAGCGAGGACGAGACAAGCATGGAGTTGCATAGCCCTATTCCTGTGCTCAAAGCTGTGACTGAATCTGAATGTGCCTTCTTCCAATGCTGCAGAATCAAGTCTTTTGAGCTTGAGTTTGAGTCTGATGATTCTACGATTTGAAAAGTTGGGATCACCATAATGCTTCCATCATCACTGCCTGAAATCACAAAGTACCATATATGTTAACCAAAGTTAATAATATATATATATTTATATATCAAACATATATACCTGAAATTACCAATGACCCATCAATACTGAGTTGGAGACAAGAGATGGGTTTTGTGTGAGCAGGAAAAGACTTGATCACATTCCCAGAAGGAACAGAGAAGCAATGGATGGTTCCAGACTGGCCTCCGGCGAAGATATAGCCGCCGTCGGGAGTAGCAGCAAGTGGGGCAACAAACTCAGGCACGGAGAATCTGTGAAGCACACTTGAAGTGTGCCAGTTGTAGAGGTGAATGGACACCGCGGCCGTGTCGGGTGACACATGAGACGCGGCAATGAAGCTATTTCCGGCCACAGTGAGGCCCCGGCGGGGTGACCGTGTGCCTGGAAAGCGAGTGACTTCAACCCCAGTGGAGGCATCGTAGGCGACGATGGGGCCATCTGGAGAACTGGTAAGGACAAGTTCGTAGGAAGAAGATGACATATTGTAGTTGTGTGAGTGAGGATTACGGAATGAGAAGGAACAATGCTAATATACTAATATGGTAAGGAAACGTGAGGAGCATGTGTGGGATTTTTGACTAATGTCATTAGTATTGCGGATCTCTAGGGACATAATGAGGACTAGAGAATGAAAAACACATGTAATATAAAATTTATAAAAATTTTCGAGATCAAATATATAGTACTGGTCAATAACATACCGTGAAGAATGTGACCGGTGAAAGATTGCAAATTATGCTATATACTCCTCCTCCATATCTAAAAGGGTGTTTCCAGAAGTGCTTTTAAAAAGTATTTTTCATAAATCGAGACAAACTCTTTCATATATTTGCTTCGTAGATCGTAAAATCACTTTTGAAACCATAGCTTGGTTGTAACCCAAACACCCCCTAAATATAAAATTTTTTTATAGTGTAAAGTACATTACAAAAAGGGTCTTATATTTAGGACCGTATGAGTATTATTTTTTTTAGTCAATATCTTAAAAAAAGCAGCTAACTTTATTTTTAGAAAAATAACTGGTTTTTTTTTTTTTGGGCCTGAACGAGGTACCAGAAATTTGGTTAAGGATACGAGTGAAATTTATATTCTGCACAGCGGAAGATGAGTGGCATCTGCTCAAAGATCTATACTTTTTAAGTACCTTTGAACAATAAATTTTACAATGAAAGATTTTTTTAGCGATTTTCTTCAATTTTAACATCTTTCCATTTATAATAATAAATGTCGACTACCACATATATAATTTATTTAGAAACACTTTTCTCAACTGGCTTTTTTTATTATTTATATATATTGTCTTTTTATAAAAACAGTCAATGGATGCATACGTATAGAGAGATATGAGAAAAAGATATGAAGAGGATGCAAATCTAGCGTTTACTAGGATGCAAGTATGTATATTTCAGTCTTGGCTTATCTTAACGATGTTTCTTTGCAAATCCTCCTTAGATTAGACTGGAAGTCTCCTTTTAAATTTAAAATATCAACTTCTTTCATGCATATTTATATTTTTTGTTTATATAACTTAAATACATGTATACGCATAAACATATCAATACTAAACTCAAATCTAAAACCTCATTTAAGTATGACGGATAGTGCTATCATTGTAGCAGTTTGTAATTGATAAATTCTTTTATATTTATATGAGTATAGACAGAAAACTCTACAAGTAATTTGGCAAGTCTCTCCAAGTATGTTTACATGTAGATAAAAATAAGTGGCACTTTGTGTTTTGCAAACAAGCAGTTTTTGTAGATTTTATATTTTTTTTATAGAAGAGTTTAGGAGAGTTGAGTCCTAAAGACTCATAAGGATTAGGGCATGTCTCCAAGCTCGAAAAGTATTTACAGAAATACTTACAGATCGCTCACCAATAAAGTTTTCATATCGATAATGGGATTTGAACTTACAACCTTATGGGTTATACACCGACTCCTTATCAACTGGACCAAGTTTTGTTGGCAATTTTTATATTTTGTAAGGGATATTGATATATAACCAATGGGTTTCGGTATTGGAATTTTTCTTTTTGTTGGTTAAATTAAAATGCATATATTCTGCGATAAGATGTACTACTCATCTCATGAATAATATACTATCTCCCTTCCTCAATATAAAATTTAGTTTGTAATTCAATTTGAACTACAAACTAGATTTTATATGAAAGACTAGAGGTAGTAACTTATGATAAACCTTATAGGATTGGTTATATAAGTATAAATAAGAGTACATATATAAGTTTCTTTATTTGAGTTGTACTTTGGCAAGATTGACAGGGTCTTTAGTACATGATAAAATGGACAAAATTAATTAATAAAACAATAACTCAAAAGAATAGAGATTAACAAGGAATAATGATTATAATGGTTAAAAAAAAGATTGTCGTTATTACTTGGCAACAACCTATTATATACATCGTGGATGGCATGAAAGAGCACTCACGTAGGTAATAACGAGCCATGCCAACCTTTGTATTAGCTGTCACTGAAGTCCAAGGGACAACATGATCAGGCTTTTCCTTAACTTTCTCTTGCTATTGATATGCTTAAACCAGTTTAACTTCTGATGTAATTATATATTTGGAAAAACCAATAATCATTCTATTGGTTAATAACATCCCTTGAAGAATGTGATTGATTCTTGGGCTGCGTTTCTTTCTCACTAAACATGCCCTTCACTGTGTGTGAGATCCAATCCAACTAGGTGCCAGAAAATAAAGACCGCACACTTTCAAAACTCTCCTAGTATGACACAAACAAGGTGAATAAAGTATGACTGATAAGCATGATACCAAGAATACAACAATCGATTACATGGATTGTATGGTGTCATTGTGTTCCATCAATAACTAAACATAAAGATTCAAACAAGTAGAATATGGATTTAATAGCATTTTTTTAAGGGATCCCATTTCATGAAATTTAGTACTTGATTTTCCCATGAAAACAAGAATTGGGAGTTAACATTTCATGACATCTGGTACTTGATTATTAGGAATTGGGTGTGAAGAAGTTGAACCAAACAGACTCTAAATGAAATGAATCTCCACCAGTTGAATATCCAATGGAAACTGCTATATTTATTAACATTAACCTGACAACAAGAAAATTTACATCTACAACAGGATGAACCCAATAGTTATTTTGCTATCATAGCCACTGTCATTCTTTGTCATAATGTGGTCAATGAAACCTCGTAACAAACAAAATACCCAGTTTCACCAGGAAAAATGGCTATGGTTGTCCGCATTGAGCTTGCACATGATCTCAGAAACATGAACTCCCTGGAGTGTTTGCATTTGTTTTTCAGTTTTATATGGCAAGTGTATCCATCCACACTGATCTATTGCCATAAAACAAATGGGATGATTGATCTCCTTCTAAAGCTAGCAGCGAAATTAAATATTCAACTTCTGGAGTGCTAGCTGAAATAAGATTGCCATGAAGCTGCCAATCGATATGTTGATGACATTGACCACATCATTGGTAAGCTGCAGAACAGGATAGAATAAACATACAGGACCAGATATACAAGTCAAACTATTTAATTAAATCCAGCCTACTTTTCATTTTCCAACATGATGAATAAATAAAAGAGAAATGGGTCTGAAAATATGATTTGCACCAGAGCAATGGTATCATAAAATATATCGATATCACCTGAACTTGCCATGTTTCACGATGAAATTTTATTTTTGTTGATTTTGGTTTTGGTTGGGATTTGAACTCAAAATCCTTAAGCCCTAGAAACAAGTCTAGAGATACTGAGTAAAGCTCATTGATAGGCTCACATTTGATTATTTTAGTACTTCTTACAACCCTACCTTCAGGTTCCCGCTTTAAAAGCACAAGACCTAAAAGAGGCAGGATAGGAACATAAGGCAATCCTGAAGGTATCATAACATGAATAATTTTATGAACCTACCCATTGAAATCCTTTCTTTCCTTGAAGTGCAGCACCTACGAAGCTCTCGCTGAGATTAGCAATCTGAGAAGCTAGAACACATATAGCTGCTTCATGTGTATTGATCTGTTTCATGAAAAAGCATTTACAAGTCATTAGCACATCCCAAATAGATTAATACATGTCATGCAATCCACTCTTCTTAACTCCCCACACCATTAATGCGCATCAAATTTCTCTCACTATTTTTTGAGACCAAAAATGGCATTAGTGCACATCTATTCTGGGCATAGCCGATAAAGTCATAGACTCGAGGGATACATAGGGATCAGATAACAGAAAACAATATTGGTTTCCATGATTTTATATTTATATGTTATTCAGAAGTCCATTCAGCGAGAGAGAGGATAGGACAAAGTATCTACATATGTGCACTAAAATAGAATGCCAAATCTTGAGGAAGAGGCCTCTTAATTTTCATTTTTTGGTTCTTCCGGATATTTTGTTAATTAAAGCATAGCTGGGGAAGCAACATACTAGAACAGGCTCAGGCTGAGCTTCAATTACTACCCCTGAGCTCATCCCATATTTTATCTAATTCAATAATATATGATATGACATCACCTGGAAAAATTAATCTGCCTGCATTATGAGATGCACGCAGCAAATGTAGTTCAGTCATGTGTTAAAAGATTTTCAAACAAAATATACATTTTAGCCTTCAACATGCATTAATCTCATCTGCGGATTCTAACCCACTTTAAACTAAAGAAAAAGTGCTGCAACCAGCTGCCGAGTGCTGGCAGCTCTTCTGGCCAGAACTTTGACATGTTTCAATTAGTTATATCATAAGCCAGGTGATTTTGAGTATACATAATGTCCCATTAGGTTGCTGAAAGGAAATGCATTCCCTTGCAAGAGAATCAAGACAAACAATGTTTATCATACCCTTATTATCATTACTAAACAACTATTTTTCTATTACTTTTTCCCTACGATAACTAACAAATTAGGAAGCCCAATACATGATTTGGATGAATCCTACCATGACTTCCTGTTTTGTCCAAGTACCCAAATGTCCATCCAACATGTAAGGCACGCTTGTCCTTTTTTGCACTAGTTAAATGCTAAACAGTTTCCAGGATTACAGGTTAGAAGGTTTCCAGAATTCCTATCAAGAAACAACACATGCAAAGTTAGAAATTTGAGAAATACCTTACCCAAGAGACAACTGAGAAAGGCAAGAACTATAGATGCTAGAATCCCTGCTGAAGTTCCTTCAACACTCACAGCCCCTTCTGTTCCTCTCGGAACTATCTTAAATGTTGTGACTAGATACCTGGACATTATGCAGCACACATGTTACAACTGAATTTCATAGGAAACATGGACCAAAGAACACTGGAAGAAAGTGAAACATAAACTACCAGGTTTGAATAACTCATGTAATCAGGCCAATAGTAATTCTGTATATCAAGCAAAATATACATGTAATTAAGAGCAATCAACATCATCCATCCAGTGCCCAAAAAGGAGAGATGGACATGTAACCATATTTTATTCATATCAACAAGGCCATCAACCTCACAAAAAGCTAGGAAGCTTGGGGATTGACATGGCGATGCAAAATTTATGTGTCCATATGAAATTTCGACTTTGAAGTGTCACATCTTATCTAGTGTGAGTATCTGAATTGTGCTGGGCGCAGAAACAACCCTGTTTTTGAGGCTTGATTGAGTATTGAAAAAGCAGAAATAGGGTGGAGTGCGGTGGTCATAATGGGTCAGGTGGGGCGGGATGGGGGAGACAATCCACTCCATAGATGGGATCTTAATTTAAAAATTGGATGGCAATCCATCCCCACACTGATTAAGTCATATCTGCCATCAATGAGGCGAAGTGGGTCTAGATGGTGGAATTTTTAGTATTATCTTTGTAATGTTAGTCCTTTAAAGTAATAGGCAAGCAAATGGAAAGGGTTCAACAAGAAAAAATTATATAAATCCCAACCCACACCCATGTTGGAGAGGTTTGAAAATTCAGGCAAAAAAAACCTCCCACGCCACCCCGCTCACAAACCATCTTCCCTTCCTTGCAGGATAAGAGGGTAGGGGAAAAGAATCATTACCGCATATTCAGCCCAAAAAAGGATTGAAGAATATAATGACGCTCAGAAATCCAGAGACCTCAAAATCCTTCAATTGAGACCTAAATAACTACAGGCAAATTACTGATGTAACAATAGAATAATGCCAGGTCCGAACCGGAGTTCACTACTCACGTTGTTTTGCCATATGCCTTCCCGATCTCACTTGAGACAGTATCACTCAACTTCGTACAAAAACTGGCAACAAAACCAAGAAGCCATAGCTGGGAAAATGCCTCTCCCCCAAATTCCCAAATTGAGAGCAAAGCAAAAAGGCAGCCAGCTGCACCGGATCCAACAACACTACCAGGACCTCTTCGTCCTTTTCTTTTCTCAGCAATTCCCTGAGCCTCTTTCTGAGCCATCTTGACCTTCGTAACTGCTGTACCCTGTGAAAGCTCAAATAATTAACTCCAATGAACAAAGAAATGCATAGAACTCAATGAATAACCAATTTGACATCACAAAGGCATCAGAAATCAACATTCTCAGGTCAGCTAATAAATAAAGACAAAAAAAAAAAAAGAGAAATTGGGCTTACAATGATGAAATAGGCAGAAACGATAAGGAACCCAGAAGGACCAAAAGCGCGCCAAGTGAGTGTTCCGAGAAGAAAAGCAGCACCAATACCAGAGAGAGACAAGCCAGCAACCAAAAGGGGAGAACCCAAAAGGAAGATCAAGAGATTGGTAGCAAGAGCAGATTCCCACGTGGGAGGAGACGATTGGATGAGAGTAATAGCACTTCCAACAGCTTCTTGAACATTGCTGACATGATAAGTCAACCTCGGGAGTCTCAGCGAACTAGAGTGAAGACGAAGATTGAGAATTGGGGGTTTTGGGGAGAGAGAATGAAGAATTGGGTACGAAGAACGACGAGGTCCCATGGGAAAGGTCGAAGGGAAAGTAACGAGCAAGGTTGAATCGGCCATAATGCACATTCTTTGGATTTGTGACAAGCCTGAATGTGAAGGAGATGCGCGAGAAGATCTTGGGGAGGAGACTGGAGTTAATCAATGTGTGCATGGAAAAGGATTTGACTTGCGAGAGGGCTCCATCGAGATTTCACAAGGTTAATGGCATCAAGAAAATTGGTCAAACTTGTCATAAATATCAATAAATATCCATTTCAGCGTATCGATATTATACAATTTACAACACATTACCGCGTTAATAAATCTTGATACATTTCTTGGCAAAAGAAAATATTGATACATTTCATTTCATGTATCTAAGTTTTACATGACAAATTTGTGAAGAATTCGGTCTAATCACCTTCCTTTGTAAATGTTTACGAGAAAGCAATCATCGTAAAAAATCTTGAATGAAGAGTTTAAGGACTAGAACATAAGTTTAAGCCCTTAGAGTTGAACCATCATAAGTTACCACCTCCGGCACTTATATTAAGCGCTAGTTAACTAATTTAAATAAATTAAGAAAGTTTGTTGAGCTAATTATTTATAATCATTAGGTGTTGTTTTTTTTTAAAATACCCTTATCAATTAAGTACACTGGCTAGAACTTTATTATTATAAGGATAAAAAAAATAAATATGATAGATAAAGTAGATTGTGGTCTTTTATCTAGGATTAAAATAAAAATCAAACACAAAATTTAGCGATTAAAATTCTAAATAATTAAAACTATAAAAATAATAATTCTAGTGTATCAAAGTTTATAAATTGAATTTTAAGTGCGTGCATTGGGGTTAAAATTTAAAAATTAAATCATAATTGAGTCAAAATGACATAAATAAATATTATTATAAGGATTTAAAGAACTTTTTATGCCATCTGCCAACCCACTAGCCTCTCCCCTCTTTAATCCATCCCCTCTTCAAGTAAAAGAATTTGTCGACTAAAATAAATATTTTCTATGACAACAATCTAACAAAATAGAATTCTAGAAAGAGACTGTAAAAAGAAAGGCATTGAGCTTTTCCATAACAACAATTGACAATAACCTTCGAAAACAACCCCCTGACTGCCCTTGGGATGGAATGCCCTTGGGGGAAGAGGGGAAGTAGAAAGAGGTAGTAAGCAAGAAACGAGCTTAAACGAGAGAGGAGAGGAGGGATTCTCATGGCCTAAGCTATCTAGAGAACCACAAAAGAGTGTCAAGCAGAAAAAAGATGAAGCTCGAGGGAAGTTATAAAAGACGAGAGGTGTTTTCTCAGGGAAAGTATCATTGCAACCCAAAGAAGAGGAATGGATGCTACCGGACGAAGAGATGGAAAGCCAGACACAGAAACTAAACATGTCTTATTGAGAAGACCTTAAACCACGAGTTAATGAAGAATCTAGAGCAAGGAAGAACCAAGTGGAGATGATCCTTAGGATGGAAACTTGTTCTTTCCTAAGGAAGAAGCTATCACCAAGGGCGTCACAGTCACTAACACTGTGGCAGGTCCGAGTATTGACTTTTCAGAGGAAGAAAGAAGAAGATTGGAATATAAATGGCAGAATACTTTGATTATAAAACTTCTGGACAGAACTCTGGGATTCATGCAATTGAGGAGGAAGATTCAACAACTCTGGGAGAAGTCCAATAGTGTGGAACCGAACAATATAGGGAATGGGTACATGACGACCACCTTTAAAGATGTGGATGACTACTACTTTGCATTGGAAGGCAAACCATGGATAATATAGAATAGTTACCTAACGGTGCAAACTTGGAAGAGAAATTTCAGGCCATGGGTTGAAAAGATCCAAAGGATCGTAGTGTGGGTAAGGATACGGGGACCCCCTGAGATTATTATCATAAAAAGTTCTTTTATCTATCGAGAAATAAGATTGGCAAAGCTATCGGGATGAAGAAATGACGCTCATGAAAGCAAGAACAATGTACGCCAGAATGTGCGTGGAGATCAATTTGAATCCCCCTACTCCCGCCATATGTTGTGGATGGGAATCAAGAGAGGATTGTATATGAGGGACTGCCATCGATTTGCTTTCACTATGAAAAATTCAGACATAACAAGGAGCACTGCCCTCAAGAGAAAGAAGTAGAGGATAACCAACAAAGCTCGCCGGTAATGATGATTGCTTAGAAGCCAAAAAGAGGTAGAAAAGCAGGCACGAAAGAAGGGAAGGGGACAAAGCAGCAAATAAAGAATGTTAGAGGAGAGACAGAAAAAGCAGTAAAAGCCTCTAGATTTGAAATTCTTGAGTCAAAGGAGGAGTAAACGCATGTACCATAAGGGAGGAAGAAAGTAGGAGACCCCTAAAAGATATCTCTAATAGGGTGGCAAAAATTGGTGAAAACATTACGGAACCAAGTGACTCGAGGAACCGATATGACAAAGTGATAGTGACTGATATGGAAAGTAAGGGAGGAAAAGCGAAGTCAAAAAAGAAGCAAGATGTAAAAGGTTAGAGGAGTGGTGAGATGCTAATGGAAAAAGAGGGAGGACAAAAGAGTAAAAGAGAAGAAAATGTAGGTAGAAAAACTCATAAAAGAAGGACTAGTGACCAGACCCACTACTAATCTGGGTTGAGCAACAGGAGGGGAGAAAAAGAACAACAGTTGGAATTAGGCTTATCTAACAAACAAGCTAATGGGCTGAGTGAGGTTAAAAACATAGAAAGAGTGGACAAAGGTAGAGCAGAAATTGGAGATAAACGTGTCACACCTTACTTATATAATACCTTAGCATTTATTTAGAACCATTCTAGACCACTTTGGATGGTCTTAAGCTTAAAAATTTCAATTTGGACGTTAATTTTCGGAAAATTACTGTTCACTGTCCAGTTTTCAGATTACAGGTCTAACTTTGAAAAATCATAACTAATTCTAAAAAAATCGTATGGAGGTGTTCCAAAATTTTACGAAAAGCTCTTTCAATGCTCTTTAAGGAAAAAATATTCAACTAAACTCATCCTCACTGAAAACATACAGTTTATTGGATTAAAATTACTATTCATTTGGTAAAATCTAGACTTTCCAGATTTTGCGCCTTAACTTCGAAAATTCATATCTCGTTGTATACACACCCAAATGATGTGATTTACCACTCATTTTAAAGCTTGGGATATGCATTATAAGTGTACCAAATTCCGTAGCTTAACTCATTCATATGATAGGTTGAACTGAAAGCTTGAAATTAACTGCTTCAGGACCTACGTTTTATCCCTTAATATCTCTTTACTTTGATTCTTTTTATTTCTTTGGCATACCTAACATGGGCTTACTTTTTCCCATTCATGCTCATATACTTTCATTCATGCCATAAACATCCTAAGCACATACATTGAATTGATGGCATTCATAACATAACTTACAACATAGGAGAATTATACATTGAATAATAATATCAATCATTAGCATTAATAATTCTTCACTTCTTCTCCTTGCTTCTCATGCCCTTAGTGCCAATCATTGATTTGACCTAAATGGTTGGTTAGGAAGGGGGTGAGATTCGGGGGAATCTCAGTAGCAAACATTACCACATACATGCATAAGATGGATGCTAGTGTATGGTATGTAGTTTTTCATAAACTTAAGTTAACTAGTGACATGCCATCATGCTTTATGCTTGGTATAAAAATGCATGGCCATGGGAACATATTAAAAATAGCATTTCCAGCAACAATCATCATGTCACAACATCATTCAAACAACAAATACAAACCAACACATAAGCATACCATGTCAAGCACATAAAGGGTAAGTTCACTACCTTGCACCTCAAGCTTTCCTCTTACTTTTCCTTTGACTCCCTTGACTTTCCAACCATGTGGGCATTCGGTCAACATCACTAAACATCCTCTTGGATGTTCCAAAGGTCCTAAACATAATCATAATGATGACACAATCTATTAGGACCATTAGATTACATAAAGTTCAAGACTAGCTTTCTTGAACCTCAACCCCTTTCTCTTAGTCTTAGGGTTTTCTTTCTAACTTTTCTAATATAAATCTTATCATTTTACATCCTTATGATCTATTTCCTATCAATTAGGACCACTTTAGATGGCTTTAGATTCAAGAATATCAAATCTGAAAATTTTGGTTCGCGGGTACTGTTCACGCAGAATCTCTAGAATTTTTGCAACTTTGAAAATTCATAATTAAATCTATAAAAATCCAAATTGAGTGCTTCCAAGTCTCACTGAAAGATTATTAAGTTAAATTTAAAGGAAAAATAGTTTCAGGAACCAATTCTATGCCGAACAGTACCAGAATTGTACAGAACTCGACATCCTTCCAAAAGCTTAACACTGTTTCCAGATTTCAAACCCTAACTTTGAAAAATCACCATAAATCGTACACATATCCAAATGAAGTGTTCTACCCATGGATTTAAAGCTCACAGAGTGTACTTTAAGCATGCCAAATTTCAGAACCAGATATGAACAGTAACTAATTCGAAAAAGCCATCAAATCAGCACGTAATTCTTCCAATTTTCACATAGATCCACTTGGATCTACCATACTTTGAGGTGTTCTAGCAAGATCTAACAACCAAACTCCCTTCCCCACTCATCAACCATTTCGACCAGCCATCAAAGGGGAGAGAAGATAGATTTTTCAACCTTAAAAGAGAAGGAAAACAAGACAAGAACACATCTAGAACCAAGATCTCACCTTGAATCCTTGATTGATGACCAAAGTTGATAGCTTTTCCTTGGTTTCCTTCAAAACCCTCTCTTTTCCCTCTTCCTCTCACTTGGACGAAATTCCATCAGCAATTAGGGGGAGAAGAAGCTCATTAATGTGTACAAAATATCCCTCCAACCATCATTAATGTTATGCCAAGTGTCATTAGCCTACTTAATCTTAATCCTCTCTCTTAATTAACTTAAATCATAATGTAATTAAATTCCAACGTCAAGATCCTCTCCATTAGTAGCTTGACACTTGGAAAGCTTTAATTACCATCCATTAAAGGCTTGACAAGTGGCGACTTGTGGCCCAAGTAAAGTGCAAGACTCTGATTAATATTTTATCGGTGCACTTTTACTCCGGGTTTAACTTCTTTTCTATAATTACAGTGCTCTGGCCTCTGTAATTATTTTCTGTTAGATCCATAAATTCTCTTTAATTCTAGAGAGTATCTATGAATTTTCTTAGCCCATAACACTTCCTTTAAGCTTTGCATAAAATTCATTTACTAAAATACCTTTTTATCGACAAAACCGGCTCTTTAATTTCTTAAAGCCACTCTACTGGCCTTTTGGTTGTGGGACTAATTTTATAAATTAGTACAACCTTTCAACCATTTAACCTCATTTTTGTATACATTTTTGAGGTCTCTTGCTATTTCAAATAATTACCTCAAACAGTATATTTTTTACCGGTCACAACCTCATAAATTCCGTTTAAGCTGCCTTAGGGGTATTTTCATCTTTTCTCTTCATAGAAGAGTCTTAGAATATTATTTTCCATTTTTTAGGATTTTTCTTAGAATTTTATGTACCCTCTTCCATTTTTACCCCTATTGGTCATAACTTTCAGAATTTACAATTTAGTCCCTACTTGGACTTAACTTCATTAATCGTCTCTTTGAGGTTTCTAATTTAACCTTTGACCTGTGTCTAGTTTCTTTTCTCTCTCTCTGGGCCTTCGAGACTTTACTAGAGCCTCTAACTTTATTACTCTTTAGCCCCTTAAAACTTTTACTTTGCAGTTTAGTCCCTGAAACTACTTTGACTTCCTTTCTCATCTTTGGGACTTCTGCTAAAAAAGGGTCTGATAGCCTATCTAATTCAGGCTATTACTAGTACTTCTAGGCCCAAAACTTTGGATGTTACAAAACGCGAGTCAACTTTATTTGGGCTTAAAGCGAATATTGAGATGGATGGGAAAGATCATATTATGGATCATTTCCTTGAAAGCCTCCCAGATCAAGTGCTAGGCTCAATAGACTGGACTAAGGGAAACCCCGAATCCAAATCTAAGCAGTATGATAATGGGCCTTTCAGAAGTATAGCAACATTTAGGAGGCCTTAAGAATATACTCATATTAGCAAGTGAAAATGACATAGGAGATGCAGTGTAGCATATGGAGACACAGAAATTGAGAAGCGAGAATTAAGAGATATTGTGACTTATCCTTCTGTCATAATACTTAATGGTATTAACATGGAATATAAGAGGAGTAGCTAACAAGGAGCTTGGCATTGCTCCAAAAGAATTTAAACAAAGATTTAGATCCAAAATATTTATGTTGGTTGAAACTTATTGTCATGGATAAAAAGAAAAATGATTTATTAGAAATTTGGGCTTTTGTTATCATGTTATGGTTGATGCCCAAGTCATGTTAGGGGGTATTTGGATACTGTGGGATGAGGAAGATATTCTAATCAGAGAAATTAAAAGCCAAAAACAATTTATCTATTGTGAAATCACTGGTGGGGGGGGGGAACTAGTTTTGCACTGCTATTTATGCCAGCCCAAGAGAAAGCGAATGAAAAATTCTCTGGGAACAACTACAAGCGATAGCTACGTGGTGTCAAGGAACTTGGATGCTTGCAAGGGACTTTAATGATATTATGAACAGTAATGAACAATGAGGTGGGGGTGGGAGATGAATGTCAAAAAATACGTTAGGTTTTGTGCTAATATCAAAAGGTGCAATCTTATGGACCTGGGATTAGAAGGCCTAAGTTTTACGTAGGGAGGGCCTATTATTGCTTATGGAAGCTGGTTATATAAAAATCTTGATAGAGCCATGTGCAATATAGATTGGAGGAGGAATTTTAGTGAAGCTTTTGTGAGAGCGGGGCCCCAGGATTTAGTCTGATCACCACCTATTATTAATTTATCTATCTGTCGATAAGGGTGATCGTAGGAAAAGATCTTTTCGGTTTAAAGCTATGTGGCTTCAGCATGTTGAATTTGGCAGTATGTTGAATGAGAATTGGAAGCACTCACAAAACTTATAGGAGAGTTTGGGAGGCTTTGAAAGATGTCTAGTAGAATGGAATGAACATACTTTTGGCCATATTGCAAAGGAGAAGAAAGAATTATTGGGAAGGACTGTTAGGGTACAAAAAAGCTTGCACTAAAACTATAGGCCCCATCTCAAAAAATTAGAAGAAAAGTTAAGAGAATAGTTGGAAGAAATTCTAAAGAGGGAGGAAATCATGTGGCATCAAAAGGCTAGGATGAAATGGCTAAATGATGGAGATAGAAATACAACATTTTACCGCACAAAGACAACAATAAGAAGGAGGAAGAATAAGATTACAACCTTGAAAAATGACATAGGAGGTTGGGTGGAAGGAAAGGCGGCAACGGGACAGCTTATTAACTCTTTCTTCTAGGATCTATTCAAGGAAGATGAACAAACCAAGGAATGGCTATCAACAATGCACTCGTGGCTTGAGATATCTCATGAGGAATGGGAGATTATAAACAAGAGGATAAATGACACAAACATCAAGGAAGTAATGTTTTCAATTAGTGGGCTCAAAGCACCTGGGAAGGATGGATTCCTAGCTATAATTTTCCAAAAGAATTGGGAGGTGGTGGGAAAGAGTGTCTATGATATGGTGAAGAAAATGTGGAAGGAACAAAAGATATCACAAAAGGTAACAAGACACCGATTGTGTTAATGCCAAAAGTGGAGTGCCTATAAAGAGTTAAACAATTTCCACCTATATCGCTTTGCAATGTGGCATATAAATGCCTCTCAAAGATAATAGTCAGACGTATGAAGAGTATTATGGCCAGAATAATATCCCCTTTTAGTGAGTTTTGTACTAGGAAGGAAAATTCATGACAACATCATTGTGATGAACGAGATGATACATTTTATGAGAAAGAAGAAGGGGGAAAAAAAGCTTTATGGCAATTAAAGTCAATTTAGAAAAAGCCTATAATAGAATTAGTTGGAGTTTCATGGAAAATGTGCTCAAGGAACTAAAAGTCCCAAAAGCAATGATTAGAAAGATCATGGGGTGTATTACTACTACCAGAACACAGATCCTATGGCATGGTGAAAGGATGGAAGGTTTCAAACTGTCTAGAGGCCTAAGGCAAGGGGATCTAATCTCTCCTTATCTCTTTGTACTTGGTATGGAAAAGCTCACACACCTCATACTTGATAAAGTGAGAGAGAGAAAATGGAGAGGCATGAGAGCTGGCAAAAAAAGGCCCATAATTTTCTATATGATGTTTGTTGATGATTTAGTTTTATTTTAGAAGCAAACACCAACCAAATTGCCATTATTTTAGACTGTCTACAGGATTTTGGTTTGATTTCAGGTCACAGAGTAAGCAGCAAAAAAACCCAGATTTTCTTCTCTCTAAATGTGACTAATCATGTAAGGAGAGATATCTGTAAAAGGAGTAGATTCAGACAAGTCGAGGGCTTGGGGAGGTACTTGGGAGTTGAGATTTCCTTTCCCAGACACAAGAAAGAAAGATATGCTAAAGTGGTGGAAAGGGTCAGAAGCAAACTGAATAAGTGGAAGGTGGAAAGCTTATCACTAGTAGGGATACTTACTCTAGTAAACTCGGTCACCAACATGATGGCTCTTTATACTATGCCGCATGATAGATTACCTAAAGGAATCATGGAGGACCTAGAGAGGATACGAAGGAGTTTCAGTTGGGGTGATAAAGAGGAAAGAAGAACTGGCATGTGCTATCGTGGGATACCTTATGGAAACCAAAAGGTGGTGGAGGATCATGTGTTAAATCTCTTAACACAGTGAATGATGCTTTTCTGTTGAAGCTACTATGAAGAATCAAGTGCAATCCAAATGATCTATGGGTCCAAGTTTTGATGGGAAAGTACCAGCAACATGGTGAGATAGAAGATCAAATCATCGCAAAGATAGGGGACTCGAGGTTGTGGGAGGAATTAGCGAAACTCCAGGACATCTTTAAAGAAAACATAATAGTGGAGGCTACAAATAAGGGAGTAAAGTACAGATGGAAACTGAATAGAAATAAAGTGTCTCAATGGCAAGCAACTACGTGGATTGAGAAATAATCCCCTAGCACAAGGAGGGGGAGAGAGAGAGATTGGAAGAAAATGTGGAAACTTAAGGTTCCTAAAAGGATAAGGGTATTCATGTGGAGGGCGAAGCATGAAAGAATTTTAACGAGAAGCCTGACAGGTAGGTGGGATGGGGGATCAATCCATTGTCATATTTGCCAAAACGAAATAGAAGACACACTACATGCACTTAGAGACTGCCCACATGCTAGATAAATTTGGAAAAGAGTGACACCTTGGAATTGCAAGGGTCATTTGTCCAGTGTAGACTGGAAGCAGTGGTTGATGAATGATCTCAACTACAAAGAAAAGACTGAGGAGGAGAGTGTATGGCCAGAGTATTTTGCAATGACATGCTGGCACATTTGGAAATGACAGAATAGGTTTATACATGAACCAGAATTTGAGATGGTGTGTGAAGCTGAAAAGATCAATGCAGAGTTCTTAAGAACATACAGAACTAGACAAAAAAAAAATACTTGGAGAAGGAGAGAGTGATCAACAGACATTGATAAGATGGGCATGGCCTCATAGTGGTTGGTGCAAGCTAAATTTGGATGGAGCGAGAACAAGGGAAGGAAGAACCGAGTGTGGTGGGACTATACGCGGTAGTGAAGGGGGATGGCTTGGGGGTTTTTCCCATAGATTAGAGGTTTAGGCCGCAGCAATGGCTAAAGTGTGAGGTATCATAGAGGGACTAAAGTTTTGTTGGAATTTGGGACTCCGAAAAATCCAAGTTGAATCAGATGCAAAGGAGATCATTAAGCAAATCAGGAAAAAGAAAAAAATAGAAGGGTACAGAAGATTAACGAGCATGATACAGGAGCTAATACGGAGAGAATGGCAACCGGAATTTGGGCATATTTATCAGGAAGGAAATCAATGTGCTCATATGATGGCAAAGATGAGTTTATCACTGCCTCAACAATAGAAAACGTGGGACTTACCGCCAAGAGAAATACATCAACTATTGCAGGAAGGTGTAGGAGGAGTCGGAGTGCCTAGAGGCTTAGGAAATTGGTGACTGGGTCACTCGTGTATCACCAAAAAAAAAAAAAACTTTTTTCTTGTAATTTTTTTTAATTTCTCAGTAGATTATTTTCTTCTTCTTTTTTTCTTTTTTTGGTTCCTTTTTTTGCCAGAATTTTTTTCCTCAACGGACAACGGTAGTAATTTTCTTTTTCCCAGCCTACCACGGGGAGGTGCTTTTGTGCTTCCCCTCCACGCTTTACAGCACAGCCTATTAACGTTATCCCAACCATCAATTGAGGATAGCAAAGGGAAGAAGAGGAGCATCCATGGCTCTGCTCTGTGGTTCATCTTCAGTGACGTTCCTTTCATCTTCTGCTAAATCTTCCTATGCTTCTTCCCACAATGGGAATGCCAAAACCGCATTTCTTGGCTTCCAGTTGCCATCACCAAAGCCTTCTATACGGACCAATTTGCGCCTCAATTCTAGGGCAAGTTCTCGGGTGCGTTGCCAGGACCTCTCCATTGTCCCTAAAGATGAACGTTGGATGTTCGAGGAGTCCGAAGTCAATGGCCCGGTACGACTCTGCTCTATTAACTCTATGATTTTCTTGTCTTCCGCTATTAACCGATTTATGGGGCTTTTTGTTGGAATCCGAGAACATGTCGAGGAAATTCCCCTGAAATTATTGGGTTATTCGTTAATGTGGAACCGAGCCCGAAAGGCAAACATTGGAAAAGTTCACGTTTTTAAGTTGATGAAAACAAAAGCTAGGAATGGTTTGTGTTACGGAAGTCTTTAGCGCTGATGTCCCCTCTTTTCCTTTTCGTATAATTAATCCAGCTCCGTTAGAATGATGAAGGAATGAAATGAGCTAGAGGAACATTCGTTGGGTTTTCTGAGGTATTCTTGTTATTGATGATTTAAAGTAAACATGTTTGAGCTCGAACAATCGAGTTTTGAAGTTGAAGTAAATTAATTGTAGTACTTACTTTTGTGTAGTTTTGAAATTCATAAAATGCTGAGCCTTTTAGTACTTTTTGTTATACACCACCTACGTACTCTCTTTTTTATGAACTTTGGAGTTTTGTTTTTGGAACATTTGGTTAAATTTCTGGAATTGTTCGCTGCATTTAAGATATATTTATAAACTTTGTATTCCCTTATGAGAATTCATCAATCAACCCACTGTGTGTGTGTATATACACAGGACATTTGGAACAAGACTTGGTATCCAAAAGCAGCAGATCATGTTAACACAGATAAACAATGGTACATTGTTGATGCTACAGATAAAATTCTTGGAAGACTAGCTTCAACTATTGCAATTCACATCCGAGGGAAAAATTTGGCAACCTATACTCCCAGTGTGGACATGGGTGCATTTGTAGTTGTGGTGAGCATTTTGCATTTCTACATTACTGTTTTTCTCCTGTACCAAGTTTATTAACTACATGATGTATATGTTGTTGATGGAAGCATGACTCTTCTGGTTTGCTGTTTATGCTAGAATGCATCCTATGCATGACAGTTATGCATATCATGCTCGAGTCTTTGAAACCCCTCCCTCTTCCTGGTCCCCTGGGGGTCGAAGAAACATCTTTCTCTATGATTTTACTACTCATTGTTAATTTACTATGAAATGAGGTTAAAAAAAAAAAACGTTGTGTGGTTATTTATCATTTTTGCATTCACTCCTTGAGTAGTAAGGAAACTTATTGCATTTCACATATTCGTATTTTTTTGGATACAGAAGAAATTTTATTGGAGAAAAAACAAAGTACTACATATTGGAAGATTAGTTATACTGAAAATCAGAAGAGATGAGGCCACCTGAAAACAGAATACAGTATCAATTACCATTGACTCATGAGTCAAAGAGCTATCCAATCTCTTTGCATGTCAAATTAAGTTATTCCCTTGAAAAGCCCGTGCACAGGGTACCAAGGGGAAGCCATAAACGCATTTCTATCTGATAACATATGTGAAGGTGAAGATGCTGTGCCCTTGAATATATGGGCATTCTCTTCAACAAAACAGAGAATCCCAAAAGACGACGCATCACTTCATGTTTTGTCTCATTGTTGCCAAACCCTTTGAACCGAATAAGGAGATATTGCTCTGAAGCAATAGGGTAACACCTAGAGATAAATCTTGCCAAAAATACCCAAACAGCAGTTTTGGAGGTAACACATAGCTGGACGATTGAGAAACAATTGTGACTAGGTTAATCAGTTCCGCACATCATATACATATCTGAGAAATTGCTATATGGGGTCAGTGAATATAAATTTGCTGTATATCATTGTAGTGAGTACTTTTCTTGTCCAAACAAAAGACTTAACATTAGAAGGAGCTTTAGATTTTCAAATTGTCTTTTCAAGAAGAAAACGTCACCTGGTAGGGGAATGAATAACGAATTTAAAATTAGATTTGTATTTAAGAACTAGAAGAATCATGAATTCAAAATCTCAAATATTGATTAGTAGGGGAACAGGCTCAAATATTGATTAGATTTGTATTTATTATTATTACATCATTGCTAAACAGAGTCTAAGTTTCACTTACACTTGAGATGGACAGGTTAATGCGGAAAAAATTGCTGTATCTGGAAAAAAGAGGACCCAAAAGCTTTACAGGAGGCATTCAGGACGACCTGGTGGTATGAAAGTAGAGACATTTGCCCAACTACAGGCGAGAATTCCAGAAAGAATTATTGAACATGCTGTTCGTGGCATGCTTCCAAAGGGGAGGGTAGGCTCAACCAATTTATGTCATACTCTTCTTTTGCTGAATACATACTAACTTGTTTGAAGAATGCCTGGTTTGTTTATATTGCTTTTGGTACTTCTTAAGAAATAGATCATTGTACATTTGATTATTATTTTTCGTGACATTTGAATTCATCAGCCAAAACCGATGAAAAAAACATAGTGGGAAAGGCCAAAATGCTTGACTTGTTCGTAAAACATCTCAGAAAGCTAATTGGGTTTCTTATCCTCATGTTTGGTCAAAATGTGATAAACTAAGTGATGACAATTGAGGGGCTTGTAATTGAACTGATATTGATTTTTATGTTCATATGATTTTGATATAACTAGTAGGCATGGCGCCATTTGGTTCAAACTAGTTGGTATCATGAGCCAAACGTTTTTCTATTTTGATGTTGCTACGCAGGTTGAAATATGTTGACTCTTGACTTTTTACCCTACTATTTTTCATTTTTCCACTTAAACTCTATGTTATATCTGGCACGGATATGCCTATCTGTGTATATATACACACAGATGATTTATATATGTGTGTGTGTGCATGTATGTATTAAGCATATTTGAGCTGGGCCTTCCTGGAATCATACCTCCATCTTATCTTTTATTGGCATGTGCTGTGTCTGATTTTGCACATTCTTGGAAGAAAATATTTTTTGAAAAATAAAAAAGGTGACATCGGCCTCCTTATACTTGGTCTCTACACCACTGCACAGATCCTCACCCCTTAGAGGATCCATGCTTCTGTGGTTGTGCTTTCAATCAATATTGCATGCTTTGCTGTGATGGTATCTCCATGAATGTTATCTTTCAGTTGAATTTACAATAATCAAGGGTTGGTATGTGCAGCTTGGCAGACAGCTGTTCACCCACCTAAAGGTTTATAAGGGCCCCGATCATCCTCATCAGGCCCAAAAGCCCATCGAGTTACCAATAAGGGACAAAAGAATACAAAGGCAGAGATAGGTATTCCTGTGAACAGAATATGGGATATGGCAGACATTGGCAATTGCCTTATGGTTTCAAATACTACTGAGCTCCTTAAGTCCTACTTTGTTTTGATGTCTGCGTTGGCTGTAGAAGTGTCCGATTATTGTAGAGTTTGTTTTTATTCAAGGCCGTCTGCTTAATATCTCATGAATTCTTTATGTTGTAGCTGTGAGTTCTTAGTCATGTAAAATTTCTTCATTACGCATTTTGCAATCGTGGTAACTTTGTGAAGCAAGTGTTTCATAATTCATTTTCTTTCCCCGTTTAAAAGAATAGCACAGTTATGAAAACTATATGTGGAGTCTTTTTAAATGGTATTTATTATTAAGTTCTTAAATTAAATTATGAAAGGGGAAGATCTTTTAAATATTCAGTGCCCTGCTGATAAGTTATGAAAATGTTCACATGTTATGTTGTCTGGGAAAATCTTGTAACGCCACCTTAACTTTGATACAATTATTTTCCTTCTCAAGCTTGGAGTTAGTATCTTATGAGGGTTTAGCCTTTACTTAGTAAAACTGATAGGCAGAAGGTATTTGGTTATGATTTATAGTAATTAAAGGAAGAGCATAAGAACTATAAATTGGATGCACTCACTGAGAGATTGAAATAAAAATTTGACTTTTAACCGGGAAAGAAAATGTGACTGTGGATAGGGTTTACATATCATAATCACTGAGAGATTGAAATAAAAATTTGACTTCTAACCGGGAAAGAAAATGTGACTGTGGATAGGGTTTACGTATCATAATTACACCCCCCAAAAAAAAAAAAGAACACTGACCCAAAATAAATGCAGAGGATCTCATCTGTAAGAATTCCTAAGCTAGTGCCACACCCTATAATCACATCGCAATGCCTGAAAATGATCCAATTTTTTTTTTTTATTTTTTTGGGGTGGGGGTTGGGGGTTCATGTAGATTGAAATTGTAAATTGATCAAAATGATTGAGAATTAACTCCGAATTTCCCTTGATAAAAGAAAAAACTACTTGTTCACAAGCATAGCAAGCAAGAGTTGGTTCCAAGTGTCAGGGACACCAGGAAGGCACCAATGGCTACAATCATTTCCCCTCTCACCATAAACGCCATAAACAGATGGATGGCCATCTCTCCTGAGCTGAGAAAGAGTTGTGATGTCCAACAAACCAACAGGTTTGGCCATTTGACCCAACACTTGCTTCACTATCACTGCTGCTTTTGGTGGACCTGTTGAATATCTTGAACCTCCCATGGGTATGGTCTGTCCTCTGCATGTGCTTGAGCTGGCCTCATTCCACTCCTCTCCACTGCTCCATCAAAAATTAAAAAGAAATTCAGTTGTAATAAAATTTATGCGAATTATGTACAGGAAAAAACTAATAACTATCAAGTTGATTATGATGTCATATTTTGATTGACCATAAATGTGAGGTTCAATTGTGAGAAACTATGTAATATTTAGTTTTATGAATGCATAATAATGATGAGAAGGGAAGAGATTATTACTCGTAGTGGGTTGGAGAGGTGGACTGAAAGAAAACTTTGGTGATGTTAGGATTGACATTAGAGTCCACCCATTTTGACCATGTTCTTATTGCTTCTCTGAAAGCATCCAACCTATTCATGTCCTTCTCTATCTTATTCCCCACTTGAATATACTCCCATCTGAAATCCACAGCCAATGCAATAAAGGATTCAATAATTCATATTAGCTTTTCATCAAGTAGAACTTCCAATTTGGTATGACTAATTAATTTCGAAAACCCTTTTAATTAATTTGCAAGACTAAGAGTAGGTTACGGTTGTTGGTGGCCTTTATGAAGCCACCAGTGCCAGGTATTGAAGATGATCACATCGTATCCTTTCCATGAATTCCCATTATTCTCAACGGAATCAAGCTTCAGAACAGTCCCTATCTTCTCTTTCACTATATCTACCAAAAGTGCATTACGAGACAACATTACAGAAATCTTATACTCCTGCAAATTAAATACTTAATCAATCAATTAAAGCAAACTAATCAATAAGTCAATGTATATAATCTCAAGTTATGGTGGTTAATGAGGAAATAGAGATTGAACTCACAGGTAAAGTGAAGGTGGAGAGGCCTCCTACTCTGTGAAGACTGTATCCTGAATGAGGAGCAGCAACATGCAGCATGCAAATCAGTGATTGCCACTGATTCAGGCTAAGGGAGTCCCCAACAAATAATATTTTCTTCCCCTTCAATTCCCTCAACAAATCTTGTCCCTTATACCTGCATTACAACATATATATATATATATATATATCATTTAGATAAAAATATTTCTCACTGATAATCTCACATAAGTGGTTAAAGGTGAGATTCTAATTATTCTCTCCTACAATATCCAATGTAGCTAGCAAGGAATTAAACAACTTTACCTATACATAAATAATGTGAAACTAACAAGCATTGTAGACACCCAAAGAGATGAGATATTTAATGCGTAAGGATTATACATGTTCTTATCATTACATATCTAGAGGATTAGAATGAGTATTTAAGAAAATGTAACGAATATTGACTCGTCAAAATCAGTGGTAAGTGATTATCATTATATGTACAAATTTTGACAGACTCAATTTCTATATGCATTATTCAACTGGCTATTTCTAGTTCCGTCCGGTTTTAATAACACTGGTTTAAATAGATAGAAGGATGCTAAACACACTGTTCTACTTTATTATAAGTAAAGATCTTTTAGCTTACTAAGAGGTAAAAAGCAGATAGTTTAAAACAATCCCTAATAAGAAGTTTAAAATGGACATTAATCGGAGGTAACATTTTGTTTAATATATATATTCTAACAAATTTTGCTTTCAAATAGTGTGAAACCCACCCCCCCAAAAAGAAAGAAAAAAAAGAAAAGAAAAACAAAGGCTTGGAAACCAAGAAAGAGAAAGACAAAGCAGAACATCACCTCGGGAGAGCACAAGCGTTTGGCTGCCATCTATATTTCTGATAGAAACTGTCTGGTCGTCCATTTTTCTGGCAATCAAATTCTTGTTCAATGAAAGGACAACTTGACGCTTTGTAGAGAGGGTAAGTCTCATCATAAACCCACCTTCCTTCAAACAAATCACACTTCCTTCTCACTACTGATGATCCTGATGAATCACCATCATCATGGTGATCTCTTTTACTCTCCTTCCATTGTTCAAGCACTACCATTGCATTGCTCTTGTAAAGGTTTAATAATGTTATCAGGACAGAGAAGAAGATAACATGAGTAGTAAATGATGATAATCTCTGGAACCCACATGACCCCATTTAGGGTTTTCAGGGCAAAGGCAAAGAAGAAAGTAAGAAACAATTAAGGACTCTGATTAATGTGAAGATGTGTAGTGCAAAACTGAGAACGAGTTGTTTCTTTTATTTGTAGGCATAGCTCCAAACATGGAGGAACAATGAGGATATAGTTGTTTAATTAGTTTGTTTGAATCTGTGTTTGTTGAGTACGTGCCCTTCAAGACAAAGCATGCACACGCAGCTTTTCAATTTATTGCCATACATATAAGTTTCTTTTCATTTGCTTTTTGTTTTGTTTCTCTAGATAGACCATGTTTGGTTAAATGTTCATGGCCTCCATTTAATAGGCTTATCACCTCTTTTTTATTATTAAAAGAAAAAGTTACTAGTTAATTAATGCGTTCCACCTACTCAACACTGATGTTATCAAATGAAACATGAGAATATTCTCATGATCAAAATAATTGTATTCACTGGACACAAATTTTTTCACATGCTATTATACAGTACATTCCTTTTAAAAATTAATTCATCGGTGCTTATAATTTTATCTTATTTCTAATTAGGCTTTTGCAGTGGTTTTTGTTAGATCTTTCAATTACTTCAATTATAGGCCTAAATCTTTATATTTGTAATTTGTTAATTCGAGCTGAAATACATGTTGACTAATCAACATATAAGTTGCCAACAAATACAAAACAAGAAAAAAAA
This sequence comes from Neltuma alba, assembly GCF_004799145.2. Taxonomy (NCBI): domain Eukaryota; kingdom Viridiplantae; phylum Streptophyta; class Magnoliopsida; order Fabales; family Fabaceae; genus Neltuma; species Neltuma alba. The sequence goes on from NW_021636205.1 coordinate 121,674, forward strand.
TTTAAAAAATAAAATGATTTAACAAAATTTGTTTATTCTGAGCATAAAAATAAACTATTATGCTCATAAATGTCTCCTTGTATCAATATATAATATATAATATGGTTATTTTGATTTTATTTAGATCATGTGGAAAAATTAATCCAGATACATGTTGAGTGGGATTTACATATAAGTTATCGGTATCATTTCTCTTACAAATTAACAAATTATGAGTATACAGATCAATACCTATAATTAAATAAATTATAAGGACTTAATTAAAATTAAGGTAAAATTATAGAAATTTGGGTATTAATTTTCCCTAATATAACTCTTACATATACATACATACATATATATATCATTTCTTTAATCTTTTGGTTGTGATTTGAAAATTTGAAGAGCAAATTGATCGACAATTATTTCTCAAATGGAACATCTCTCTCTCATGGCAATATTCTTATAAATATATATATATATATATATATATCTTGCATTCTTGCAACATCATCCATATATGTTTCAGTCAGGTGTCTCTTTCGCAAATCGTCCATTACCTATCAAAATCTAAACTTCTCTAATCTAATTATAGTTTGTAACTTTGTGTAAACATTAACAAAACAACATTAACAAAACAATTAGGAAGCAAAACGATAGCATCAAGCTTTCCTAATATTTTACTGAAAATTGTTTGGCTGAAACCACTTTATATCAGTGACGTAAAGTGCACTATATTTCCCACCAGCTCTTACCTGTTTGTTTCTTTTCTTAAACACTTTTCTTTCTATTTCCAGTTTTTTATATTTGGATGGTAAGTCCATTTCAGTCCGTTAGAAACGTAGTTTTCTGATATGTGGGATCCTTCCTTTTCAAGTAAATGGCTGTGAAGTGAAGAAAGTGAATGGACATATCAGCAAATACGTCGTTAAAAAACTGAATCTGTGAATGGTTCACTTTAACTAATAAGAAAAGTCATCCACAAGAAAGAAGCGAGTGATTATATACAGATGATATCAATAGGTATGTACGTAGTAAAAAAATGGCATCATCTGGAAATTGATACATTGAATTAAACGGATCAACGATCATTGATCCTAAGTTTGATTTGTTTTAATGGATTGGGAGTTTTCTTTTCCTTTTTTTTTATAGGAACAATTGTAAGATATTTTAATTATATATTTTATATTATATTATATTATTTTGTTTTAATTAAAATATCCAGAGTATGGCCCGTTAGTCAGTTAGGCCCAGTCTAAGTAAGGTTCTAGACTCAGTGCTTTTTAGTCATTCTTAACCTTGATGGTGGGTTAAGTTTTTACGGCTAACTGAGTGAGCGTCTGTGAAAACCTAATACATGGCTCTTGAGGTTCCCTGACTGGGCGCGGCTCTTTCTTTTTCCATCACTGTGCCCACCTCCCAGTCAGAAGAGATCCTGATATCTTTTCTACTAACAACATCTGAATAATTTCAGTTATTCTAATTCAAATCAAGGCCAGAAGCATTGTGGATTGCTTCTTCAGACTATTCAGCATGGCGAGAGGTATTTATAAGTCTTCCGCTGCTACTCTGATGATTGTGGAATTCTATATGACTATTTAGATAAATATATGTGTTCATATGAATTGTTCTAACATGTGGTATCAGAGCATGGTTTTTAGATCTCCCTCTGCCTGCTAATTTTGTAAATGATACATTATGAATGTATGTTAATTTTCTATTTGGAAATTATTTTGAGAAAAACTTCTATGAGCGTCATATGTGCTTGTTTCAACCGTCTTTGTTTTTCTCGGATCTCTATATATGGTCGAGCTTTTGGGTGAATGGACCAAAGAAAATTATATATATTGTTTCCTTGATGACCGCCTTCAATTTGGTTTGCCTTTTCATTGAAATTTAAAGGATCCGAAACGTTAGCTTGGTTTTGCATCAAAATCTATATATTGATATATGCGATTTGAGTTTTCGTATCCTTTACATGTGATTATTGCCCACATGGACTTTGCCGTTTTGGAGAATAAAATTGCCGATGGTACCACTGTGATGTTTTGGTTTGAAATCAAAATTTTATTTGGTGTTTTTTTTTTTCGCATGTTTTTATCAAATTCAATTTGATCATGGGCTTGCTCTTGATGATATTGCTATCATAAATTGCTGACCATTGAGTTCTGATCATCTTGCCGTGAAAACGAGAGAAACGGCGTTAAAATCGCCGGCAAAGGTCGCCTGCAATTAGAGACGGCGGCAGATATGTCTGTATATATTCGGGTTGAAATTGCTGGCGGGTTGGTTAGGGATCCGACTGAAGGTGGAAAATAGGCGGCAAAGGGAAACGCCCAGTTTCACTATTCAGTTGTTGGGCTGCACATGGTTTGGGCTCACGAAAAAGTAGGCATCTGAATTGTTCTTTATTTTGTTGGGGACTCTGTTGTTTTTTGTAGAATAGCTTGTTTGTTACTCGAAGCCATTTTACAAAATTGGGCAGTGTTTTGGGCCTATCCCATGACAGCTTCTGTTTTCATATTTTCCACATTTTATGGGCCATTCGGTTTTGGGCATATTTAATACACACACACACAAAAAAAAAAAAAAAGGATTTCGCAAGGACATTGTGGTTCAAGTTTCTTCCTTCGAATTTTATTTTCTGGTTTTAATATGTTATTTCCCTATAGGCCTTTAATGTTTCACGCCCATATGACATTCTGGGTCATTTTGATTTTATTTCAGAGCCAAAGTGGACCGTGAAAATTATTTCCAATTTCTCAAAAGTTTTAGTACTATTTGTCTGATTTCAGAAGTTGGCTGTTGAAAAATTGTTTTAGTTTCTGGAAAATTGGAACATGGGCCTCAATCAGTTTATTTTGTTTCTGGTTCCAATTTTTTTTTTTTCACTCTTTTGGTTCATATCCAGAAATATATCTAGGCCTTTTATGTATGTCTGAACCCAGAAAAATCAATTTTAGCCTTTGTGCGATTATTGTTGTTTGGGATGGTTTGTGTAATTTTTCAGAAATCATTTGAGCTAAATAGATGTTGTATGAGTTCTCTGATTTATTATTTGGGACTCTTTTTGGGCCTGAACATTTTTTTATTTTTCTGGAATTTTGGTTTTGGGCTCTATTTTGTATTTTGTTATATGAGCTAATTTTGTTTTATTTCCAGAAACAGTTTTTGGCTAAATAAAGCATTATTTAAATTGGTTTTTATTTATTTAGCCATAAGGTTTATCTATAATCTATTTCATGCACCATTTAAATTGTTTAAATAAAAGAGAAATCAATTTAGCTAATTTTAACATACTGTGAAATTTTGCAAAATTCTTTTTGTCCGCTATTTAATTGTTTAAACATTTGTTTTAGGCAATCATATATTTGTTTGAGTTTTGCAAAATTATATTTGATTTGAAATATGCTGAATTTGATTTATTAAACAATTTTTGGGTGCATAAAATAGTGGGAGAATTTAATTTTAGTTATTTAGTTGCTTATGTTGCTTAAATTAATTGGTCAAGTTCTCCATTATGTTGTGCATATATGAGATTTAAATGCACATAGTTAATAATTGTGATTAGCATGCAAGGTTGATAAGGAGTAGCCACAGCATCTTCTTACATAGTGCATGGATAGATAATCACATACAGATTTTAAAATATCAACTATAATCAATGAGTAATTATAATTTGATCACATAAATGGTTTAGTTGATTAAATTATTTAGTTGGAATGCTCATTGATATTGTGTGTGTATATGGAATTTAATTGTACATATATGACATTAGTGATTAGCATATATATTTGTTCAAGGAGTAGCCACAGCATCCTTATTCACATGTTATATGCATATTTAATCACATGTGGATTTAAAATATCAATTTTGGTTAAATGCACAATCAATACACACAATGATTTGATGTCTTTGTGATGCAAATGTAGAGTTGAGGAGTAGCCACAGCATCCTTACATGTACATGTATTTGTCTTAATAGACAAATCATCATATAAAGATTTAAAGACGTCACTTGTAATTAAATATGTAGTTATGGTTAATCTTTGCCCACAGGTAGATAATTATAATTACATATTTAATTAGGTGGGATAGAAACGGCCTTATGATTCCTAAGTAGCCCACAGGTATTAGAAATCTAAATGCGTTCTAGTTTCACCAATTAGAGAACATAAATTTGTGCTATGCTGAAGTCTTTACCCACAGGTAGACTTCAGTGATACGAAATTTATGATTGTATGATTTACGTTGGTAAATGTACGCTTAAACGTGATGGTTAAATGCCTCATAAAGTGTTGTTGTAAGCATGATTAAAAGTTAATTCTTTATTTTGCAGCATTATTATTATCCTTTGAGTTAGGGACAATTATTGAGCCTAGAAGAAGATAAATGTGACTTCTTCAACTAAATTGAACTTGACATCAAGAAAGTTCTAGTGCCTATTAATACTAGCATGCAAAATGAGATAGTATTATGAGACTAAATTGTCTTAATACAATGATCTCAATTAAGAGCTGGTTATGGGTACATAATGAATGGAACAAAAGTCAAGAAATGGGCTGAAGGATGAATTTGAGAAATTCTCATAAAGAGTCATTGCATTGTATGCGGACTATAAAGTGATTCTCCATAAAATGTATTGGCACAAATAATCTCCATTACTGTTGGTGAAAGAGATTCTTAATTTATTATCTCATTAGTATGAGCTATATACGTTTTCATAAATACATGCAAGATTAAGTATTTATTGAAAATGTATATATTAAATGATTGGCTCAAATTTGAATAAGAATGAGATTTTGAATAAGGGTTATTTAGTCACCAACCTCAAGACCATAAAGTGATATGCATATATAAGAATTATATGTTAATAAGGAAAGGTCTGATTGGAGATAATGATGGATAAATTATTGCCATTGGTGCATTTAAAATCTCATTTTGTTTGTACTAATCATGAGAAGGATTTCTTCAAGTTGTGTGGTGCATAATAGTTTCAAAGATCTTCATGAAAGGGTCAAAAGGTTTATCAAGAATGAGATTTAATGATCTCTTAAACCTTATTGATTCCAATCTATGTATAGTTTACATTAAGAAATACGTAAACCATCGCACGACTTTAAGAAAGCTTGAAGAGTTATGATTAGTAAGAGATTACATGTACTATTATTTATTGTAAGTTTGTGTTCTAGTAAATGGAATTACATATTTTTCCTATAAGTGGCCTCTCACAATGTCTGATCACTATTTACCTTATAATTGTGTAATGTACAAGGCAAAATTGGGTGGTTAATCTGACAAATAGATTAATGCAGTGAGATTAACAAGGGAGATAGATGGTGAGTACATCAATGATGGACAGTAACCTAGTCTATATATTAAGTTTCTTCATATAAGAAATCACTAGGTGATGTTGTTGAGAGAAGAAACATAATATTAATAGACATATTGAGCAATAAGGTTTACAATTTGTTTTTCCTCTTCGGGTACACACTCAAGACAATTATGTATATACTAAATGAGATTCCAACCTAATTTGTATTTAAATTCTTTTGAAAATCTAAAGAGTTGGAAGCTTAACTTATTATATATACTTGTAGAAAAATTGTCTTATGAAAGAAAGAGTGTAGAAGGAAAATATTTCTTAAGACTTATATTGCATATTTTGATGAAAATGCATAAAAGTCTCAAGCATCCAAATGTTTTGTCCATCATATTTTAGTGTAGTATTTGGAGGAATGCCAAATTCATTATTATTGCCATGATTAGTGGGAGTGATCAAACTAATCAAGAATGATCACATATAAAGAACAACCTCTAATTATGGTAGAACATTGGTTTGGCATGGCACTCATCTTGTTAAGGTGAATGTAAAAATCATCATAAAGTTCTTAGATTCACAATTGATCATGTTTGAAATTAAGAGTATCAACATTAAAAATTCCGTCAATTATACAAGGAGTATTTGAAAATATATAAGGGATATCTCAAAATTGATGGGTGATACTCTTTTTCTGCAACTTCAATCTCATTAACAGATTGAGTTAAGATCAATAGTGATTGAAATTTGGTAATTCGCTGTAACTACATGATGTACATAAAAGTATTCAGCTAGAACATAAATATAAATATGGAGTATGACCTCAATTTCATATTTCAAGAAATGAAATAAATTCCAAATAAAGGCATTGCTTCATAATAGATATGTGAGATTTCAAGGCAAACAATAACGTTTGAATATTTGTATAGTTGCTAGTATGCAACATTAAGTAATACAAAAGAATATTGTTTGCCAAAGATTCTCTATGGAGAAAAGGAACTTATTATAGTGAGATATTACCTCCTATATTAATGAATAGTTCCCACCATATCTTTATGGTGCCAATGTCTATATTGATTTGGAATATTGTTAGAATCTTTCCAATTTTTTATACAAGGAGAGATACATGAATTAGTAAAAGAGGTCAAATAGTTTATACAAGGAGAATTTAGTTCATGAGCAAGTCTCAAAATAGTGATGACTAATATATCATGGCATACTCACATGCATAATCAAGTTGAGAATATCATGGTTTTGTTTGTATCACTTGATTAGTGGGAGTTGAGTCATCTATAATTTGCATATAGATGATCCATATATTGTTCATATTTATGACTCAAGGTGTTACAAATAAGAGGATGGTCATTGTTCAAGAGTTGTGATATTATTGGTTAAGGTGCTGTATTCTTTTAGAATACATAAATGGATTATTCTCAAGGTACTTGAGATTATCATAAGTAACATATAATCACAAGTACTTGAACATCCATGAATAGATGACATTTGTCATGTGTAACACAGGATATGATCAGATTGTCCATATGTCTCTAATATGATCATCATGTAAAGGAGATGATGAGTATTTCTTCTAAGTCAATTGCTAGGATATTGCCTTATTTGAATGTGCACAAAATGGGCAATGTCATTACAATGAATATTAGTAGGAGTTACAAGTAAATTAATACTTGAATGATAACTAAAAAGCTGCAATGGTGAAGTACATTACTAAATGTACATTAGGTATCATGCTTCACATATATGAGTCAATTTCCTTGAATGATTGAGATCGTTCAATTTAGCTGGATGGGTTAGCAACAAATTGTTAACATTGTGATACATATCCATGCTTAATGAACAAGTTGCATCATGAAGGAGTGCAAGATTGCTAAACAATCACTGATTGTTTCCTTTCATCATGAAGTGTCTCTTGTAATCATTCATAGAGGCAAGTTGTAAGATTGTTGATTAATGAATTTCATCATAGGATTTTAAATTATTGAATTAATTTCAAATTCATCAAAGGTGTTTATTATATGACTATGGATTTAATTGGTTATAAAACACATAAAGCGTAAATCCTTTGAGTAAAGAGCATGTTATTAAAAATGTCAAAGGATCAATATCTTATCAGAGATGGATCACATGTAGTGATCTAGATAAGGTGTTATCAAGTGATGAAATTCAAATTTTGGTTTGTTATCTCAAGTTTGGTACCTGAATTATGTGAGATTAACAAACATTCAAGTTGGAACCGAATAAACATTTAAGGTTTATTCATAAAGTTATAACCCATTAAGTAAGGATGCTATTTGTAATACATGGAAGATAATACTCGATTAAGGGGACTTATCGCCATGATTCTAATAGTATTGCCTTCATTAACCTTGACATGTCAATTGACATATTGTGAACGGGCCAAGTGGGAGAATGTAAGATATTTTAATTATATATTTTATATTATATTATATTATTTTGTTTTAATTAAAATATCCAGAGTATGGCTCGTTAGTCAATTAGGCCCAGTCCAGGTAGGGTTCTAGACTCAGTGCTTTTTAGTCATTCTTGACCTTGATGGTGGGTTAAGTTTTGACGGCTAACTGAGTGAGCGTCTGTGAAAACCTAATACATGGCTCTTGAGGTTCCCTGACTGGGCGCGGCTCTTTCTTTTTCCATCACTGTGCCCACCTTCCAGTCAGAAGAGATCCTGATATCTTTTCTACTAACAACATCTGAATAATTTCAGTTATTCTAATTCAGATCAAGGCCAGAAGCATTGTGGATTGCTTCTTCAGACTATTCAGCATGGCGAGAGGTATTTATAAGTCTTCCGCTGCTACTCTGATGATTGTGGAATTCTATATGACTATTTAGATAAATATATGTGTTCATATGAATTGTTCTAACAACAATCACACACAAAACCCTCCCCTATGGGGCAACAGCTTATTTCATTCAAGAATTTTATATATGCATGCAAATTAGAAATCTAAAACAAAATGTTTTTTTACTTAATTAATTATAACAAACAAGATATGATTTTTCTAAAATTTCTATGAATAACATTAAATCATAAACTCCTCCAGTCCTTAATATATGACCTAATTAGAAAGTTAATTTTGATCCTAAATATAGGACCTATTTCTCATATTTACTAATTTTTTCCTAAATTATCCCTGTTAAATAATTAAATGCCACAATAATACTTATTACTCATTAATAATACACCCATATATTTTATAAAGTGAGTGAGTACTTATTACTCATTAATTCCACACATACATCAATTCTACCGTTTTATACTTTTAATAACATAATTTTAAACATGTTTGGAAATATCAGTTTTTAAAGAAGTTTTAACTGAGGGTATTTTGAAAAATATATGTCATATTTATGATTATTACTTAACTAACTTTTTTAATTTAATCAAAATAGTTAAATAGGTTCTATATTAAGGATTAGAGGAGTATTAATTTATAAGTTAGGTAAATTAGTTTGAAAGAAAATAATAAATATAAAAGATAAAATAGGCCATTAAGATCTTATATTATTTAAGAGTTAGTAAAATGATAGAGTAATTGATTGATTATGATGTCAAGAGTATATCTATTATCGTTATCAAATCACATAGATGAAGCAAAGTTGAACTCTGCTTTGAGCCACTTGAACGATTGGCGGTTTCTCCAACTAAACGTGCATTTTACTTGTACGCAATTGGTTGACGTGTGACCATATATATTCCTAGTGATGTGATGGGATGGTTACATCAACTTGAAAAAGCAACACATTTAGATTTTGACATTGTAGTCATCACTTTCTCCTACTGGTGCTCCTCAACCCCACAAAAAGAAATACAATCCGAAACAAATTAATTAAATCACCTATAAAAAAAAAAATCTAGCTAAGACCATATATTCATTATCCTAAATTTTTGACGTGCACATTATATTTTTACGTTCATGAGTGCAAGATACGGCTACATCAGATTATTACTATAAGAGCTTAATAACTAATTTGAATATCCCTAAAAAATTAGTTAAGTTTGTTAATCATAATAAATATGTGTTAATTTTTCTAAATTATCTACCTTAATCAAGTGTTAAAAAAATTCTTCTTCTATTAATTCTAGTTGGTGAACCAATAGTCCAATACTACCGGCTGTATTTACATCAGTTAGAAAATCATCGGAATTTTTTTTTTTTTCAACCGCTATATATAAAATAATCTTTTTGCGCTAATGATTCTACCAAACGGTTCATAACCACAGCCTCTCTGTCTATATCCCAGATTCCATGAAATTGAAGATGAAATATATTTTAACAATATTGCTGTCACTTTCTTACACCTTGTGCCTTTTCTTAAGAATACAAAAGAAACTACAAGTTAGAAGAATCTAATAAGGTCATGTTCCCACTCCTTTAATTTAATTTATGTGCTATCGCAAGTTGATGGGAATCTAAAAAGTATAAACAATATTCATATAATTCACTTTAATTATTTTGACAATCTTATATGTATCCAAATATGATTATAAAGTTGAAAGCAAAGTCAGTTATTGCTTGCCTTCACCATTCAATGCTACTTAATCGAGTAAACTAGTGAAACTTGTATTATTATTAGTAAGGCTAAAGTATATATTTAGTCCTTTAACTTTATTTAAAGTTTTAGTTTGGTCCCTTAACTTTAAAAATTATACTTTTAGTCATTTAACACCAAAATTATTAGTTTTAAATTAAAAAAATTTTTTGTAATAGTTATGGTTATTTTGAATATTAAACTTAATATGTTAGCATTTCGTAATGTTTTATCAGTATTCAAGAGCTCAATATCATCATTTTTTATTAACAGTTTTAGGGTTAGAGGACTACAAATTTACTTTTAAAATTAAGGGACTAAACTGAAATCTTGTGTAAAGTTAAAGGACAAAAAATATACTTTAGCCTCTCAATAATTGATACTAAGTTATTAAATTATTATATCTGGATTTTGTAATTTACAGATAAAACTAAAATTTGTGGCAAAAAATAATAGTTAATAGGTAGTTTTCATATATAGTATTTTCAGACGTTTTAATGTTCTTCGATGATTTTTGCTAGAATTAATATGTGAGGGGACAAAAAGAAATAAAAATAATAAATATGATAAAGTATATATAGTAGATAGGAACAAACCAAATATCTTTTCAAGTGTTGTACCCGGCAATAAGAAGTGCCATGAATTGGATTTGTTTGGTAGTTATTATCGGATGAGATCTGTAGATAAGGATATGTGTGTGTGTGTGTGTGGTAATTGGATTTGAACCTAATTAGAATACATATCTTATTCACTTTTTTATTTTCAATAACATCAATACACAACAGGACAGGATAGCTTCAAATAATTGACATTTAAAAAAAAAAAAAAAAGATAAGAATTTATGGTCCGCAAGACACAACAAAGAAACACATTTATGTAGTACTCATCCGATTTTAAATGTAGAAATCAGTTAAATAGCTGATTTTGCTAATTATAAGATCTCAATGTATTTTTTTTTCTTTTTTATTTTTTATTTTTTTCTAAACTAATTTATCTAACTCATAAATCATATAAAATTTAAATTTAAATTTAAATTTAAAGACATCAAGTTACATTTGTAAAGTAATTTACTTAGCTTTTTTAATTTATTCAAATTAGTTAATTAGTTCCTACATTAAGAATCAAAAGAGTGGTTTTTTAATAGCTATTTCAAGCTTGGAGGCTATTTTGTTGTCTTGGCAGTGGCACCGGTAATTATTAAAATAAATCAATGGCACATGTCTAAAAATAATAAGTGAGATCTTATTATCTAATTAACAAAAAATGAATGAATAGAGATTTCTACATTGAATAATTTCTATTATTAACAGTTAATCTCAATGGCAATATCAATATAAAACATATATGAAGTTTATTACAAGTTGAACCATTATTTGATCAAACAATATGAGGATAAAGGAAGATTAATTACCACCAAGAAGATGGCTTTCAAACTATATAAAACTTGAAACCATACATATCTATATGTATATATATATATCTATTATATTTCAATATATATGTGACTAAATGTCTATATGTTCAAAGAATAAGGTTGTAAAGAATCTCATTCCAAGTATCAGGAACACCAGCAAGACACCAATGGCTGCAATCCATTCCCATTTCTCCAGAAAGTCCATAAATGGAAGGATGTGCATCTTTTCTCATCAGTGATAGGCTTGTGATGTCCAGCAGAGTCACCGGTTTTTTCATCCTCTGGAGCACGCTCTTTAGCACCGCGGCCGCCGCCGGCAAGCCTCCTGGGTAGGTTGTTCCGGACACCGGCATTTGCTGCCTCAAACATCCCTTAGCTTTTGGTTCACCCCATAAACTACCACTGAAAAAAAAAAAAAAAGGTGTTTCATAAAGATATGGTAAGTCTCATCTCTTTTATGATATGATATCGAAGGAAATGGAATAAAGTAAAAGAGCACACCTTATAAATCACACTATTTTGAAATTGTGAAAACAAGAAAATATACCGCTATGATCTTATTAATTATAAGTTGTCTTACTGAAATTTAAAAAAAAAAATCTTAAAATTCATTAACTTTGCCTCAAAGATTAATAAGTTTTCAATTTTAAAATGGGACCAGATTGATACAAGCTATAGGTATGAAAATTTACCATTAAGTCCCTAGAACTTACTTTTTATTAATAAATTTAATTAATGAAGAACTTGTGAAAAAAACACATAGATAAGTTATAAATTTTTTAGTTTTACTCGCAAAGTACAAGTCCTCCTCTAATATTATAGTAATTAATTAATTATCTTGTTTGGAACTTGTATATAAATTTTCCTAAAAACAATATATAATGTAACTCACTTGTAGTGAGAAGGAGAAATGCCTTGGAAGAAGACTTTGACTTTTGAAGGATCAACGTTGGTGTCGACCCATTTGCTCCATGTTGTGAGTGCTATCTCAAAAGCCTTCATCCGGTCCATGTCTTTCATAATCTGATTCCCCACTTGTATGTAATCCCATCTGAACACATAAAATAATTGAAGATATCAATCATAGAATACAAGAACTCTCATACTTAATATAAAAGTTATATAGCAAATTTGAAGATATCAAAAAAATTAATTAAATTAGTTATTTGTCTTTTCTAAACGATCATATTTAATCATATACCTTACAATCAATGGGAACATTTCAGGAAAAAAAAATTAGGGAGAATTACAATGAGATCCCAAGTAAAAAAAATAATTACTAAAAAGTCTCGATAATAACTTAAGCAGCTTGTAATGACAAGTTTTAAAGTAGAAAATAACAAATTTTGGGACTTGTTTTGTAATTATTTTCTTTCCTTGGAATCTCATTGTAATTCTCTCAAAAAATTATAATATAAATTTGCGATACAAAGTGGATTGAGTTTTTATATTTAGAACTAAATTCAACATCTCTTAATTAACTTTTATATTAAGAATCGAAAATAGTATAATACTCCACACGATCTTGAATATAAAAGTTTCATAATTAGCTTTGCTAAATATCAAATATCAAAATTGGAGAAATTAGTTAATTATATCGAGTATGACCTGATCTCCCAACAGGAACTAGGTCAGATCTTGTAATGAATGAAAAGAAATAAAAGAACTTACGGTTGAGTAGGTCCCCTGCGGTACCACCAGTGCCAAGTGTTGAAGATAAGCATGTCAACCCCTTTCCACAAGTGAGAGCCGTTGATGGAATTAAGCTTCAGAACTCTTCCAATATCCTCTCTCACTAAGTCCACTAGATACACGCTCCTATCTACCATCACCTTTACTTTGTAATCCTGTTCCATTCATTATTATTCACACACACATCATCCTCCAATATACATATATATATATATATGTGTGTGTGTGTGTCCTTTTCATATTCATTTTTCAAAATTCCAATAATTAATAGTTTGTATAAAAAAAATAATTAATAGTGTGTGTAGTTTGTGAGTTCTCAATCCAATTTCACCAAGGGGAGGTTCATGCCGCATATCATATGGGAAAGATGCACTAAAGTATAGAAATTGTGCTTAATTATTTTGACATGAATAACTTTATTAATTAGATGACGAATCAAAACTAAATGATGTACTCCTCCGGTCCTAAATAAAAGGGATCTTATATTTAGGACAGGAGGAGTATGTTTGTTGTTTCATAATAATTTACTAGTACCCAAAAAAAGACCATTTTTTTCTTATCTACCATTAAAAAAAATATTTACACTGATTTTGTAATTGCTGTAAAAAATGCTTGACACCGGTTTCTAATAAAACCAACATAGTAAGTTAATAGTTTTGCATTAGGGAAAACCATTCTTGAAGTGCCTGTAGTTTTCTTTATTTTCGATTTGGTACTTGTGAGTTTTTCTTTTCATATTAAATCATTCAATTGTACTTAGCAAAATTAGTTTTTGTATATGATTTAATAATACCAATAGAGTAAAGTTATAAAGATGAATGGTGTTAAAAAAGTAAAATTAAAAGATATAATTAGGAAAAAAAACACACAAAAACCAAATTAAAAATTGAAAAAATCTATAGATATTTCAAGAATAGTTTTCGCTGTTATTTATGAAAACATCACTAGTTACAGCCCCTGCATTGTTCTTGCAATGACCGGTGTGAAAGCCATGCTATATAAATGCAATTTTTTTTTTGCACTAGTGACTATTTTTTTTAAAAAATTAACAAATGGGATACATCATTCACTGTAATTAAGATTAAGAGGATGGGAAGTCATATATATATATATATATATATATATAGTGACAACTCAGTGACAAGCAAGCAAATATACATAGGACCACCACATTTCCATACTTATTTACTTTGTCTTATCCTCTAAACACATGGCCTACACCAACCAACCTTTTTATAATGGGGAGGAAGAAAAAGATTCCTTTTTATTTTATGTACAAGACGGACAAAACAATCATGAACAACGGGAAGGATATATGTCAAAGATAATTGTAAAAAAGGGAATAAAACCACATGACATCATGGGTGTTATAATTATATATGATAGTAATTAATTAAATGAAAGAACTAATAAGATAAAGATAATAAAATGATGAATATATATGTAATTACCGTGAAAGTAAAAATAGAAAGAGATCCGGTTGTGGTCAAAGTGTAATTAGAGTTAGGGACTGAAGAGTGAAGCATGCAAGTCAACGACTGCCATTGATTGAGACTTAAGGAATCTCCTACGAACATGATGCTCTTTCCCATCATCCGCCTCAAGAAATCTCTCCCATTGAATCTGTGCACATTTCAACATATATTGGACAAAAAAAAAAAATCCTCGAATAATAATTTTCCTTTTGGAAAAAAAAATAACACTTCCATGCATTGAAATAATGAATTAATTAATAAATAGAAGGAAAGTGAGTGCCTTTTTTCATTCCCACCAGTAAAAAAATCTATTGAATTGAAATACAATGAACCCATATAAGCAATCTATGATCAACTTTTTTTTTTTTTGAGTTGATCAATTTTAGTGAAGAAGTTACATGAAGGAATTGAATTGGAGTTAAGTAATTAGATTACATGAATGAAAATGTCTTAAATGCATTTGGCGTACTAAAGAAATTAATTAAGGCTGAGGCTGGTGATTGATGAAGGAAACAAATCAAAGTGTGCTTGGTAGGTGGCGTTTGACTTTTTAATTCCATTTCCCCCCCTTAATCAATCAAAACTAAAAAAAGAAATGATAACTCACTCCTTAAATGTGAATTAAATTGAATTTTCCCCCCCAACTTTACTTATATTATATGAGGTTATAAAGAACAGAAAAAATATATAGAGTTACAATTAAGTATTAATTGCAGAACCAAAATTAACAAATAAGCATTAATTTTTTTAGGAGCGACTTTAATTTTGGAGTGAAATGAGTAAATTTTTAATTTTATCCTTATTAAATATATAAACTTTACAAATTAAATAACATACTCCAACATTTAGTGAGAGATAAAAGGAAAAATTAATGATGAAGAAATAATGACATGCCTTAATTAGAATCAGAAAATCTTATAAATTGGAGATGATGACTGAAATTTGAAAATGAATAAAAGAATACAGACAAGATAAACATGTCTTTATACAAATGAAAAAAGGCTGTCTTTTGCATGATTCAATGTCTTTTACGGAGGAGGACAAGTAGGGAATAAAATGAAAAGAAAAGGGGCAGTAGGGAGAGAGGAGAATAGCACCGACAAATTCACAGGAAAGGGCGGGAGGGAGAAGCCGCGCAGTAAGAATCTAATGAAACGCAACAACGCTTTTTCGAATACAACTGTCAGTGCTTATTGGCCGACTAAATGCCGTCACGTGAAACTTTACTTCTTTCATTACTCCCACTACAGCCAAACATTCCGCAACTCAGCTTTTCCCAGTTTTCTTCGTTAAATTATTGTTAATATTCTCGTTCAATTATACGTAAATAATTTTAATATTTTACCATAAAACCTTGGAAAAATCACAATTAAAGACTCTAAAATTTAAAAAATACAGATAAAAACCCATAACAACTTTACTATGATAATAATAATATGTCATGAAGTTATCAAAACTCATAGTAAAATTGTCTGGTCCTCGTATACGTTTTTTAAATTTCAGGATTTTTTTTTTGCGATTTCTCCTAAAACCATTTAGAATAAAGCATCTTATTTTAATCTTAAATAAAAACTTACTAATAAAAAACAGTTAGTTTTTCAGTGCTAAAAAAAACCAGTTAGTTTTGTTAATAAAAAAATTAATGATATTAAAATTTTAAATATTGACAGCACATTCTTAAATAACAAAAAAATGTGTTTTGTAAAATCAAAGCACAAAATTAAACCTTACATAAAATTATATGATAAAATATACTCTTATCAATTATAAATACTACCTTGAGTCTTAATTATAATTATAAGATGTTGTTTATACACTATAAACAATACTATCTCTGATCCTTAATATAAGATTTTGTTTAATTTTTATTTTGGTTCTAAATATAAAACCCCAATACACTTTATTTCTCATATTTATGCATTTTTTTTCAAGATTTTCTTTCTAATAATAGTAGTTCTAACTAATATAGTTGATTAGCAAGGATATTTTAAAAAAGATATCATCTATTTATTATAAATAACTAATTTAACTTATTTTCTTAATCTCTTCAAATTAGTCAAGTAAATCTTATAATCCGGATGCGGTATCTTATAATTGGGATCCGAAGTAGTGTGATTATTGAATACGTACGCCGGGCAAAATTTTAGGATTCATACATGCTAATGCAATTTTTTTTAAAGAAATATATGATATAAAAAGTATAAATAAATAGTACAGTTCATGAATCACAGCCCAGTGAAATGGGAAATCGTGGTGTTTTAATCTAACGGTGGTGAAGAAAGAAGGAGTGGAAAGCAGAGAGGGGGGGAAGACGGTGTTAATCACCTGAGTAAGTTGCAGGCGAGGGGCTGCCATCTGTAATGGGTGTAAATCCGGTCAGGGCGGCCGTTCCTCTCGCAGCTGAACTCGTGCCGCACAAACTGACACCTGGACTCCTCATATAACGGATACGATTCGTCCCTCACCCAGTGCCCCGAAAACAGATCGCACCTCCCTCCGACCCGACCCGAATACCCTTCCCCATTCCCAGCCCCAGCCAGAACCAGAACAACCAGAAGCACAACCCAAGAAGTGGAAGACGACGGCGGCAAACTGTAGCGAAGCCGCGTAACCATTATTTCTGAAACGCACCGTACTCTCTCTCTCTCTCTAACCTCTGCCTCGAAAAGAAAGAGAGAGAATGTTATGGCAATGAAGCCGAAGAAGAAGATGTGTGTGTGTGTTGTGCGTCTCTGTGCTTGGCGGCATTTCAGAGCGAAGGCTTCGGTCTGATATTTATAGAGGAGGAGTGGTGGTGCCTGCATGGGTCCTTTTTCTGCCGAACTTTTGTTTTTTAATTTTGGCGAACTTTTTTATTTAATTTTCTCATTCAATGAGCTTTTTTTCCCCCTCACAATGGTTGGACTGTATTTATTTGTCCCAATGTGAAAATTCACATTGTAACTCCTTTTTTGTTATATGGCTCGGGATCTTAAGCCATGCCCCAAATTGTTTTTTGTTGACTAAAAAAATTTAGGTGAGCTAGTTTTGGTGACTCATCAATGTCAGATATATCATAAAACGTTTAACAGACATATTTACATATCACTCACTAATAAGGTCCTCATATTAGTTAAAGGATTCGAATTCATAATATTATAAATTATGAGCTAACTCCTCATCAATTTGAAATTCTTGTTTGCAGGGCACCAAATTTATAGTTTTCTTAAATGTCCTTATTATCATGCATATTAAAAGAGTTATTACAGTTTCTAATACAAATAATTAGAAAATTATTTAAAAAGCTACTCGCATAATTTTAACAAATAAACTTAATTAATACTCCTCCGGTCCTTAATATAGGACACAATTGTTGAGTTGGTTTTGGTCCTAAATATAAGAACCATTTCTCATATTTATCAATTTTTTCTAAATTACCCCTATAGATACTCCCTCAACCATAGTCAAGTAGAAGAGGGAGAGAAGGTATTAAGAAAGATGATTATGATATTTTAGGAAAAACATGTCATATTTCTTATAATTAACTAACTTACCTAATTTCTTTAATCTAATCAAATTAATTAAATGGATCTTATATTAAGGACCGGATGAGTATTTTTTAATTTTTATAAAATTAATTATTTAATTTTTATATACTTGGATTCAGAAGAAATACTAAATGGAATCATTTCTATTTTGGTTCTCTTTTTTTCTGCCTTGACAAAAGTGACAATTTTAAGATATAGGATTCCTTTAATTTATTCCTGAGTGCTTATAAATTAATCAATCTAGAGACTTGGTTCAGGCTAAATTGAAGGGAAATTATATCATGCTTTGGAAATTTTTTAAAAAAAACAAAAAAGAAAATTGACTGACTTCGACTTGGCTTTGGAAAGAGTCTTGGTTGACTGAAGACTCACACTACTACGCAGCAGCGGTTTTGGAAGAAGTGGTGGGAGAACAAACAAAAAAAAAAAAACAAAGGAAAAGAACAGTGGCATTTTGAAATTTTAGTGCACAAAACTTGAAATTTAAGTTGAGTTATTTATATTTTGATTAAGTCAAGTTTTTTAATTATACTTGTTACTTCACTATTATCAATTGTTAAAATGTGTCTGTGTACTTATAAATTTATCTATCAATATTTATAATTTTTTTATGCCAGCTCTTATGATAAAAATAAGGGTTTGAACATGGATATAAATACTTGTTATTTTGTTATTGTTAATTATTAAAATACGTGTGCGCACTTATAAATTCACTCATAAATTTAGCCTGATGAGAATATAAATAACTTAACCTAAGTTTTGTCTGTTTAAACTTATTTATGATCTCTAATTCTTAATATAAAATCATAATAATTGACGTGAAAAACCCTCCCATTGAAAATCCTTGTCAATCAAAGCAATAGCAGATACGCTACGATCTTTGTTTTTTGAAGAAATTATCGTAACATTTGGTTTCTCCAGCGTCGTTTAATTTGGATTCAATGTTATTTGACTTAGACAGTAGAAATGGGTGGAATCTCCACCATAAACAAATTAGGAAACATAAGATAGAAGAAGGGAGATGGAAGCCTTCTATTTGAATAATTGAACAGTCTTAATTGTTTAATAGATCTCCAACATCATATCAACGAGTAATGATTAATGTTATTTAATAAACAAAATTACAGTATAATAATACTCCCTAAACCAAGTAAAATGAACATATAAAGATAGAAGTTTCCTTTCCCCTTCTGTTTCACTAATCTATGCCACATATAGAATGCTATGTTTAATATAAAAGTTAGAGAAAATTAGTTAAATTAGTTGTTTATAATAAATGAATATTATCTTTCTTAAAATACCCTTATCAGTCATCTGTATTTAGCAACCTATTGATAAAAACTCATTAACATACGCAAGGGATTAATACGGAGCTAAATAGATAAAAACTACCTTCGATCTTATTTATAAGACTTCGTTTGTAGACAACAAATAAGGTTTTATAATTAGAATTAGAGGTAGTATTAAAGATAAAATAAATTAGAGTCTTAGATTTTATATAGTAGCATCACATGTAGAGCCGCCATAGATCATTGATTGGCCACCAGCGACTAAATCACCGATAAGGGATTATCATAATGGTAGAATTTGAGCATACAACTCCTGAAATCCCAAAAATTTATATAGCCACTACTAGACCTGAGACTCATTTGTTATAAGTACATATATAAACTTAGTTTTTTTAAAAAAAAAATTTAACAAATTAAGTGCAGACAAACAAAAGAAGTTTTTAACAAATAATTATAATTGTCAAGTGCAACACATTTTCTTATACTAAAGTTGTCAATTCTTTGTATAAAAAAAATGTCAATTCTGATAAGATTATATAGTTGTTAATGAAAGATTAACACCTCTAGTAGTTTATCTTTTGTCAATTAAAATCAACTACTTTAGTATAAAAAAACTGATTAAAAAAATATTTCCACCTTTTCTCTTTCAAATCGCTAGTAAATTTCACAAAATTAGTTTTTAATGAAATTATTGATAGTGAAAAATGACAGTGAAGTTCAGGTCTATTTTGAGCTTGTTTGAAGTTCTGTTTAAAAAAAACTTTTAAACAAATTCACGTAAGCCGAAACAAAACTTTCCTCGTATACTTATCTTATATTCCTTAAATCACGTTTAAAAAACTATTTGTAAGTCAATCCAAACCAGTCTTTTGTTCCTCCAATTTTATCGGATGTCCCCGAAGGAAATTTTGTTCTTCCAATTATTTTACACGCGACCTATTTTTTTTTTTTTTTGGGAAAAAATTATTTTGGGTGAAGATCCAACCACCTTCGTTATGAATAAGTGGGAATTGGGAATGAGAAGGCAATGATTGGGTACGTGGAGGTGCATGGTAGGGAGGAGACATCATGGACTGGAGCAGAGAGGGTGTTTGTTGGCGAAGAAGAAGTGAATGGAGTGGGGCCTGTTTGGTTACGAAGATTACCAAATTCCGTTGTGATTGAACTTCGGCGGATCACTCCTACTTTTTAGGTTGCGTGATCCCTCACGACGACGCTTCCCAGCTGTCGTTTTCATTATCTTCCCAATCCACGTTCCACAAGAGCTATATTTGATTATTATCCTCACTCAATATTCTACTTTTTTTTTTTTTAACCAGCAACAATATTCTACATTTGTATATATTTAGAAATAAAGTAACACATTATAATTACACGTCAAAGCTATGTCTTATTTTTCTATCCATTATTTTTTTTTTGCAAATGCATTGATACATTACGCATTGTAATATATATATTAAAGAATGTGATTCTTATTGGTAAAATGAGTTTTTCTTTTTTGGAGATTTCAACAAAAAGTTGAAACTTAAAAGAGAGAAAGAGATGGAGAGGTGGCTCATCCCTATCAGGCGGGTCCAATATATAGGTGGGTCACGTTTGTCTCTTTCACTTCCCCTAATTTCTGGATGAAGTATTTTAGAATTTAGACTCTCAATCAATATTGAATTAGTTGATTTTTGCTTAAATCTTTTTAATAATTGATGTTTTATTATATTATTAAATATATCAATTTTATACGTTTACTCTTGAAAACCATACATTATTTTAAAAGAAATCAGTGATTTGTTTCATTTTGAAAATCAATGAATACCCTAATAACAAAAATGGAAAAATTAATTACCTTTTCATTGGGACTGAACTAAGGCTCTTCCAGCTGGCCTTATAAACCCAACTCAACTTGGCCAATTTGAGACGGACCTAAAACCCAGTAATACAGATTACCCTTAAAATTATGGACCCTTTGTGACTTGGACTTTTTCTGTTGTTTACTTTTCTATTAGAGTTTAGAACAGACATCACTAATTAATGTGGACCAAGAAGTGGACATCTAAGAAACTCTTGATCACATTGGGTTCAATTTGATATATGAGAATTATATATAATCCTCATGCATTATGCTGACTTGTGTTTGGTTGGCAGAGAAAAGGAGTCTACTGTTTTTTTTTTTTTGGCCGAAAATCTAATGTAATTTTGATTAACAGCAAATAAGGCAATCCCCACTGTTATATAACTTTGGTTGTGTAATACAGATTTAAACTGACATGAATTAATGCATGGCCGTCTATATCTTCTATGATTCAACATTTAGACATCTATACCCTTCATTTTTGGCTTTGACAGAGTTGAAAAGATTATTTCACATTTATTTTAACTTTTTCTAGATAAAATATAAAGTTTATTTCATAATTCCTTGATGGCATGCCAAACAACTACTTTGTAATCATTATTTTGTTCCATTTAATTCCCTGTGATTCTTCTATCTGAGTTTTCCCCTATTCTTCTATCTGAGACTTTCTTTTCTCGAAGTAGGAAGAATCTAGGCGAACAGGATAGAGATCTCCAGCTGATGTAGATGAAGAAGCGGACATCCCCAAGAGGCTCTTGGAATGAGTTTCAGTCTCATCATTCGTCTGGTTTTCTTCCATCTCTCGGTAATATTGTCTCATTGCCTCTAACTTCATCTTACTTGCTTCCTCACTTTGATCAGAAACGAACTCTGGAACTACAGTTCTTCCTTCAAGCATGCTTAGCACTGAAGACATGGAGGGCCTGAGTGATGAAGATGGATTAGTGCATAGGAGAGCCACATTGATCATCACCATTACCTCCTCTCTGTCAAAATCTGAACCCAACCTTGGATCAACTAGCTCCATTAAATAGCCATTCTCTTTCAAAACATGTGCCTGGTCAGAGAAAAGTGGACAGAACAATGATATTTGCAGAAGGCATTGGTTATAAAGCCAGACTCTTGATTTCAATGACAAGTTGTTGATGTCCATAAGATGCTTTCATGTAGGGAATTCAAGCAGCTTATGCCAAATTTCTGTAATTGTTAGGAACAGCACAAATCCTAGCTAGAAATTATAAAGGATAGTCAAATTAACATGAGTGCTGAAGAGCGCAAAGATACAAAAAAGTTACCCAATTAAGAAGATTGAAACATTCTTCCTTTTGTCGGCGAGAAGTGTTACTCCTTCCACTTACAATTTCCAGAGCAACGATTCCAAAACTATAGACATCTGCTTTGTCAGTTAAATAGCCATGCATTGCATATTCAGGTGCCATGTATCCACTGTAAAATTGAAATGTAACCATTACAGCAACAAAATAAATTGCATGACACTGCTGAATTGGATTCTTATGGGAAAAATATTTATTTCAATTAAAAAAAAAATCACATAAGAAACTTACTAGGTCCCAGCAATTCGAGTGCTTATGTGGGTATTTTCCTCTTCATAAAGCTTGGCTAGTCCAAAATCTGATATTTTTGCATTCAGGTCTTTGTCAAGTAGCACATTTGTGGCCTTGATGTCCCGGTGAACAATCTTTAGTCTTGATTCTTCATGGAGGAAAGCCAAACCTCGGGCAAGATCAACACAAATCTTCTGTCTCATTGGCCAATCCAATTTTAAGCGGCATTCCTCTGGCCCTTCATTTGAGAATATACAAAAAGATTTGAAAACATTACAATTTTCGTCACGTAGACATAGATATAGTGTGTGTGTGTGTAGAGTATATATAAGTAATTTACCAAACAAGGCACGAGCAAGGCTATTGTTTTCCATGTATTCATATACCAACAACAACTGATCCCCCTCAACACAACAACCATAGAGCTTAACAAGACAAGGGTGTTGCAAAGCAGAGATCATGCCAATCTCATTGATGAACTCACGGTTTCCTTGCTTTGATTTAGAAGAAAGCTGCTTCACTGCTATCATTGTGCCATCTGATAGAAAGCCCTGCATTTTGGAGAGCATTGCATATGAAAAAGAAATGCCAGCAAGTGGTGATAGAATATTGCCAATAATCAAGTCAAGATGTTACTTTGTTCAGGATACCTTGTAAACAGGACCAAATCCTCCTTCTCCAATCTTATTGGATGCATCAAAGTTATCCGTTGCTGCTTTGATTTGGCGCAAGGTAAATAAACCAGTTTGCAGATCTAAGCTCTTTAGCTCTGTGAGTATAAGCAAACAAGTGAGAGGTATAGTTGTGTTGCAGAATCCACATTATGAACACTTTCGGGAGAACAGGCATTAATTAGTCTACAATGGATTGATTCCATCCATTATCTATGGAAATATTGCAATATAAAATAGTATTTTCTTTGTCATTACCAATTGCTAATGAGTTTCTTTTTCCGAGGTAACCTCTCCACCAGAGTATGCCCAATATCAGGACGACAATACTCACTCCTGCGACCACAATTGCAGCAAAAACTGCTCCAGGGATGTTTCTTGGGGGTTGAAAGTCTGTTTAATAATTATATAAGAGCTACATGTCAGATAATACCAACAAGTTGGCAGCCAAAAGAATAGGTGTTTACAGAGAGTAAGAACACACCAGAAGTTACAGAGATAGCTGAAATTAGAGGACCATAAACTGACTTTTCTGGTATAGCAGTTGTCCCTTTCCCCGCCCAATGGAAGCGAATCTTTAAGGTGCCATTAGTCACATTTACAGTAAATTTTTTTATGATTAGCTTACCAACTCCCCTTGCTTCAGTTACAATATTGAAATCCTTCAGCATTCGCCGTTCCTACAAGATTCCAATCCAATCCAAATTGCTTCAGGATCGTTAATGTTCTTAAATAAATTCTGGACATTTCAGAAAAATATTGTAGAAATTGGTTCCATAATTGTTAAGCATTTTTAGAGAATAGTTACTCTATCGAGTGCATATTGAGAATTTAATGAAGTCATGCAGATTAAGGAGAGTTTCTCCTCATGCATCAAAAGTTAAAAAATACTCCTCCGGTCCTAAATATAAGACCCATTTTGTGTGCAATTTACACCACAAAAAGGGTTTTATATTTAGGACCAGAGGAATATAAAAATTTTAATATTGTTATATTTCATCAAGATCAACATAAAAATATAAAACTAATAGCAAGTTCCAACTCACAAGCGATGAACCATGTAGCTGATTCTTCAAACTTAGTGTAATAATAGCATAACTAGGGATTGAAGTTTCACTTTTATATACATACAATGATTACCGGGAAAAAGGCTTTTGTTCTATATCAAACACCTGGTTGACAAAAGTAAACAAATGATGTAACCATTAATTACCTGAATGTAGACATCAAATACACGCCTTCCAAGGCTTCTATATGTTTGATCATCAGTGAACATTATCTCGACAAAATGGAGACTCACCGTGTATGTTCCATTTCCCAGGCAAAATGCATAATAGGTCAGAGAAATAGGGGAAACATGTGCATTTCCGTACAGTTCAACAGGGGGCAGGGGGGGACTCTTGTTTTGTGCGACATAGATATCCTTTTGTG
This sequence comes from Neltuma alba, assembly GCF_004799145.2. Taxonomy (NCBI): domain Eukaryota; kingdom Viridiplantae; phylum Streptophyta; class Magnoliopsida; order Fabales; family Fabaceae; genus Neltuma; species Neltuma alba. The sequence continues at coordinate 146,454 of NW_021636205.1, forward strand.
TTGCATCTAAAAAGTGACCAGTATTGCTAATTGCCCAGTTAGTTCCACTCTTTGCAAATCCTTGTCTAACTAGATCCAAATCACCATCATACATTGTATGTCCAATGGCTGCCTGATCTCCACCGCAATTTATATTGACAGAGTACCAGGCTGGCTCAAGAAGAGTCAGAAACATTCAATAAGGAACCAGAACAAACCCACACAATTAGAAATTATTCATTCTAAATTTAAAGTACTTTTATATAGAAACCCATAAACAGCTGCGAGCATGGATCTAGTCCTTTGATATGAAACCAGTGGTGGACTTAGGACCCCAAGTCAGCCGGGGTAATACCTAAATAGATTTGGGTTGGGCCTAATGGAGTCAAAATATTGAAGTCAGTGGGATCAAAACTTACATACCAACATTTAATTTTTGCAAAGGTTGCCCCCACTCTCTAACAAGCAGGTTGCCTATGCATGAAACTAATGGTCTTAGAATCAGTTGAGATCTCATATAGTTTTTGCATATTTAATCAATAATCATTTAAGTGCTCTATATCTATGCAACTTAGAAGATACTTGCAATTTCTATAAAAACGATCAGCAGATAAAGAGTACTTGAGCGGTAAGATCAGAATCAATATTATTTGTGAATGTGGCTCTTATCACATCCAACTTCTCAGCAAATACATTGATGCTTTTTTTTATAAAAAAAGAATTCATTTAAAGTGAGGAGAAAGCCATAAACATGCTCATGAATCAAAAGACTAACTCATCCTATTCCCATCCCAGTATCCTCATTTTTAAGTTGCATCAGAATAAGGTTTTCCTGTGACAAGCTTTTGCTATTCAAGTATGCACCAGTGGCAGGACAATTCTTTCTTTGCCCTGGTAACTCCAGAAAGAAAAGGTTTTCTAGTCAAATCACATTGAAAGTCTATAGGAAATAAGTGAAAAATCAACTTACTTTGAGAACAAGTGCTTCTCATACAAGTAACAGACCCTCTGAAAGAAAGTGGGAAGCTGAACAAGTCAGAATAATCGCCTAATAAACACTACAAGTTTTAAAAGAGATTAAGAGGAAAAGAACAATCTATATGGTTTATAGAAAGACAAACGAAGGCCTAAAAATGTAAAACTTACGAGTCATTGGCCATCAAAGGGTCTCCAAAAAGGTTCCTAAGGCGTATAAAAGATGAATAAGGCCCAAATAGCTTTTAAAAATTGCATACAATCGCTACAAATGCAAAAATTCTCACACTTTTGGCTGATCACAATTCTTCTCCCCAGCATTTCCACTGTTAAAGTTGTTATATGAAAGATCACTGTGCACAAGGAAAAAAGTATGATTAAGAATCTAAGAAGATTTGACACAGATTTCATGAAACACTTGTTAACTCAAAAGGAAATCACCGAATAAATATAATCTAATACACACACACACACAATTAAGCTCATTGCACTGAACAATTTCAAAATGATTTCCCTGCTCATGAACTACTGAATGAAGAAAATATCATCTGCAACAGAAAGGTAGAATAGCCCAAAAAACAATCCACAATCAAAAGGCAATAAGATGAGAAAGGCCTAGCTAAATTTTTTTTTCCCCTTGAATAATGTAATTCCCTGATAAAGCATGAAACTATATACACAATGATTAGTAAATCATTGACATGAGGTAGAGCAGAAGGGATTATCTTAAGAAGTTGAAACACATTAAGGGAACAGAGTTAATAAGTAATTTTAATGTAGGACTTCAGAGCTAAAGTTGAAACACATTAGGAAATTGTTCAAATTTCCTCAAGAGAAATGAGAGGTAAAAATAAGCCTTGCTCCGCACACACCTTAAACACTATTCTAGACTACATCTCAGGATCATTACATGCCTATGCTGATCAACATATTCATATATGCATAACTAAGAATATCTTGTAGATCTTGTCGTTGATGTAGATTCTGTTAGCGTGATAATGTCCTAATTTTCAGGGATATTATTCTGCCTTTAATATTATTCCTTTCCCTCTCAGATCTCACACTGATCTTCTCCAGTGATGACAATGCCTTTCCGGACAGATTACTTCGCTTCCCAGGTGTGGGTATTCTTGCTTGGCCATTCTTGTTTGTTTTTTGTTGCTGTTTCTGCTGTTTTGCATCTATTTTGCAGTGGATCGCCGGTGTAACTGTTCTTTCACTCCTACCTTGATTACTAATTTAGTGTGATGGCTGAAAACAATGAAATGGTGATGACTGAAGGTGTGCCAGTGGAATAGAGCAAGACAGTTCTGATCCAATCGCAAAGTATTTAGAAGGAAGACCATTTGACTAATGACCCCCCAAAAGATAATACAGGACAAGCTTAGACAATGGATACTCCGTGACTATTAAAAACTCAATTGAGAGTGAGATAATTAGTACCATTAATCACTATGAATATGTTAAGGAGCTTATGGATCATATGATTATTTGGAGTTTTGGTATTCACTATCAATTTGTTATCATTCATAGGATCATCTCTCTAAATGTATACCTATAGTAAGAAATAACATGATAAGAAAAAAATCTGATTCATGTTTGATTGCACATACATTATATTTCAATTGTTGCCAATAAAATCTCCCAAGATTTACCGAAGTAGGTGCTATGTCATAGGTCATAATCGGATATAATAATCAATTTTACTGGTATTTCTTGAGTCAATACCAGTGCACATATTAGGAACAAATAATGCACAAGCAAGTGGCTGAAATTTGGAAGAGAACTCACATGTATTCAACTTTCAACTTAGGCAAAGGTCCATCAAGAAGATTTCCAGTTAAATACCTGTGTAAATACAATAACATAAATCAATTCGTAACTCATTAATTATTCATGACTCATCAAAAAGGTAATCTCAATGTCATTAATTTCACTGTTCTCATCTTTTGCAAGAAAGAATTCAATAAATTCATATTGTCCATCGCATCCTTCTATCAACTTGGTTAGTTTGACTGTATGGATGTTTTGGTTTAACTCACAAATGTTGGAAAGATCAATGATATTGGTGCTTTTAACCATCAAGAACCTCAAGTTGGGACAGAGGCCCACCTTAAAGATAAGTTTTGAGAAGATATAGAGGGGTTGGCTCAAAGCATACCACTTAAAGAAAAAAATTTTATGAGTGGGGATTTTAATGGACATGTGGGCAAGGAAGCAGGACAATTTGGTGGGGCTCATGGTGGTTTTGGTTTTTGGGAAGCTTAATAATGGAAGACAATCGATTCTTAACTTTTTTCTTGCATACAATCTAAAGATTGTCAACATTTATTTTAAGAAGCGAGAGGAGCATTTAATCACGTACAAGAGTGGTGCCTCAAAATCACAGATTGATTTCTTTTTGGTTAAGAATCCGGATAAAAGATTGTGTACTAATTGCAAAGTGATTCCTGGGGATGGGATGACTGCCCAACATAGAGTACTTGTCCTTGATGTGCGTTTTAAAAGTATCAGACAAAAATATCATCAAGTGATAAAACCCAAGGTCAAGTGGTGGCAGTTAAAGGGTCAGAAGCGAGAGTTATTCAAAAGGACCTTTTTGGAGGAAGGGATCTAGGAGTTGCAGGGAAATGCGAACATTATGTGGGAAGAGATGGCTACAAGAGTTCATATGGTAGCTAAAGCAATTTTGGGAGGATCCAAAGGTCGTGACCAGAGAGATAAAGAGACTTGGTAGTGGGATAAGAGTATACAAAAGAAAGTCAAACAAAAAAGAGATTGTTTTAAGACAATACATTTGTGCAATAGTACAGAAAATGAGGAAAAGTATCATCTGGCTAAAAAAGAGATGAAGAGAGCAGTGAGCGAAGCACATACTAAAGCTTATAAGGAGTTAGAAACAAAGGCGGGGGAAAGAAATATTTAAAAGATTGTCAAGCAAAGGGAGAGGAAAAAGAGAGATCTGGACCAAGTGAAGTAAAGAATGAAGATGGTAAAGTTCTGGTTACTAATAGTGATATTAAGAACAGATAGAAGGCTTACTTTTACAAGTTGTTTAATAAGGGAAGCGAATATGCAACTCAAGACTTACAGGACTTGCTAATTAGAGAAGATGATCGGAATTTAGCTTTTTACCACTGGATCCCCATTGGAGAGGTTAAGGCAGCTATCAAGAAAATGGACAACGGTAAAGCCGTTGGGCCTGGTGGTATTCCTATTGAAGTTTGAAAATGTTTAGGCGATGGGGGTGAATTGTGGCTAACCAAACTCTTTAATGAAATTTTATACTCCAAGAATATGCCGAATGATTAGAGGAAAAGTATTTTTGCTTCTATATACAAGAATAAAGAAGACATTCAAAACTGTGCAAGCTATAGAAGAATAAAACTTATAAGCCATACAATAAAGTTGTAGGAAAAAGTGATTGAACATAGGTTGAGGTTGGAGATTTCTATTTCGAAGAACCAATTTGGATTTATACCGGGGAGATCCACAACTGAAGCAATCTATTTACTAAAGGGGTTCATGGAAAAATATAGGAGTGAAAGAAGGGATTTACATATGGTTTTTATTGACTTGGAAAAAGCTTATGATTGTGTGCCAAGAGAAGTACTTTGGAAGGCTTTGGAAAAGAAAAGTATACAAGTTGCTTATATCAAAGGCATACAAGATATGTGTGAGTGGATAACTACTAGTGTAAGAACGCCTAAAGGTGAGACAAAGGACTTTCTCATTAAGATTGGCCTACATCAGGGATCTTCTTTGAGTCTTTATTTGTTTAATATTGTTCTGGATGTTCTAATCCAAGTTTATTCAAGAAAGAATCCTTAAATCTATGCTTTTCGCGGATGACATACTCCTCATGGTGGAATCAAAAAAAGAGATTAAATTTAAATTGGAGTTACAGAGAAGGACTTTAGAGTCGAAAGGTTTTTGCTTGAGCAAGAACAAAATAAAATATATGCATTGCAATTTTGGGGAAGGCAAGACAATAGTGATTTGGAGGTGAAGATGGGGGATCAAATCATTCCTTAAGTATCAAAGTTTAAATACCTAAGATCTATTGTCCATGTGGATGGTGAAATTGATACAGACGTTTCTCACATAATACAAGCTGGCTGGTTAAAGTAGAGGAAGGCTACCAGAGTTATTCGCGATAAGAAGATACTAGAGAAGTTTAAGAGAAAATTTTATTGGACTACTATAAGACTAGCTATGCTGTATGGTAGTGAATGTTGAGTGATAAAGGGAAAATAAGAGCACAAAGTTGGGGTAGCAAAAATCAGGATGTTGAAATGAATGTGTGGTCCTACAAGAAAAGATAAGATTCGAAATGAAAATATAAGAGTGAGAGTCGGTGTGGTACCTATTCAAGAGAAAATGGTTGAACATCGCTTAAAGTGGTTTGGACATGGGCAAAGAAGGCCATTAGAGGCTCCAGAGATCAGACAATATGGAGTCCCATAAAAAGAAGTAGAGGAAGACCGAAAAGAATGCTTAATGAGGTCATTGAACGTGACCTTCTGGTCAACAACATATCTAAGGATTGGGTTGTTAACAGAGCACGATAGCATCGTGTAATTCATGCAGCCGACCCACCTAATGTTGAATCCTAATAAGTGCATATTTTATAATTAACTAGGTGTAGATTTTGGGATATAATTGATCAGATTTATAAATATTTTATAACTATTTAATTTATTTTATACACTTTCCTCCCTAAATTTAATTGTTAGGCAAAAATTGAACTTGGAAAGAATATCTGCTCATATTTTCTCTTTTTTTCGTACAGGAAAAATGATAAAAGAAACAGGAAAAAAAGGAAAGAGGATAGATAAAAAGGCATGGACTCCACATGCATTAAAGGAGGAAAAGAAGCAGTTTGGTTCATGCAATTTACACACAATAGAAGCTACAGACAAGGGCGGATGCTAAAAACTAGCATCAAACGAATGTATATATGTTAGCGAGTCCCTCATCAACAAGGGGAAACAGAGGAGCTTCAGTTTTAATTCTCAATAGTTTGATTAGGGAGAGAGGAGAGGAGGCATCAAATCACTATTCTAAGTACCTTAAAAATTCTCTCTAAGATGTTCAGAGCCTATAGAAGCACTTTGAGAGGCGAAGAGCAAGCTTGTTAGGGAGTTTTGAAATTGATTTTTGTTCTCTTTCTTTCCTTCCTCTTTAATTTTTTGTGATTGTCTACCATGAATTAGGGAGTTTAGAAAGATGTTATTTATAAATTTTATTATGCGCTTAAAACTATTGTTTCAGGATTTAATTTGTTCTGGTATCGTGGGAATGAATTCAACTCTAATTGAGTACAAAATAGTAATTTCAGAAAATATTATGACACTTTACAAATAATTGTCACTAGAGTATAATTACTCAAGAGTCAACTCAAAAGATAGAAACTAGAAACCTATAGGGTGAATCATGAATCCCAACACTTCAAATAATTGTGTTCCTCTCAAATTAAATCATGATTGCTATTTTTATTTCTAGATTTTCTACATATTCTCTTCAAAAAAAATTTATTTTATCTCGTTTTCTTAAATTATTAACTACCTAGATGTTTTCAAGAGAATATAGATGTTTTTATGCCAAGTACAAAATTGTCACTATAATATACATGTTTTTATGCCAAGTTGCTTTTCCGCATTAAAAAAAAAAAAAAAAAAAAGGTTACTCTTCAGGCAAACACAACGAACTACCATCTGCAGCCATCTCACAATTGTAGACAATCTGCATCCAGTTATTTGTGTGTTCCTCCGGTATAAATGTAGGCAGGCTAATAATAGTATGTTAAGGTGATTTCTATGAGATGATACTCCTTGGTTTATTACAAAATTTGAGTGTTTAAGATTCTTGTACCAATTTTCTCTATCAATATGCAAGAGGGTAGGGTCCACTCCAAGGATTGAAATCGGATTAGCAGCTACAAAAAACTTCAAGTCAGCCCTTGATTTTAAGTTATAGGTGTGAGGACAAATTGTTAGTATTCACTACTCCAAACAAGCAGATTACTGACTGACACTTTTCATGTCCATCTACTTTATTCATTTCATTATTTACTAATTGCAGATAGTTTCCAAGGGTTCCAGGCGATGGAACCAAGAGGGGTCAGTAATATATGACGTCCCAGCTCCCTGTAACTGTCTGTCCTCACTTTGCAGTGGTTGTGTGTGTGGGTAAAACATCACATAACAAATTTCTTACATGTAATCCAATTGTGACAGGTGAGCAAACTCATCTGGAATTTTTCCTTGCAATTTGTTAAAGCTCAGGTCTCTGAAAACAAAGTTTCATCCAAAAATTAGGTAAGAAAAATACAGCACATAAACATTTGGTTCATAAATTAGATGGACACAAAAGTATATTGACACCATATCCAGCATAAATGAGTACAGAATGCAAGAAATTTGGAGCTAAGGAGAATGAAAAAAAGACAAAAATAAAACAAAACAAGAAAATATCCTGATAAGCAGCAACCCAACAGATGGAATAGTAGTGAATCAGCACTCACAAGGTTTTTAAATTTCCCATTCTCCAGAGATAGGTAGGTATTTTCCCATTGATATTGCAACTCCTCAATATCCTGTAAAACAATCCAACATATAAAATTTTGCAACAACTAAGGCATCAGTTTATCTTCTTAACCTTCAAAGCAATTCCTTACTAAGACAATAACTCTAAGAAAAAATAATTAATATATATAATAACAAACGAAGCAGGTAACTGACAATGTTTTCAATTTTGTCAAGTTTCTGAGCTCGGGAAAAGTTGAATCAGGTCCATTCAAGTCACTTATCCTCCTGCATGTGAATTTAAAGCATGCATAAACAGAGTAATAAAACTAAAGTGCCTCAAAACACTAGTCACGATATAAAGCTTACAAGTCCTCTACGTTTTCAGGAAATGAAATTCCAGAAATCGGTCCACTCAAACCAGTCCCATGAACCATTCTGTCAAAATGGGAATACCATTGCTTCAGATGAAGAGGCATCATATAGTCAACAATAGAAAACAAATAAAATAATTAATGGTTGCCCAAGAAACAAAATTCTCACATTTTCTCAAGCCTTTTCCAGTTCTGAATAAAGTTAGGTATCTTTCCTGAGAATCCATTGTCGCCCAGTCGACTGAATCAATTGGGGTTAAGCAACAGCACATTACTATTCATTCAGATCAATTACAAAAATAGTTATGGGGTTTTCTTCGTAATTAGTTTGACCCTACGTGCTATTTAAGTCATTTTATTCAACTCCTTCGTAGTTGCGCATAGTATAATAAAACTGGCTATCATTTTAACATTCAGGAAACTGATGAGTTTAGAACTATAAACTGAAACGCTACAGGGTGGCGAACTACTCAGAGTTGAATGATAATCTTCAGACCGGATTTGGATCTTCTTAAATTTTAGGGGATTAATAGTCTCAGTTCCTTAAGAAATCAAGACGATCCAAATTCCTTTAAACCACGAGGGGGCAAACTGGCTTTGAACAACAAAATGGAGTAATCTAAAAGTTATCCTAAATATGTACGTCAACATAATAGAAGGAAAAAGCACTTCTTTTAAACAAAAGGAAGCTTACATATCCGTCAAATTAGTAAGCTTTGCGAAAGTTGGAGGTATGTCTCCAGTGAAATTGTTGGAGGTAAGAACCCTAAAGCAACCAGAAATTATGAATATAATCCACGATTATGAACTAAAGATCAATCAATGAGCATTATCATTTAACGCTTCTACCGAGAAAAACTATAAGACAGAAAAAAACAAAATCCAACATGAAAAAGAAATGGTGTGAGAAATGAGTGGTAAATCAAATCAGCTGCTTACAGTCCTTCAATTTGGAGAAGATTGCCAAGCTCAGGAGGAAGATTCCCAGAAAATTGATTGAACTCAAGGACCCTATCATCAATTTCAAGCTAAAGTTCAACTAAAAGTATACGAAAAATTGAAATGAGGCTTATTCTTCAAAAATATGGATGTCCAAAAACTCACAGACGTTGCAGAGTAGTGATCTTCGCAAGCTCCACTGGGATTTTACCGGTTAGTCGATTACCAAGAAGAGATCTAACGAACAAACAAACATAACATTCATATTTCACAAAACTAGTCACGAATAAGAGTTAAAAATATGAATAACTAAAAACAACAGAAAGCGAAAATGAAGACAAGTGCAGAGGATACATGTGCCGAAGATTAAGGGAGGCCCAACTTAAAGGGATTGAACCGCTAAGGTAGTTGCGGCTCAGGTCGCTGTACCAAAGTGAAGGAAATGCAGAGTTAGCGCAAATGAAAACAAATTCAATGAATGTAGTTTCAAGTTTTTGTGTTACTTACATTGCGGAAAGGTAAGGTAATCTGACAAGTTCTGGAGGGAGCTTGCCCGGCAGACTTTGTTTCTTCAGAGTTCTGTGTTCGATCGCCATCGAAGATTGAATATGAATCAGAAATTATGCGCCGAATTCGGTAGTGCATCTTCTAATTTGTTCTCTCTCTGTTTTTGTTTTTTTGGCCAAACTTCAAATTCGTTCTTTCAGGGGCGTGGTGCTTTGTGTCATGGTCACTTTTACTCTGGTTTGTTGTTGGCATTCCGCGCTTACTTCTGAATCTGGGTTAATAAACTACTTCTTGTTCTAATTCATTTATAGTCTGTAGTTTACAAAGAAGATTTTAAAAATGGAATTGAAGGTAGTAATGTTTAAGTTTTTCTTATTTTAATTATGATTTTTTAAATTTTAAATTTTAAATTTTAGTTTTTTGAGTTTTTTTATTTAAAATATTAGTTCTTACAATTTAATAAAAATCTAAACTATTTTGATTTCTTAAAAGATTAAAACCTATAATTTGAAATTTAAAAAAATAAAAACTAAAATGAAAATAAATTTGAAAGACTAAAAATTATATTAAACCTTTGAATTTTGATGGAAGAGTTGTATGAACATTGCTGAAAAATCTCTATCACAAAATTTATTGACTAAAATTGTCTAAAATTTATTTAAATCTAGATATAACTTATATTTAACAGGTGCAACTTTTGTTTTAATTATGTACAATTTATTTCAACTAAGACACAGGACCTAGGTCCTAAGATATTTCTGAGCATTATTAAATTTTGCAACTGCAGATTTTCCACAATTTTTCCAAGAATTAATAAGGCACTTGGGTGATGGCAAAAAAAAAAAAAAAAAAGGCACTTGGGATCTACAAAATGAGATCTACAAAACGATGTGTGAAGAAGGAATTTCTCTCCCGAGGCACTTATAATATGCTTACTACGTGGATCGGAAAGAAAGTTACATTTTCTAAAGTAGATTTTTTGCTATTAATGATGTTATAGTCTAGTCACATATAAACTCTTAGATAAATAGGTCTATGATATACACATATTTATAATTTAGTTGACTAATTCGAGGAAATTGAAAAAGTTAAATAAATTACTTTAAATTATTATATTTATCATTTTTCTCTAAATTAATTTAAAGAGATTAAGAAAATTAGTAAAGTTAGTTGTTTATAATAAATATGTGTTTGCTTTCCTAAATTACCTTATTTAATTATGTAAATTGAAACTACCACTTGATGGAAATCCCTTATTATCAATAGGGATATTTTGAAGAAAATGTTATAAATTTAAAAGACAAAATAAATTAAAGTCTTATATTTAATATCAAATCTAATCTTTTAACTAGTTCTTGCATTTAGGACTGGAAGTAGTAACACATTTAAGTATTTTAAAGAAATCATGTAATATATAAGTAATTCTTTAGTTTTCTCAATTTCCTCAAAAACGTCAATTACATCGTGGAGGTAGTGATAAGTAAAACCAAATTTAAAGGAAGAATGTGAGTAATTATGATGAAAATCATAACGATGATTTTTCAGAATGATGAAGATGATCAAAAACTGAAGGAAAAATAAAGTTGCAGATAAGAGATCTTGCCAGAGAAGGAGAAAGGCAGACAATAAAGACGATGATAAAATCATAAAATTGTCTTCCGAGTGAATTCCTGGATTTTAATTTAGGATAAATTAACAAAGGGTTAATATAATTTTCGACCCTTAAATTGATTCTCATTTTTATTTTGGTTTTTTAAGTTTTAAACTATATATTTTGATCTCTCAAATTTTTCTTCCATTTAAAATATAAATCCCTATAATTTAACAAAAATCTATATTATTTTGCTCCAAAATTGAAATTCGAATAACTAAAATCAAAATTGATTCAAAATTAGTAAAATATGAAAAAAGTTACTTGCCATGGTTAAGTAATTTTAAATAATTTGATATGGCTTATTACATGCCATTAAATTTAAAGAGTATTTTAACATTGGCAAATTGAGAGTGTGATTTTAAAGTTAGCCAAGGTTGAGGAGGTGACTCAGAATGTATTTTGGCCTCACTTAAATTTAAATTGGAAAAAAAAAAAAACAACAACAACAGAAATAGAGAAGGGAGTGATACATGTTGACAACATGACAAAAGGCGTCATCAGGGGCAACGGCGCAATTGCAAGCGACAGCGTTTTGACTTTCTGTATCCACTGGGTACGCCGTAAACCAGTTGGTTTGACTGAAGGCAGGATCAGAAGTATCGCAGGGATCTACGTCGAAGTTCCAATCTTCCTTTCCCAGAGTCTTAGCTATGTCTTTCAGAGCTTCCACTGGAAACACACACACATATATATACATGTTCATGCAAAGCAATCAAATGACGGAGAATATATACATACGTAGAGAGAGAGAAACACACACACATATATAAACATACAGAAAGAAAAAGAGAGAGAGAGAGAGAGAGTAAATAATGAATAAAAGGAAGCGATAATATACTTTCAGATGGATGTATCTTGGTGGCTCCAAATGCAGAGGAAGCCCAGAAAAGAGAGATCAAGAGAAAGAGGAGGAGATGATGATGATGATGATGGGGGAAACTTATCTTCATCATGCTTCTCCTCATTTTGGTGAGAGAAGAAGCAAACTGAATTATTGAGAGAGAGAGAGATTGCTGGACATTGTAGTGTAAAGCACAGACCACATAAATAGACGACTGACCAAGAGGGGAGACCAAGTCAAGCACAGCTACTCTCCTGTACTTGATACTACCTTAGCTTTTTAATACAAGAGTTTATTTGATTTTTATTTTAATTCTAAATATAAGATCTCAATCTATTTTGTTTTTTATTTTTATCCATTCTTTCTAAAATAATCCTCATAATAATAATAGTTTTAGCCAATACACTTGATTAACAAGGATATTTTATGAAAGATAACACTTATTTATTACAAATAACTAATTTAATTAGTTTCTTTAATCTACTCAAATTAGTCAACTAGCTCTTATATTTGTCAACTAGCTCTTATAATATAAGAGTTAGTTGACTAATTTGAGTAGATTAAAGAAATTTGTTAAATTAGTTATATATAATAAATAGAAATTGTCTTTCTTAGAATAATCTTACTAATTATATGTATTAGCTAGATCTACCATTTGATAGAATCTTTAACATGTATAATTAATACAAGAATTAATTTAAAAAAATGAATAAATAGAGAGACAAAATAGATTAAGTTCTTGTATTTAGAATCAAATTAAAAGTCAAACTAACTCTTATATTCATGAGTTATTATTTGTTTTTTAACAGTAAATAAGAACGGGGGAAAGAGCTACCAAAATATGTGAATCCTAACATTGTCCTCCGCGACGAATTAATTTCTATAAAGATCTTAGGAACTATTCTGAAATTAAGTTTTTTTGTGAAAATGGCATAATTGTCTTCAGTGAAACATAATTGTGGTGGGATGACCTAGCAGCTAGGCTGGCATTTCTCGGAAATTCAGCCTTAGCTACTTGACTGCCCTAGTTTGCTGAAACTTATTAACTAGTTTAATTGCTCAGTTAAAGTAGTTTTTAAATTATATTGTTGATATATATTAAGCAAGAAATTTCACTGAAACTAACTGTCCCCCTAGGATTGCCATTTAATAAGTTAAATTAAAGTTGTTACTTATTAATAAACTGTTGTCATATTTTGTTCTTTAAATTAAGAGATTTAGGTAATTTTACTACAAAATTTAATCCCAAACTAGACTTTGTACGTAGTGGTTGGGCTATCTGGAAGTCTTGAATTGAGATTTGTACGTAGGTTTAGGGAGGGTTTTTGTGTCTTTCTCTCATAAAAACAATGGACAATTACCATGAAATCTCAAGAAAGAAATTTGTTGTCATTTCTTACTCTAAAATTTGTTATTGTATGCTCTTCGGATTGTTAATGAATTTTAGGATAACTCATTTTTTTTCCTTAAAACCTGATTATAATTCTTCCTGAAAATAGTCATGTCTTGGAGGGAGGAATAACTTAACTGTTATACATCATCATGCTATTCATATTATGATATTTTACATCATACTTTGTACTCCAATAATTTTAATTCATTTTAATAGAAGTAATTATAAACAAATGCGAAAATGCTCATTAAGGTTGTGTTTTAAAGCTAAAAGTTTACTCACCCACTTTTTCTTCCGATCAAGAAAAAAAAAAAGTTGAACAACTTGTATCTTTACGAAAAAATAGCGTTATATTAGTGAGAGATATTAGTGTTATACATGTTCTTAGGAATTATTACCTGAATATATAGTTGCCATGCGATTGAACAAAACTATTTCCAGTTTAGTTTAATTTTTCGGGTTGAGAGTCTACTAATAACATATCAAAAGCATGTTATTATATAAATATATATGCATTAAGCAAAGATTTTTCCAAGTATTGAATTATATGAATTATTATTGATTTAGTTGAGAGGTCAGCTAGTCACTATCATAGCTACATGTGATTAAGACTAGAGTTAAACATATTGACAGATACGTGCATGACATTATTTAATTTTCCATTGAGTTAATAACAATGAATTTTGATTTTAAAAAATAATAATAATAACGAATGTTGAGAACAAGAGCAAAGCGAAGTCGAAGGAAAATTTAAGAAAAAATCTTGACTGCTTCAAACATAGGATTTATCTTTCATATAAGCAGTATTATTAGGGTTCAAATCTTGTTGATGTAATTAAAAAATTGCTTGTCAGAACTTATAAAAAAATAAAAAACAAAATTCTTCTTCTTCTTCTTCTTTTATTTTTATTTTTGGAGAGTCTTCACATAAGTCTTCGTCCAGGTACAAAACTGTTTAATTTCTAAATGTGAAAGGCACCATACGTCGTTCTGTGGGGTCATCGAGTCCCATACGTTCAAATGAAATTGATTGTTTTTGTTTTCTTGTTTCAGGGGATGGTGTGGTGTTTAATCAATTAGTATTTCTTTTGCATTTTTTTTCCTTGGATCTAATCATCAAATTTTATGAAATTACTAAAGATAAAAGATGGTCATAAAACAAAACATAAGCCTGTTAAATGATACAATTCACATAGAGAAAGAAAGGTTACAAAACAGTAGATAAATCTGACTAATGAAAGAAAGTAAATGCTAAAATATTATTATTTGAAATATTTCGCCAACATTATTTAACGTTAACAGTATTTTCATTTGATTAACATGAACAATCCTTCCAAAAAGAATGAAGAACAGTAATAAAAATATTTTCATGCTCCTACTAAGGTTTGGCGAACAATTGGCAGATAGTTGTCTTTTAAACATATTATTTGGAATTTGATTCCTATATATGTATAAGGATGAGTTTCTAGAAATTAGTTTTAAGATGTTGGGTTGGTACCCCAAAAAAAAAAAAATCATGTTCCTAGTGTTTGATGATGCTATTTATACTATCGATGCTATCTTCCGATCCTGAATGTAGGAGCTGGAGTTAGGGAATTAGTTTTAGTTTAAAATATATTATTTAATTTATTTTATCTTTTATATTTATTATTTCTCCAAATTAATTTATGTAACTTATTTATTGATATATAATATAATGTTACATAAAGGTATTTTAAGAAGATCATGTTACATTCTTTAAAATTAAGCAATTTATATACTCTATCCGTCCCTTATTGTAAGAAACAATATAGTTCAAAATGTTACTTAAATTTAGTTAAAATCAATAAATATGTAAGATATATACATATTTTTCCAGTTATAACCTTATTTGTGAAGAAAATACATGAAAGATAATAAGTGGCAATTTATTACGGAGAGATAATAAGTAACATATATTTAATAAAAGTAAAAGTGAAAAGACTTTAAAATGGCAAATAAAAATAATTTGCTTCTTATATTTAAGGACATCACTGTTAAAGAGAATATTTTTTCATAAATAGGAACATGAGCAAGTAACTTCGTTAATCTCCTCAAATTAATTAGGTATCTCTTATATCTATGATACAAAAAATATTACCGATGTTAAGATTAAGATACTGAAAATACACTTTGTAAACTTAAAAACTAAATTGAAATTTGATGCAATAGTTTAGTTTAGCCTTTTCAATATCATTACCACATATTTATTTAATCAATTTAATGTGTTTTTTTAAATATAAATGTAATTGATAATATATCAATTACCATTAATAAAAATAGCAATCATTATTAAACTCTCTCCTGCTTATCCTCTCAATTCCCCCTCCTTTTAGTTTCAAAGTTTTTGGCCATTCAAATTCAAATTTTTAGAAACCCAGATAAGTCCTCTCAATATTAAAAAAATTAGTTAAGTTATATTATTTATAATAAATAGATGATATCTTTCCTAAAATCTCCTTATTAATCATACTCATTTTTTTACCAAATATTAATCATGTGCATTTGAATCTTCATTTGAGACTTGAGAGTAACTTCTTATTACATAAAATCATCATAGAAATTACTTGAAGGCAAAATGGATAACTATTAATGATAAACCGGATTGATGTTTTATATTTAGAAACAAATTAAATTTTTAACTAACTTTTATAGTAAAAACTGGAGGTAGTATTGATTTAGAGTAATTAATCAATGCTCTTAAATCAAATTTGATTCCCTTTTTAATGTCCCAAAATGCTGATAAATGTGAAAGGCACCATACGTCGTTCTGTGGGGTCATCGAGTCCCATACGTTCAAATGAAATTGATTGTTTTTGTTTTCTTGTTTCAGGGGATGGTGTGGTGTTTAATCAATTAGTATTTCTTTTGCATTTTTTTCTTGGATCTAATCATTAAATTTTATGAAATTACTAAAGATAAAAGATGGTCATAAAACAAAACATAAGCCTGTCAAATGATACAATTCACATAGAGAAAGAAAGGTTACAAAACAGTAGATAAATCTGACTAATGAAAGAAAGTAAATGCTAAAATATTATTATTTGAAATATTTCGCCAACATTATTTAACGTTAACAGTATTTTCATTTGATTAACATGAACAATCCTTCCAAAAAGAATGAAGAACAGTAATAAAAATATTTTCATGCTCCTACTAAGGTTTGGCGAACAATTGGCAGATAGTTGTCTTTTAAACATATTATTTGGAATTTGATTCCTATATATGTATAAGGACGAGTTTCTTGAAATTAGTTTTAAGATGTTGGGTTGGTACCCCAAAAAAAAAATCATGTTCCTAGTGTTTGATGATGCTATTTATATTATCAATGCTATCTTCCGATCCTAAATATAGGAGCTGGAGTTAGGGAATTAGTTTTAGTTTAAAATATATTATTTAATTTATTTTATCTTTTATATTTATTATTTCTCCAAATTAATTTATGTAACTTATTTATTGATATATAATATAATGTTACATAAAGGTATTTTAAGAAGATCATGTTACATTCATTAAAATTAAGCAATTTATATACTCCATCCGTCCCTTATTGTAAGAACCAATATAGTTCAAAATGTTACTTAAATTTAGTTAAAATCAATAAATATGTAAGATATATACATATTTTTCCAATTATAACCTTATTTGTGAAGAAAATACATGAAAGATAATAAGTGGCAATTTATTATGGAGAGATAATAAGTAAAAGTGAAAAGACTTTAAAATGGCAAATAAAAATAATTTGTTTCTTATATTTAAGGACATCACTGTTAAAGAGAATATTTTTTCATAAATAGGAACATGAGCAAGTAACTTCGTTAATCTCCTCAAATTAATTAGGTATCTCTTATATATATGATACAAAAAATATTACCGATGTTAAGATTAAGATACTGAAAATACACTTTGTAAACTTAAAAACTAAATTGAAATTTGATGCAATAGTTTAGTTTAGCCTTTTCAATGTCATTGCCACATATTTATTTAATCAATTTAATGTGTTTTTTTAAATATAAATGTAATTGATAATATATCAATTACCATTAATAAAAATAGCAATCATTATTAAACTCTCTCCTGCTTATCCTCTCAATTCCCCCTCCTTTTAGTTTCAAAGTTTTTGGCCATTCAAATTCAAATTTTTAAAAACCCAGATAAGTCCTCTCATTCAAATTTTAATACAGCTCCTCCAATATTATACATATTGTCCTTAATATAAAAACTAGATAACGAATTTTTAAATATTAAAAAAATTAGTTAAGTTAGATTATTTATAATAAATAGATGATATCTTCCTTAAAATCTTCTTATTAATCATACTCATTTTCTTACCAAATATTAATCATGTGCATTTGAATCTTCATTTGAGAGTAACTTCTTATTACATAAAATCATCATAGGAATTACTTGAAGGCAAAATGGATAACTATTAATGATAAACCGGATTGATGTTTTATATTTAGAAACAAATTAAATTTTTAACTAACTTTTATAGTAAAAACTGGAGGTAGTATTGATTTAGAGTAATTAATCAATGCTCTTAAATCAAATTTGATTCCCTTTTTAATGTCCCAAAATGCTGATAATTGTCAATTTGTCATTGAGGCATGTACATACGAACTTATTATTGATTTCAAATTTATGATTACTATATTAAATGCAATTTGATTCCATATCACTCAAGTATTATTTTGTTACCAAAACGGCATAACATCGTGGTTCTCCCGATATCCTGTTCCACTGTTGAATGCATATTTGAATCGATTGATATAATTATCAGAATCAGCTTACATTTAAATAAAAAATACCCTACGCCTACGCATATACATCAACATCAGAGTCAAATATAAAAATTTCAAGAGAGAGAGAGAGCATGCCATGTATAACAATAATAATTCTCAAAATTATTGCTATATATTTGTTTAATCAATTTAATGTGTTTTTTAAAATTTTGAAATTTAAGAAATCAAGGATGAAGGAACCATGAAAATAAAACGGTTCTCATCCTGTGTTCATCACAGTCAAAATCAATGTGAATGGCTTAGATTAAGATGAACACACCATGTTCATCTTTTTTATGAGCATGGAATATGGTCCACAAAAATAGTAACTCCAGGACCAGAGTACATCGTTGTGATAATGATGAGGATTCAATATGTTGTACGTCAAATTACAATGCTTCTTGGTCAAATAACCAATAAAAAACACAACCGTATATGAACTTTTGTCATGATCTTAAAACAAACAGATATAATACAAAATGAACATATCATAATGCATGAATGAATATAATATTCATTTAAGTATTATATGTAATCTCGATTCCAAAAGCATTTAAGTGATAATAATAAATGCAGACCCATTGAATTAAGTAGATAATCGAATGAATGAGTAAGATTGTGTATAGAGGGATGTATCAGAAGAAAAAGGGTATTCATAGGAAGATACATCTGAATCCCATTTATTTCTTTTACGATTCAAGGTTTTGGGTTTAAAAATATTCATCTTCCTCTTTCTGTTTTATTTCTGTCTCTGCATTCTTCTTCTTCTTCTTAATCGTTATCTTCCTCAGACTGCAACAGCGTAAATGGAGTTTGGGATTTCTAGCTCTAAAGTTTTCTCTCTCTTAATATTGGGCTGCTTTGCGCTGAACGCCTTCAAGGACTACGGATCCCACGCTCAACTCATACCGAATGATGAAGGTACTTTAATTTCTTAAACTTTCTTTAATTCTTAGTATTAATCAAATAACTAGTTATATTAAGTACGAATACAAATTTTTCAACATGATAGCTGGAAATTAGTAAACCTGGAGGGTTAATCCCAAGCTATATACACCACATGAAGCAGAAGCACTTTCAAATTGCTTTACGAGTGAAGTTTAATAAAATTAATATAGGTTCATATAATTGACTTTATGTTGGGTGCAGTGGAAGTTCTAAAAGCAATATCATGGAAGATAGAGAACTTGAATTGGAACGTAACCTCAGGTTCTTGTATTGATGGAGGCTTCAAAAATGAGACCATTGGAGAGAATAGCATCGTAAGGAATGTAACATGCAATTGCACTTTCCAAAGTGGAACTGTTTGCCATGTTACAAACATGTACGTATATATTAATCCAGATTTTCTTTTCATTATAAGGTGAAAGTGAAGAAAGAAAAAGAGATGGAGAAAATAGAAACTTCAAATTCAGCACAATTTATATATGACCAATATTACTGACGAGGTTTTGTTGTGTTGCAAAAGAAATATTATTATTATTATTCAAATGAATTCTAGTTTGCAAAGATTTGTGATTTAAATCTTTTAATGACAGCCAGCTGAAGGGCCTCAATCTGTCAGGAGTTATACCAAGTGAATTTGGTGATCTTACTCAATTGCAAGAACTGTAAGTGATGCATTCTTTTTCCCCCTTCTTTTATATTTTTTTAATTTTAATTATTATCTGTTTATACTTGTTGAGTTTCAAAAAAAACAAACACTGTCATGTTGAGTATTCTTGTAATGATTTTGACTATTTTTGTAATGATTTTGACATATTAAAATTTGTCAAAATTACCTATTTGTTATTTTAAAATTCAATATGTATTGTTTTTTATGTCATTTTTCCTTTATTATATGTATATATAACCTTAGGGTAACATTAAGATCATTCATAAAAATTTAGAAAATTGGTTTATATTATACTTTATGTAGAGAATGCATCATTTCAATGTTCTATACGAAATTGATAGTCAGTTTAAAAAGAAATGCGTAAATACAAAATGAATTCAGGATTGGAATCCAGATAATTGCTTCCAAACTGTTTTTGCATTATAAAAAAAATGAATTTGGTGAGCTCCATATATATGTTACATAAGATCAAATCCCAAAAAAAAAAAAAGTTGCACACTTCATAAGTTGTGAATACTATAGTTTATTGTAAATTTTATGATTTATGTTGATTGATATTGATGAGACTCATTATTTATGTAAATTCTACTCAAAATTATGTTCTGTTAGTAACAATAATTTGAAGTTTAAAATAACTCTTGTGAACTGAAACTTTGATACGGGGCAGTGATTTCTCTCGCAACTATCTGAACGGGTCAATCCCAAGGAGCTTGGCTAAACTCCCTCTCGCTAAATTGTAAGTAGTGATTGATCAAAACTTGTGAATATCCAAACTTTATTTTCATCCATCTTTTACATGCATGCATATATACAAGCTTGAATAATTTTTTGACTAATTTATGCATCATCGTTCATCTCTCAAACTTATATATGCTTCAGATCCCTTCTGGGAAATCGAATCAGCGGTTCAATTCCAACGGAGATTAGCGATATTTCAACTTTGGAGGAATTGTAAGAGTTCCCAAAGTGACTTATTATAAACTTTGATCTTTTCAAACTAATTGTTGTGTTGAGAAATGTTTTTATGTTTTGTGTTGCCTACTACAGAGTGTTGGAAGATAATCTATTGGAAGGAATTCTTCCTTCTAGTCTTGGAAAATTGAAGCAGCTACGGAGATTGTAAGAACATTTATTTTGTGTATAAGTGATTTTCTTTTTTATTTTTCCAACGCTTTGTAATTGATACAGGCCAAGTGTTGTGTTTTTTTTTTTTTGTTTATGAATTTGCAGACTTCTTTCTGCAAACAATTTCTCAGGGACAATGCCAGAGAGTTATGGCAATTTGAAGAAACTAGAAGATTTGTGAGTCATAAAACATGATTGAGGCAATTTGTATATTGTGTTTAACTCTTTTGAATTCTAAAATCTCTCTCCTAACTTTTTTTTTTTTTTGCAGTAGGTTAGATGGGAACAATATGTCGGGAAAATTACCCAATTTTATTGGCAATTGGACTAAACTTGGAAGATTGTGAGTCTATTTTACTAATCAGTGATTACTGCTTTATGATTATTTATTTGTTGACGAATAAACTAGTTTACTGGATTTTGATCTTTTCATCATATAAGTATCCTATAATGTGAAATAAAAATATGTTAAGCCATCAGGGCTTAATTTTATTTTTTAAATTATTATTATTTTTATTACTATTTTTTGTCTTGGCAGGGATTTACAGGGCACATCCATGGAAGGTCCCATACCTTCAACCATAGCATTGTTAACAAATTTGACTCAATTGTGAGTAGATTTAAATTTGTCTATACATTGTTCAATGAAGATATGCAATTTAATGTTCACTTTTTTTTTTTAACTCAGGAGAATATCTGATTTGAATGGACCAACAACAAGGACTTTTCCTGATCTGGAGAATTTAAAATCCTTGGAATACTTGTGAGTCAAGGAACATTTTCTGCTATGAAAATGCTACATATGATTCTTAATATATAAGACCTAGTTGACTAATTTGGAGAAATTAAAAAAATTATTAAATTATTTAATTATAGTATATATTATATAATCTCTCTAAAATACTTATGTGGACTATTATATCATATATCAATTTATAAGTGAAGCAAATTAGTTTGGAAAAAATGATAAATATAAATAGTTTAAAGTAATTTAGTAACTTTTTTAATTTTTTCTAAATAGTCAATTGGGTCTTATATTAAAGATTTGAAGTAATATGCTTTATGCAATTTAACTATTTTATGAAGTCTCTCTCTCTCTCATACCATGCCTTTTGTCACCTTATTAGGGTGTTGAGAAATTGCTCAATCAGCGGTTCCGTTCCAAATTACATTGGTCAAATGAAAGGCTTAGCTGCTCTGTAAGCTCAATTTGCTTCTTACTAGCTCAAATCAATTTTACCAATCTAAATTCTGGTTAGAGTATGTCATCAATCAATATTGATATCGATATAAAATCTAAAAAAATCGCGTTATTATAAATTATGAATATAATGTGACTCGCATTGCACTCTTTGTAATGCACGAAAAATATATCAAATTTACTTTTTATTTGACAACTTAATTCTTAATTTAGAAATAGTTGCTGATATTATTGACTGTTTTTCATTAATGAATACTACCTCCGGTATTTAGGACGGGAGGTAATATATTTTTTTCCTCTATATATTCTTCAGTTATTGTTTAGTATAAACTGTAAGGATATGATGGAAATTTAATAATATAGGATACTAAGTCCACGTTGAGTATAGTACAGAATACTTAATAGACATTTTTTAATGGGTTGATTCTCACTCCTCAACATAGAGCTTTTGGGATAAAGTTCTCTATCCCACTTAGATACCCATTAGAACTATTTAATAATTATTAATAAATAATTATAATCATAACAGTTTTTTGAGGCCATATTTATGTTTCATATGGATTGCAGTGATTTGAGCTTCAACAATTTGACTGGCAGAATCCCGGATCAAATACAAGACTTGGAAAAACTAAATTACATGTAAGTGAGCATATTCCATAAGTAAGTTAACTTAATTTCTTGAAACCTTTTCTTTTCGGCCAAATAATTTCCTAGAACTTAATTATTTTTTTTTATCTGATGACCTGTACAAATTATGCATGCAGGTTTTTAAATGAAAATTCTCTGAGTGGAGAAATTCCAGCATGGATACTGAAAATCAAACAGAACTTGTTAGTATAATTTCCCCCTAATTTTTTTAATTAAATAGACATAAATTAGTCTTTTAATTTCTTGAAATTAACCCATATCATGTAATATAATGTTATAAAAACACAAACACACACACTAATTATTACTTTAACTTCCTCCTCAAATGTCTTCATCAATAAACAGTTTGTAAAGGTTACTATATGAATTATTGGAAGGAATATAAAAAAGACTTGTATATATAATTCCACTCTAATTTCTCTTATAGGGATTTATCTTACAACAATTTTTCAACGACTTCTGCTCCAATTTGCCAGTTCAACGATATGTAAGCCTCTGTTTGTGTGTGTGTGTGTGTGTGTAACTTTATGGGCATTGTAATATTCTGAGGCCTTAATTTTGTTACACAGAAATTTGGCTTCAAGTCTGTCATCTTCAACAAACACCTCGTACGATTATGTATACTTATATGGTCATCCTGTTTTAATTATTATGCAATATTTTTGACTCATTTATTGAAGCTACTTATTCATCATCTTGCAGTCTTACTTGCCTGAAAAAGAACCTTCCTTGTGAAGAAAATCCCAAGTGTGAGTGTTCAAACTTCCTAGACATAGTTGATGTTTTCATCCCCTACAATAATAGTTTTGCATTGAAAATATTTAATGACCCTGTCATTTTTTAGTGTATTGTATTTTCAACCAAAAAAAAAATATATAAATCAGCTCAAACAAAGTCCAGTACAAAACTAGAGAAGATACTGTTATAAATCCCACACGTTGAAGAATTTCATTAAGTTTTGTGTGTTTTATAATTTTAAGGGACTCTACCTTTTGATAGGCTAGTCTTTTGGAATTGGCTTTTTGTTTTAAACTTATCTAATGTGAGACTCATAACAGATACCAACAACTTAAACTAATGCCCATGCCAACTCATCATAAACACTTATTTCCATGAATTTTGACGAGATGTTGAGAATTTTGGTCATTCTATATGGTGAAATGACTGCCAATTTCATGTGATAATATTTCGATCAAAACAACACCTGTTATCCAAAAGTCACATCTGATGATTAATTGTTGGTGAAATATAGTCCAATTTCTTGCTAGCTAACCTACTGGAGCTTTAATGTTTGAGTTTCTATCAGACGTAGTTATTGATGTTATGAATAGTTTTGCAGATCATTCATTGTTCATAAACTGTGGAGGACAAGAAAT
The DNA here is from genome assembly GCF_004799145.2 of Neltuma alba. NCBI lineage: Eukaryota > Viridiplantae > Streptophyta > Magnoliopsida > Fabales > Fabaceae > Neltuma > Neltuma alba. Next base: position 170,407 of record NW_021636205.1, read on the forward strand.
GGAATACAATGGGAATAAGTATGAAAGCGACCTCGATCAAGAGGGTATCTCATACTTTTATCTCAGTGACGACAAATGGGCTTACAGCAGCACAGGATTATACTTTGGAAATTCTGAAGCTGATTACATAGCAACAAACACATTTTCTCTCAACATCACTGGTCCTCACTTCTACCAAACAGCTCGCCTTTCCCCTTCCTCCCTTAAGTATTATGGCCTCTGCTTGCTTAATGGGAATTACAATGTCAAGCTTCACTTTGCTGAGATTATGTTCTCTAATGACCAAACATTTAGCAGCCTCGGAAGGCGCATATTTGATGTCTCAATTCAAGTGAGTATATCTTGATCCTCTTCTGCTGATTTAATTGAAAGGTGTAGTAAGAAGAAGAAGAAGTTCTGAAGTGCTGAAACTTTTTGTGGACAAATATTGACAGGGAAGGAAATATTTGAGTGATTTTAACATAATGGAGGAAGCTGGTGGTGTTGGTGAGGGCATTGTTAAGGACTTTAATGTTGATGTGAATGATAACAGCCTGGAGATCCATTTATATTGGGCAGGCAAAGGAACCACTGCAATCCCTAATAGAGGTGTATATGGACCTCTTATATCTGCTATTTCAGTTACCCCAAGTAAGTCAAATATATAATTAATCTCATCATTATTGGTTTGATTTATATGTGTGTGTGTGTGTGTGTGTGAATAATATATAAGCATTTCTTCTTTTGTTGCAGACTTCAAATTAAGTCCTTCAAAAGGGCTTTCTGCTGGAGCCATTGTTGGAATAGTTGTAGCTGTACTATTTGTGATCCTCATACTGATATTATTTGTTCTGCGAAAGATGGGTTTCTTATTAGGTGGGAAGAATCATAAAGATAAAGGGAAAATCAGAATAAAAAATCAAACTGGTGTATCAGATGATGAGATGTGAGAGTCATCAAATGGATATTTAATCTTTTTCGTTCATATGTTAGTGATTTAATTATTATATTAAAGTTCTCGTGTCTGTTTCAGGCAATTTCATTTGATTTTTGCTTTTAGTAATATTAATCTTCTTTGTTGTATACCTCTTAAATCTGAAAATGAGTTTTTATTCTTTAAAACAGTTCAAAGATGACACGTACTGGTCACTTTGCTCCACAAAATAAGTTTGGTGAAGGAGGTTTTTTTCCCCCTATGCACATATAATGTATTTTATAAAGAAAAAAGACTAAATTATACAAAACTTCTTGAATTTTATGCGATACGTAAATAACTTCCCTAATCTTTGAAATCTTACAATATCATTCTGACTTTTGACATTTATACAAATACTATTAAATTGGTTCATTATTTATCTGCAAATAACTTAAAGTTCAAGGGGTTTGTGTGCCTCTAACTCAAAGTTTGAGGGGTTATATGCAGATAAAAGTAACGTTTAAGGGGTATTATGAAATTGATAGTTTGGAGTTACCTGTATAGATTTAAAAGTTTAGGGGGTTTATTGTAAAGTTTTAAAAGATTACGAAGGTTATTTAGGTATGACATAAAGTTAAGAAATTGAGAAAATGATAAAAAAATGTTTATTGTATATTAAAATAATAAATAGGTGATTTTGATATATTTTAATATGTCAAAAAATAGTCAAAACCATTACAAAAGTAATAAGCATGACTTATTTATCTTTTTAAAATTCAACATGTATTTTTTTGTCATTTTCTTTGAGGAATTTTGTATAATTTACCCACGTCAAATGAACAAAATGACAATGATATGAATGTATGATTAAATTCTCATATGCAAGAGCTAAAAAATATGGGAGTTAGAAGTGAAAAGAATAATATTATAAAAGAACATTACAAAATAATTAAAAAAATGAAAGATACTGAGTAATGATGTTGTAAATATACTGGATGCTGAAAAAAAACGGAAGAGGATTTTTGGAGAGAATTCACAATTGCTTTGTCTTTAATTTTTTGGAGGATGTTTGAAATGTTTATTGTTTTTCAAATGTGTTTCTTGCTATCCCGTTTATAAACAAAAAGTGGTGGTTTTTCCTTTCTTGTACCTTCCATTTTCTTAGGATATTTTGGGCTTAGATCAAAATAAAATTAGATCATGGTTCATTATGACAGTTTAATGTCATCAAACAAAGTCAATTATAACATTTTATTCCATTCTATTTTATTATTCCATTCATATTATTTCCCCACCCCAAACAGTCTTGGAAGCATTTTTATATAGGAAAGGAAATTTGAAAACATGATATAACAAAGTGAATTAAAATGTTGAGAGGAGTAACAGATAAGTCATGCTTTTATTGGATGTAAATAAAAATAAAAATAGAGCAAGAGTACATTATCATCACCGTAAAATAAAGACTTTATTTGATAGATTGTTCATTATTTCCTACTGAAGAAACTAGTTAATTCTAAGGAAATACGAAATTTAAAAAGCATAGAAAGGGATATTCGTTGGTCACAAAAAGAAAATCTTCGTAAAAATATAATATAATATAAAACAATGAAATATCCGTCTTCGAATTAATTGATAACAACTTTTTAAAGTTTTCAAAAATAAATATTTTTCATATTTACAACTAGGATAAAGAAAATTTACATAATGCTTATGTTTTGGTAGCTATGTTTTTTCCTAAGCATATATCCTTTTATTGAAAGTAATCCTATTTAAAAACTATCAGACATTAAATAGGAGTATCTCTTCTAATAAGGATTCATATATTAATTTGTCATATTGTGAGGAACTTGTATTTTTTTTTTCTTTTTTTGGTTAAAGCATAAGTATTCTTGTACTGGAGTCACCGTCGGACATTAAATATGGATACTTCTCTCAACGAAAATTCCAACATTAGTTTATCATTTCGTGAGAGATTAACTTTTTTTGTAGATCTAACCTCCATTGGTAACTTGTATTTTCGTGAGATCCAACTCCTCCCCCCGTTTTATTCGCCAAATAGGAAGGGAAAGATAGCCAAACTATAATCGAGCAACCTACTAGACTTTTAAACAGGACCCAGAAAGGCGTATCCACATCAATGATTGGCTATGGCCCAACATACAGTGATCAGCCCATATCGCCACATCACTGATGACTGGACTTTTTCTTCTTCCTTTTCTTAAGGGAAAATTGCAATAAAGTCCGCCATAAGAGAATTAAATATAAAAAAAGTCCTTTAAAATCATCAAATTATTTTGAAGTCCCAAGGGACCTCATTGTAAAATATTTTATTTTTTAATTACCAAATTGCCCTTGTTATTATTTTTTAAAAAATTTTTGCATTGATAATCGAAAGAGCAGTTATTAACAACTAATGTGTAAGGATTAATAATTATTGTAATAGCTGTTAAAAATTCATGCATTATATTTTTATGATGTGCTGAGAAAATATGTTGTTAATACCTACCATGATAGTTTTTAATCCTTATACCTTACTCCTCCAATCGTTAATATAAAACCTATTTAACTAATTTGATTAGATTAAGAAAGTTAGGTAAGTTAGATAGTTATAAGAAAAGTGACACATTTTTCTTAAAACGTCATAATCATCTTTGTTAATACCTCATTTCCCTCTTCTACTTGATTATGGTAGAGGGAGTATCTATAGGGATAATTTAGAGAAAATTGATAAATATGATAAATAGGTCTTATATTTAGGAACAAAACTAACTCAAGAATTGAGTCCTATATTAAGGACTAGAGAATTAAGTTGTTAATAATTGCTCTTTTAGTTATCAATAAAAATTTTTTAAAAAATAAAGGTAATTGAGTAATTAAACAAATAAAATCTTTTACAATAAATCCTTTGGAAATTTAGAATAATTTAATGATTTTACGAGATATTTTTGCATTTAATTCTCTTAAGTGAAATCTAATTGCAATTTTTCCTTTTCTTAAAGCCAAATATCAATAGTCTAACAAGACTTCCCATAGAGAGATGCTCACGTTGATAGTATCTCGTGTAAGATTATCTTCTATAAAAGATACATGTGGTTACCAAAAGGAAAAAAAAGTTTAACAAGAAACGAATATGGACTTGTAATAATAAAATAGAGTTGATAGTTTCAGACAAAGACTTGCAATTTTGTCTTTTTTTTTTTTTTTGCCCCATCTATAGATATCTAAATATATACTACCTTCGGTATCTAGTTTTTAGCCCAGACAAGTAGGTAGCGTGTGTACGTATATCAAGTGCTGAAACAAGTAGTGCCTTGAACCAAGTCTTAGTTTTAAAGTTCTTCAAAGAAACAGTGGGCATTCAATGGGACAAAGTCAGAGATTTCCAAACAACAAAGGGACAGAAGCCACTTGGATTGGTACATTCCACCTCCTAACTACATCCATAAATAATAAGCCTGCCAATGCAACCCGCATAATGGTCTTTAATGTCACTTGACCTTTTATCTTTGCTTCATGGGGATTATATATAAACACCACCCTCCTTTTTCAAACAAATCATCACATTTGCTACTAATTAATTTGGTTCAACATGAATCAAGCCCAAACAACTCATTTTTCTTTACAAAATATAATTGAAGAAAAACACCATAAAAATAACTTCTGTGTTTATAAAACAAATTTTTTTTTTTCACATAATTATTACGTACAGCCCAAAATCACTTAAAATAAATTAAAACAAACACACCAAAGACATTATATGTTTCCTGAACAAATATCTTTAAGAGCTCGTGTTCTTTTGGGTTTCTTTTATATGATCTCATTAATCACCTCAAGCACACTGAGAAGTTTAGTTAAAATTGATTACCTTGTTAAAGGTGTCTTAAATTTAATTTTTCCCCACAATTATCCTAATTTATCATCACAGTAATGTACTTTCGCCATTATTTTACTATACAAATGGCATTTTGAGTTTTAAAAACATGAGTGATTCATATTATATTGATGTCAACAGCTCCATGAGTTAATGATATGAAAGTTCTTCAGTCAATGAAAAATTATGAGTTCGATCTTACTTATAATTTTACTCTATTAGAGATTGACTTTTGATTTTTTTTCCCAAAAAAATTTATGAATAAAGGAGTACCAATTAAGTTAATGTGGTCTAAAGTTGCCCATGATGCTTCCCTTAAAATCAAAGATGCTTCCTTTCTCACCATGTTCTTAACATGCATGCCCTCACCTAATAAGATAAACTCTGCCTCTCTTGTCATTTCTTTTTCCCGTTAAAAAAGATGCAATGTATGATTCATATATTTTGTTTTTCCCCCTAAAAAAAGATGACTAAAAAGGTCAAAGTAAATGCATATATTATAGTTTATACTATAATGAATTTATAATTGGAAAAAATCTGAATTATTATAGGTAGCAATATTAAATAGAAAAGATAGTTTTAGAAACTGAGAATTCATTGTTTGGCATTATTTCCCCCAACCACTCCTCCCTCTGCCGACCGGTCACTTACTGACAGATTCTTCCGCGTTATTTCATCAGAAACAGCGGCTCCTTCCTAAACTGAACGCCCAATTATTTAATTAATTTAATTTAATTTAATTAATTAGCTATATTAGGACAAGAAGTCATAATCAAAACTCTGGCATATATTAATTCTTGTGATCTGTCTTTCATTAATTGTAGCCAATTAATGTTAGATTCTATAACAAAGATTAGTGTGAATCAACTATGTATAGTAGTTAAACAATATTTAACAGTTGATCTTCGTTTGAGATCTCATGTTTTGTTCATTAAAAAGTAATTAAAATAAATCTGCCGTAAAATAAATCGAATTATGTTTTGAATAGAGACAAAAATTGGATGTCAGCACATATATAAATTAATTCGGGGTATCACGGGCATGCATGACGATAAATTATACGGCTTATCTTGAGGTTTTTTGTGTGGGCAGCAAATATTGATAAATTATTTAGGGATGCATTATTGTATTTTCAGATTAAAAGTGTTTATCTGCTAAAAAGTGTTACAATAGGGACAAAAATATAGTCAATACTAATACATGATTAAATACGTAACCAGTCTTATTGTTGGTGATAAATTCTTTGAATAATATGTGTTTTTAACGATAAAACTTCCTTTTAGAAATAATATTTGTATTACAAAATATTTGTTCATAAAAGGTCCCTTACAATTCTTCTAGTAAGTTATTGGATATTCAAACTCGTATTAGATTCCGACTAATTCAAATACGTGGTGACTTAAGCTCTAAACCTCATGGAGTAGCCTTACATAGACTCAAATTCAATGCCCCGTGTTTAGAATTTGTTTGCATTTCTTTATTTATAATAGATAAATCAAAACAAAATTTTTCTCACATATTTATTTTGTATTTAATAAATTATAATTAAAAAACTATTTATAAATCATCACAAACAAGTGCTTATAAACACCTTTCCCCCCAACCCCCAACCCAAAAATTAGCAAAAAAAGATATGAATTACTTTAGCATGATAGCCATTGGTACTGGCATGTTGGCTCCGCCTTGTTATTAATTTCTTTCAATGCAATTAGTAACTTTCATTTCAGGCAACATATCATATCATAGTACTTCTTTAGTCCTTAATATAGGATTCAATTCTTGAGTTAGTTTTGATCTTAAATATAAGATCCATTTATTATATTTATTAATTTTCTCTAAATTATCCCTATGGATACTTTCTCAACTATAATCAAGTAGAAGAAGGAGATGAGGTATTAAGAAAGATGATTATGGTGTTTTAGGAAAAATGTGTCACTTTTCTTATAATTAACTAATTTACCTAACTTCATTAATCTAATCAAATTAGTTAAATGGGTTTTATATTAAAGATCGGAGGAGTATCATGTAAGACTTTGTTTATAGTTTATAAATAGAGTCTTATAAATAGGATGAATATAACATAATGACGAATTTAATATTAAAAACACTGAGAAAAACAATTAAAACCAGAATGGAGAATTGAATTAAATTTTTTCTCACTATCAAGTGGAGGGAAAACGACAAGAGAAGTTGTCTTCAATCTTCATCCATGAGCCCTATCGTATTGAGTCATTCGCTCGGTTTCTTTTACGTATTTCACAGTTTTGGATTTTCAAATAAATGCATCCTTCTTCTTCTCTCACTCCCTCTTCGTCTTTCCCTCCAACACACAGACACAGATCCCTCTCTCTCTCTCTCTCTCTAAATTCTTCTTCTTCTTCTTCAAACCAACCAACAATCGTCGTCTTCCTCGCTCATCAGACTGAAACAACAATGGAGTTAGCGATTTCAAGCTCTAAACTGTTCTGCGTTTTCGCATTTGGATTCCTCGCTCTCAATATTTTCACGGATTATGGATCCAACGCTCAGCAGATTCCAGATGATGAAGGTACTTTCTTTTCTTAAACCTCACTTTCATTCTTCCATGGAATTTCTTTTCCTCTCCGGAATAACACTTAGACGATGAGAATTTTGTTTTCCTTGACCCTCTCCTGGATGGATTTTCTGATTCTAAAGTTCCTCCGTTTGGTTGTTCAAACGAAGACGCATTGAAAAACTAAGTAACTGCTGTAGATTCCGAATCGGGGCACTTCCATTTTTTGTCTTCAGGTTCAAGTTGGTGAAAACTGTAGCGATTCAGTTTTCTTTTTCCCTTCTATTTTGGATTTTGATTGGGATTTTCATGGAGAATGATAAGTTTGAGCATATAATCTTTCTTCAAAAGATCTGCTAGATTATACAGTGAGATTAAAATTTTCCTTTTCATGGAGTTTCTGCACCTAACTTAAACAGAAAATTTTATACTTTGTTTTTTTTTTTTTTTAACTTCTCTCATGTTCATGCATTGCCAGCCTGGACACTCAATTCTGTGTCTTTTATATATTTATTTTTCATTTAGACAAAAGTGTATTTTGACAAAACTTTATCTTGATACCTTAATTTTATAGAGAGTCTTTTTCTTTAATCAAATAAAAGCTCTAATATTAAAATTTTAAATATTTGCATATTAAATTTAATTTTTTAAAAATAGCAGTAAGATATAAACTATAAAAATATCATTATTCAAGACTAATAGTGTTGGAGTTTGAGGACCGAAAACATATTGGATGAAATTAAGAGAAAATTAAAATTTTTATATAAAGCTAGAGGTTTAAAATTGCACTTTTATCATTTATTTATTTATTTTCATGTTTTTTTTTAGAGAATGACACAAAAAGAAATTAAAAATTGTAAATCCCAAAGTTTGGTAACATAATTTTATTTAGTATTGACAATTTTAAATTTGCAAATGATAACAAATTTTTGTTGATATTTTTTATTTGACATTTACAAATTTTTAACTTCTATTTTTGTCATTGTCCCTTCTTTTTTAAAGGTTTGTGTTTTTTCATATATCTAATTATAAACATAATTTGCTGTAACTTTGGGAAGGTTGCAGTGATTTGAATATAATTAAAATTACTGTTGATTGTTAATTTTATAACCTTGTTCTCACATGTTACTTATAAGAGGGTACACCTCTTGCATTGTTTAGGGAAAATTCACTTAACGGCTTAGTTTCTATTATACTACTAATATATAAGAAATATTCAAAAATTGAAATTGCTCTAAACGAGTACGCAGATTAATTCATTATTTTTTCCCAAAAATCATTATATATGCTTTCCAAAGTTACAATTTGAGTTTCTCCCCGGATGTTATAAGAGTATCTTCATTTGACAAAAAATGATTTTAGCATATATTTGTAATATCGTTGGAGGTTGTATTACGATTATAATATTAGAAAACCGGGGGTGATAGTTTTAAAAATCTATAAAATTATGTTAATTTTTTTAGTTATTTTGTAAATTATAGATCTCAATCACCATTTTTTACCCGTGGGAAAAATTTTAATATCTTGTTCTCTTTCTTCTCTCTCCCCCATGCCTTTTCTCTGGTTAACGCATCTTCTGCGTCACACAAGAAAATTATCAAATTCCAAATTTTTTTGTTTTTCGCAACAATTCAAATTCCGAGGTTACAATTTGAAAGTCATATGCCACGTTGGCCAAGATATAAGTTTAAAAACAAGAAGAAAAAGCTGGGAGAGGACAAATAGATGAAGTCTAGGATGGAAAAGAATTACTCCCATACCATATGGTTGAGAGAAGATATTTTTTAGTCCTATTAATAGGGGACTGAGAAATTTTTTTTTTGGATGTATAATTTTACCTCTAATTTATTACTATGTTGATTTTGTTTATATAAAGTATAATGTATATTAATTATGGATAAAATCAAACAATTGTTAAGTTTTAAATGAGAATTAATGAAATTTAAAGTTTTTCTTAATCTGTATGAAACATGTTGAAAATAATTTATAAAAAGGACTAGAAGAGTAGTCATTATTAAACGCCGGTGGATATCTCAAATTCTAAAAAAAAAAAAAAATACTGATCCCTCTCCTCTTTGATATGAGAGATTTTTTTTTCCTAGGGTGAGGATTTATTATTTAAAAGAGCAATAAGAATCTGTCTGAAATTTGTCGTATTATTTCCATTTTCACATCCATTAGTTATTTGTTACTTTTTACTGCATCAGGTATTTATATTGTCTAAAAATTGTTCTGTAAAAAAATTTATTTTTGTATATATTTATTTTTTTTAAATTAATTTTAACTAAATTTTTATTTACATAATTTAATAATTTGTATTTTATAAAAAAAATATCGGACGAGGAAATACCAGTACGAAGAAAGGATCATTATGGCATGACCGAGCAAGCGGAAAAGGAAATGGACAAGTTGGATTAAACAAGTGGGTTTAGTAATTAATGCAGAGGGACATATGTGTGGGACATTTAATTGAGCCATGTGGCTTCGTAGGATTTTGCCTTTTCTGCTTCATCTCTCTTTCTATACGCTTTTTTTGCCCTTTTGACTCATGCTTCTAAAAGTTTATTAATTAAATGCTATTATCATTTATTTATTATTTATTCGTAATTCTTATTTGATTTTTATATGCTTCCATCTGTTTATTGGTTTGTTTAATTATAATGATATGATGTGACTCTGCTTCTTAATTAGGGATAACACAGCATGTGATTTCTGCCTTCATGTTTGGACATTATTAGTACTGGCTTAGTTTAATTTATGGATAAGTCTTTATTAATATTAGGTTTTTAAATTTAAACGAGCTTTATATGCTCACAACTCAGTCACAGACAAAAGCAAATCGATAAATTATATCGCCAACCAAACATGACTTAGTCAAATCAATTACAAAAATGTTACATACAAATATTTATATATATAATAAGATGGTCGGTCTTAAAGATGGATTGATGCTTTCATTTGTAAGATGCTCCAATAAGAGTTAATTAGAGATTAAATTTGATCATAAATATTCATAAACTAATATATAATCTAATATTTTGTAGGTGCATTAACTAATTTATTTGATTTACCTAATTAGTAAATTAAGTACTTTTTTGCCATCAAATTAATTAAATAACTCTTATATAAATGATTAAAGAGAGGATATCAAATAAAATTAAAAGTATTATGTGTTTTAATTTTAATTCATAACTGTATTTTAGCTTTGCATGGAAGAGAATTTTAATCCTGGCAGCTAGATTTGCCTTCGTTAATGATATAACATGAATCTTGACAAGGAAAAGTTTAGGAGAATGTTAATTATATTACTCCCATGTTAATTATCAATAGCGTATTTTGAAAGCCGTAAGATCACATCAAAACTAGTGAACAAGTTTTCAAACAGAAATACGAACATGAAACAAGATTATTTATAAACATAAAGCTTGAGATTACGTCTTGATTAAGCTTAAATGTATATATATGATACTTATGTTGGAGTATGAGCATGTCATTAATTTTAATTAAAAGCTAAACTGTGGGTTAACCCCAAGCTGTCCCACGTGATACACTTTGACTTTGCTTTATCAACAAAATTTAGGAAAAAATTATTTATAGCTCCATGGTAAAACAAAAAAAAAAATTAAATGCCAACAAGTGTCACAAATTTCATTTAATATTTATAAGTCATTTTCATATTCATAAATCAGGCTGCATCATTTATAAGTCAAATTTACAAATTAAACTTGTGAATGTTAAATCTTCTCGAACCAATTAGTATTAAATGAAATTTGGGAGATTTATCCTTGTTTAATTTTCTTACTCGGGACCTATGGATACCCCCCCCCCAAAATTACTGGTGTTTTTGAAATTAAAATACAGATAATTAATTAAGTTCTGCTTGATTGATGCTTGATTTATTTATTTGGATACAGTGAGAGCTCTGCAAGCGATATCACTGAAAATGGACTTGAATTGGAAGGTGAAGCCAAGCTCTTGTATGGATGGAGGCTTCAAAAATCAGAGCATTGTAGGAGACGACATTATTAGGAATGTTACCTGCAATTGCACTTTCTCCACCGGAAAAGTTTGCCATGTTACACATATGTAAGTATATATAATACTTCTCGGGTCCTAAACATAAAAAATGGGTCTTATATTTAGGACGGGAGGAGTATATCCTATTCTTTTTTCCCCTCTTTTAATATTAAGATTCAGGAGCATCCTCTGTTAATAATAAAAACTAATTTTTCTCAAAAGATGGTAGATCTCTATGATTATTTTATTGATTTATATATTTTATGACAGCCAGCTAAAGGGTCTTAATCTATCCGGAGTTATACCAAGTGAATTTGGTAATCTTACCCAACTGCAAGAACTGTAAGTGATGTTTTTTTTTCAATTGGTTTATATAAGTACAGAAATTTAATGTGTATGTGCTTGAGAATTTGATTGTGAATTTATGAACTAAAACTCTTAGTATGGAACAGTGATTTGACTCGCAACTATCTGAATGGCTCAATCCCAAAGAGCTTTGCTAAACTTCCTCTTGTTATATTGTAAGTCATCAAAACTTATGAAAATCCAATCCCTACTTGACAAATGCTTTAATTATACATTCATTTCTTAAATTTATGCTTCAGATCCCTTTTGGCCAATCAACTCAGTGGTCCAATTCCAAAGGAAATTGGTGATATTTCAACTTTGGAGGAGCTGTAAGTGTAATTAATTCAATCAAGAATTCAATTTGAGCTTCTGAATAGAGAAGTGATTTTATGGTTTTGCCGTTTTTCGCATTCTGCAGTGTGTTGGAAGATAATCTGTTGGAAGGAACTCTTCCTTCAAGTCTTGGAAAATTGAAGCAATTACGCAGACTGTAAGAGCATAATTTTCTTTTATCTCCTTTGCATTGTAATGAATTCCATTGTTGCTACAATTATAGGTTCATGTTATTGTTTATGAACTTGCAGGCTTTTTTCTGCAAATAATTTCTCAGGGATGATACCTGAAAGTTTTGGCAATCTAAAGAAACTAGAAGATTTGTGAGTGTTATATGATTTAGCTCCTCTCTTTCAGTTCTATTTTGTGTTTGATCTTTAAATTCTGAAATCTCTTCTTATATTTTCTGCAGCAGGTTAGATGGAAACAACATGTCAGGAAAATTACCCAGTTTTATTGGCAACTGGACCAATCTTGATAGATTGTGAGTCTATTTTGCTCTTACTCATTTATGATTCTTTCCTTGGTAAAGAAGGCACTAGTTTAGTCACTTTTGATCCTTCCATGAAAAATTCATATGCGAAAGTGACACAGTTTTAGATCATCAATATACCTGTATATCTAATCTAATAAATTTATAAAAATTCACACTGTTCACAAGTTATGAACACTATTTTAATCCTTAAATTGAGCGGATCTTATTCAGTGTCACTTGTCTAAATTATTATTACAACTACTTTTCCTGTTAGAGATTTGCAGGGAACATCCATGGAAGGCCCAATTCCTCCAACCATAGCTTTGTTAACAAATTTGACTCAGCTGTGAGTTACCTGTTCTTCTGTAATTTGCAAACTCTCCAATGGTTTTGGAATTTAATCTACAACATACAACAACACTTTCTGGTTACCGATGATTTTTTCTTCTAATTTGATTCAGGAGGATATCTGATTTGAATGGACAGCCAACAATGAAATTCCCTGATATAAAGAATTTGAAATCCTTGAAGCAATTGTGAGTTCTGAAACTTTGTCTGCTGTTATATGAAAATCTGATTTATGTACTTTTAAGTATTTCCAGGAAGTTTATTGTTTTTAAACTTTGTATTATCTAGGGTGTTGAGAAATTGCTCAATCACTGGTTCCATTCCAGATAACATTGGTCAACTGGAAGACTTAGTTACCCTGTAAGTTGCTTCATACTCAAATTAATTTTGCCAATCCAGATTCTCCTTGGAATATATATTTATTATAAGGTTGCAGAGATTTGAGCTTCAACAAGTTGACTGGTGGGATCCCAGATGAAATAGAACACTTGAAAAGACTAGATTACATGTGAGCATTGCTTCAAGTAACTTAATTTCTGGGAACTTTTTCTTGGCAAATAATTACTTTAATTTCTTTTTTTTTTTCCTTTTCAATTGATTGGTTATTAATTATGCATGCAGGTTTTTGACTCAAAATTCTTTGAGCGGAGAAATTCCAGGATGGATACTAAAAAATAAAAACAACTTGTAAGTACAAAACTTTTTTTCTTAAATTGTCTTTTACTCCTAGACATTAGTCTTATTCACATTTCATCGTTACTTTTCCCCTCAAATATATTTATTGATAAACGTTCTAAAGGTTAAAATGAATTATGGGAAAATAAACTTGTATATGTAACTTCAATCGTTTCTCTCTTCTAGGGATTTATCATACAACAATTTTTCAAAGACTTCTGCTAAGATTTGCCAGTCCAAGGATGTGTAAGCGCCCCCCCTCCCACCTCTCTCTCACACACACACGCACAGCCATTAGGAAACTTCTGATACTGACTCCTTATTTTTGTTGCACAGAAACTTGGCTTCGAGCCTCTCATCTTCAGCAGGGACCTCGTAAGATTGTAGTTATGGTCATCCTATTACAATTATTCTGAATCATTCTTGAATCATGCATTGACGCTAATTATTCATCTTGCAGAGTTACTTGCCTGAAAAAGGACCTTCCTTGTGGAGGAAAACCCAAGTGTGAGTGTTCTAACTTCATACTAAAATGTCAGACATGCGATATTCTTACAAGAGAAAATCCTGAATTGAAGCTTGGATGTTCTATTGATTCTTATTGATGCGAATTTTTATCAAATCGTTACCATATATGCAGATCATTCATTGTTCATAAACTGTGGAGGATCAGAAATGGATGATGATCAGGGGAATAAATATGACAGTGACCTTAGTCCGGAGGGTATCTCATCCTTTAGTTCTTCTGAAGACAAATGGGCTTATAGTAGCACAGGAACATACTTGGGAAATGCAAAAGCTGATTACATTGCCAGAAATACATTTTCTTTGAACATTACAGGTCCAAGCTTCTACCAAACAGCTCGCCTTTCCCCTTTGTCCCTCAAGTATCATGGCCTGTGTTTGCTTAATGGAAACTACAATGTCAAACTTCACTTTGCTGAGATTATGTATCCTAATGACCAAACATTTAGTAGCCTCGGGAGGCGCATATTTGATGTCTCAATTCAAGTAAGTGTTCCAATGTTGAATCCTGATCTTCTTTGCTGATTACAAGTTCTAGTAAGAAGAGTTCTGAGAGGTTGAAACTTTTGTGCCAAAATCTTGATAGGGCAGGAAATATTTGAGTGATTTTAACATTATGGAGAAAGCTGGTGGCGCTGGTAAAGGCATTTTCAGGGATTTCAATGTTGATGTGAAAGATAACACATTGGAGATCCATTTTTACTGGGCAGGGAAAGGAACTACAGCTGTTCCTGATAGAGGTGTATATGGACCTCTTATATCAGCTATTTTAGTAACCCCAAGTGAGTAAAATCTCGTAGTCATTGGTCCTGACCCTTTCTAGCTTTAAACAAAGTAATTTGAGCCTTTTGATTTTGGCATGAATCATTAACGTTTTTACTTTGTCGCAGACTTTGATGTTCCTTCAGAAGGGCTTTCTGCTGGAGCCATTGCTGGAATTGTCGCCGGATCATGTGTGTTCCTCGTACTAATATTGCTTGTCCTTCGAAAGACGGGTTTCTTAGGGGGGAAAGATCCAAAAGACAAAGGTGACAAAATCTGAAATAGTAAAGCTTATCAATTTATAATTTGGTTTAATATAGTAATAAACATGTTAACAATCTACATGATTTTTGTGAGTTGGTTAGTAGTGAAACTGTTGTTTATGTTTGGTTTTGATTTTATTTATATATAACCTTGTGTGTTGCAGAACTATTAGATCTAAAAACAGGTTATTTCTCTTTAAAACAAATCAAAGCTGCCACTGATAACTTTGCCCCAGAAAATAAGATCGGTGAAGGAGGTTTCGGACCAGTGTACAAGGTAACTTGGGATATATTTTATTTATACTCAAGCCATACTAACTTGCCCATCGAACTTATAAACAAACAATATATTTAACATATATTGATTGTATTTAAGAAAGATGATGGAAAAATTGAGACTAATGAATTGGTTGAATTGTAGGGTTCACTTTCAGATGGTTCTGTCATAGCTGTGAAGCAACTCTCCTCCAAATCAAAGCAAGGAAATCGTGAATTTGTTAATGAAATTGGAATGATTTCTGCTTTGCAACATCCAAATCTTGTGAAGCTTTATGGCTGCTGCATTGAAGGGAACCAGTTGTTGTTGATATATGAGTATATGGAGAATAATAGCCTTGCTCGTGCTCTTTTTGGTAAGAGTTCAGATCATTTATAGTTTATAGTAAATAAATTACTCTATAAAGGGATAAAAAGATGGTTTTCACTTTTCATACACTCTTACTTCCCTGCATTACTCTCTTTTTTGTTTTGCTACCATATAACTGCGTATTCAATAGATGCTCTATTGATGACTTTGAGTGGTATCTTTATTTTCTTCATTCAATTTCTGCGAAGACAAAATTTAGTTGTAGTTTTTAAGGATTGTTCTAATTCATGCATATGATTGACTAATGTGAAATAAGTTCTTAGTATGTTACAATTTAATTAAAGGACCTGATGAAGTAATTGATGTTCTTAGGTCGCCCAGAGCAAAAATTACACTTGGATTGGCCTACAAGAATGAAAATTTGTGTAGGGATAGCAAGAGGTTTAGCTTATCTTCATGAGGAATCAAGGTTGAAAATTGTACATAGAGATATCAAGGCAACAAATGTCTTACTTGATAAGGATTTGAATGCTAAGATCTCTGACTTTGGTTTGGCCAAGCTTGATGAAGAAGAAAATACTCATATCAGCACAAGAATAGCAGGAACGATGTGAGTATTCTGCTTCATCTTTTCTTCTATCAGTTGTCAAATTTGGTAGATTATTAGAAGTTTCTTGTCTTTCTTTTGAACTGATTCTAGGGTACTATATGTTCTCTTGTTAGTGGTTATATGGCTCCCGAATATGCAATGCGAGGCTACTTGACTGACAAAGCAGATGTTTATAGCTTTGGAGTTGTTGCTTTAGAGATTGTGAGTGGAAAAAACAACACAAATTACAGGCCAAAAGAGGAGTTTGTTTATCTTCTTGATTGGGTTAGTTACACTTATCTTTTGCTCAATATGTTCAAAAGACTTTTGCCCTTCTAATTTTCCATGTGTTCATCAATTTTTTGGGCAAAACCGAAATCAAACTAAAAGAACCCTTGCAATAATTAAAAAGCATTTTCAAGAGCTGATAAATTGTCAACTTCGTGCAATTCTTTTTGATATGATGCAATGTAATCCTTTTATGATATAAAAGGGATATAAATGTAACGAGAAGAAATATTATAATGGTTCCCGAGAGACAAGCTTTTTCAATATGGCCCCTCGTTCTCAATGCCTTATTCAGTTTGGTCCTTTCAATCACCTGAAGTCACCATCTTTTTCGTTAAATTTTACTGGTATTGTCTCATTTTCTAGCATATCAAAGAAGAAGCAAGGATACATTTTCTCCATAAATTAAAGGTTTGATTCAATTTCTGATGACTGCATACTTTCATGTAATTGAAGGCCTATGTTCTTGAAGAGCAAGGAAATCTTCTTGAGTTGGTGGATCCAAGTCTTGGTTCAAGCTATTCCTCTCAGGAAGCCATGAGAATGCTAGAGTTGGCACTCTTGTGTACAAATCCATCTCCAACTCTCAGACCACCCATGTCCTCCGTTGTTAGCATGCTTGAAGGAAAATCGCCGATCCAAGCACCGGTAATCAAGCGCCTGGAGGGGAAACAAGATGCAAGATTCAAAGCCTTCGAGAAGCTATCACAAGACAGCCATAGCCAAACCTTTGTTTCTTCTGAATTCTCACAGGAAAGCATGGAGCAGAGAGTTCAGTCAATGGGCCCATGGGTTGATTCCTCTGTTTCTCTTCCAAGTAAAGATTGCACTTCATCTGATAATCTTCTTAGGAATTCTAATGTGTAATCTGTTCAAAAGATGGTCTGAAAAACTTGTAAGGGAGTAGATATTGGAAGAGCGATAGATAAGCACGCAAATGGAAAGTCAAAAAGAAATTTTCAGTGTAAAGAAGAATTTTTTCATGTATGAGTTACTCTATCATTTTCCTCATCAGAAATACTAAGAGCATGTTTGGTAAGCTGAAAATTTGGTGAGGGAAATGAAAATTTATGACTTTCCATAGGTGGGGCATGTTTGGCAAGCAAATCTTCCTCCAACCTATTTTCCGACTGCGCTACATTTTCCAGCCTATAAGGGGAAATGGGTTCCCACCCATTTTGGTGGGAACTGATTTTCAATCGTGCGCGGGAAAATTGCCAAAGACCACCTCACCCTTCAAATTTGAATAAAATGCTGGCCATGTGGTTCATAACTTCCATGGAAAGTGTGAAAGCTCAAAGCTGGTTATATCCCTTTCAAAGCACCATCAAATCGGATATATACGCGCGCGCACACGCACATATAAACGTCAAGCATACTTTTCTTTGCTGCAACGTAAACGTCCAGTCCCCCCCCCCCCCCAAAAAAAAAAAAAACCAAAAAAAAATCCCAAGTTATTGTAACCCCCCCCCCCAAAAAAAAAAAAAATGTTAGGGGCATATTAATGGGGCAACATAGATACTCTGGACATTTTAGCTTTCGGTCCAAGTTATTAATTATTGTAAAATGCATATACCTCCCAAACTTGCATTTTGCAGTATTATCATGCATCCGATCGAATATATATATATATATATATATAGAGTGGGGTGTGTGTGTGTGTGTGTAGTGGTGTACTGCTTCATTATTAATACTGAAATAGTACAGATAGTGGCCAAAGAACTTATTCTAATATGTATTTATGGTGCTGATTTTTTTTTTGTTTACTCTGTTTTTAGTTAAAAAAACAGAGTTGAACAGAGGTAAACAACTTTGAATTTGATGGGATGATATTCAAACTTGCCACATAAAATGTGAACTTGCTTATGTGATATTAAGTTCTTTACTGTATAAAATGAAAATTTGTTTGAGCAGGTTCAAATATGATGCAAATAAATTCAATTTTTTTAACAAATTCAAATTTAATTTCAGAAAATTTGAATTTGTTGCATCAAATTCAAAAATCAAAATTTGCTTGCTAATTTTTTTTTGGTTATATTAGAGTTTAAATTTTCCCGGACATAAATAAAATTCTTTTTTGAGTTTGTCTTATTACATTAGAAACTGGGTTTAGTGACTTTTATAATATGTCATTTGTCTTATTTATATTTAAATTAAGAAAGATATGCTTACTGGAAATTGACCTTTATAATAATTTTGTTTGTATGAGTTTATTCATGCTCTGTTCAATACTTAGAAAAGAGGGGCAAATAGAGTTTACTAGAGAGAGAGTTGTAGTTCTTCAGTTTTTTTTGAAAAACTTGTCAGGGAGTAGATATTAGAAGAGCGATAGATAAGCATGCTAATGCAAAGTCAAAAAGACAATTTTCAATGTAAAGAAGAATTTTTTCATGTATTAGTTACTCTGTTGCATTTTCCTAATGGGAAATACTAATAAATTCATACATGCAAAGTTTTCTTTTGAAGCATGATAGGAGCATTTGAACAAAATTCTTAGAGATTTCGAAGTAAATGGAACATCAATATACTAACTGAATAGATGTAATAATTTCTTTATTATTTTTTGGTTTTCTGAACTAAGTGTTCTGATTTCAATGAAGCCTAAGAGAATAATAACAAATTTCTATAACATGTTTTGTTAGCTCGAGTTATAATACTCTTCCGATTCTAAATATAATATCCTTTTTATAGTATGCATAAGAGTTTTACATTTAGGACTAGAGGAATAATAAAATCCAGATAATTTATAATCATCGATTTTTGGATCTATTTCTTTGTTTTTCTTTAATGAATGCATTTAAACAAATTCCAATTCTGCTCACTTTTTCGTAGGTTTTTCAAATTATTCTCCACAATCTTCGCCTAGTTTGAATAATTAATCACTTAATTGGTTTCTCTTTTTACATATCCGTACAAAAAGAAAGGTATTATTCGACTGGAACTTTTTAGTGCAGATAGTTCAAAATTTTACCAATTTCATAATTGTGGAACCACAATTGTAAAACCACAATCGATTTCATTAACATTTGGATCCATCATCCGTATGCCATATATGCAATTTTCAACCGAGAAAATAATTTAACTCTAGGGGGTGTTTGGATAGAAACCAAACCATAGTTTCAGAAGTGCTTTTACGGATTACAAAGTAAATATGTGGAGGAGATTACCTCGTTTTACGGAAAAGTGCTTTTGAAACTATGATTTTGGGTTTCCCAAACACTCCCCTAATCTACGACATTCACATTGTGGGCTCCATTAAAGCCTCGAATTTATTTTTATTCCATCAAGTCATCGACGAATTTGACTCTTGCTGATTATCTGAGATGAATTTATCCTATGAAAGAATTATTTTTTTTAAAAAAATAGCCATTACATGACTAAATTAGAAAATTCTTTTGACAAATCACTAACAGATAATTGATACAGTAATAACTTGCTAAAAAATATAACAAAGGCATACAAACAAATTTCCGTTAAATTTCCCAAAATTTGGCATATTTTGTTGCTTGAAGGAACGGCCTGAATGACTTTTCAAAGCAAGTCTTAGCTTATTAGATAAAGTCATCTATATGGATTACATAATAATTTACTGATAATCTATGTCTCCACAACAAGTAAAGCATAGGGACAATCCCTAAGGTGTGTTTGGTATAAGAGATTTGGGAAGAAGGGGAGGAAAGGAGAGGGATTTTAATCATTTCTCCTTGTTTGGTAACACACAAATTTTAAAAGGGGAGGGAAAAAATTTTAAAACTTTCCCTCTCCTCCCCTCCTCATCCTCCCCTCCAAAATGAGGACGATTTAGAGGGAAATGATAATATTTTGTCATATTATGACTATTATGCCCATATTTTGTCATGTTGTGACTATTATATCTATATTTTGTCATATTGTGACCATTATGCCCATATCTTAAATAAAATAAGAACAAAATTGTCCATATAAAAATATTTTCCCCTCCCCTTCTCTTTTTTTTTTATAAATCCAAACAAGATACTATTAAAATCCTTCTATTCTCCTCCCCTCCCCTTCCTCTCATTGAGCCAAACATACCTTAAGAAAGAAGATGGGATCACCAGAACAACCATTGACAAATAAGGTCACCTAATGAGTGATACTCAGGCGGTGTCAAAAGTCAAAATATGAGAAGATCGAGAGAGAAGTCGCTGTCAATTTCAGAAAATCCAGTTTAGAGCATACTACCAATAATTCCCTGGTGTACCCTCGAGAGGGTGTGTCTGGTAATCAGTTTGTTCTGACTGAATAATAATTTTGACCAAAACAATAAAAGCAATTTACTCGAAAATTACAAGATCACTTTTTGATTGAGTTGCCAAACAAACAGTAAATTTTAACGTATAGGATTCCACCTTTTTGTAATCAAGAAATCACAAACAATGATAGATGCCGATGAAATGCGCCGCCACACGAGGAAAAAAGAAGACAAGATGATGGAGCGTAGAAAGAACCCAGATGGCGTTGAATTTTCAAGTAAATTTTCTTTGACAACCAAAACGAGTCAATCCATACAAGTATATTGATCTTTTTAATAATATTGGTTTTAGCAAGAGAGAGACGGAATTAAAAGGGTTGAAAAACCACCCCACACCTAACTAAAGCTATATGTATATAACTTAGCAACAAATTAGACCTAGCAGGTGAAAAAATAAAATAAAATAAAATTAAACAAAGAGCAGCTGCATGTGCCCTATCATTTCTACACAATATATCAGATGGGGTGACAAGTTCATATCGTTGGACTTCTGAATTTCAGTAATGTAGTACCTCACCTGCAACAGAACAAAATTCACTTTAAAAACGAAGAACTTTCAACACTAATGAAGGCCTTTATATTCGTCAAATAATAATCGTACCTGGTCTTTGAGCTTCCAAGAGTGAGCTCTAGATCATCTGATCCGATATCTTCATGAATCCTCTCTCCTTCCCATGGCTTCACTAAACCTGCTTTGCTACTTCCAAAGGCAAATTCGTCCGAAACTACTTGAGCCATTGGAATATCAGCAGTGTGATCAAAGCTTGCAGCTATAGCTGGAGAACATGTCCCACTTTGGCCGGGAGTCCACATGTGGGAACCACCACCAGCTAAAACCTCATCCTTGGAACCAAAAGGCTTTGAAGAGACCAGGCTGAATGTGGGAGAATTAGGGCCACCTTGGGGAATCCTAATCCCAGCAAACCATTCTGGGTGAACAACCTGGCGACCGGGACTAGGAGGAGTGGAAGAGGGAAGGAAGGGGTACTGTTGTCCAGCCCTCCCAGGGCGAGTGGACTGCTCGCCCCAGTCAGCTTTGGTTCGGGGTGTTCGGGCAGTAGGAGAGCTCAGTGGAGGGGTGACAGGAGCACTGATGGAGCCACTATGAATGTAGAGATGAGGGAGCTTGGAAGATGAGGCTGATGATGACCCTGATGAGAGATTTTTGAGCCATGGAATGAGGGAGCTGTTGTCAGAATTAGGATTTGCAGCAAAGGAGGATGAGCGAGGGCTGGGGAACGAAGAAGAGACAGGGCTCGGATTGTACGAAGCACAAGGACTTGGATGGTAAGACGAGCATGGGCTGGCTACTGCAGAACCACCAACTATGTCCATGCGTTCCAAAGGCTTACAACCCTGGATGTATAAAATATTTTCAGTGAATAATCTAGACTTAGCAAATTAGAGCATGATAAAATCTAATATGATTGGTATTTGTAAAACAGAGACATATCATTTTAGTCACCACATAGATATGCACCAGACGATTAGATTATATATGTATTTCCTAACGTGATTTTATTGATGATGCCAAAAAGGACCCCTAAAACATAAAATAATGTCGCCAATGGACTTGCTTTGAGCCTTTAAACCACTACTAATGGAGAATGATCAGGCAAAAGCATATACATATGTGTGACTTATAGCCTAATTTCATTCACAATTCTGGCCTTCCATTCACCCATCCCAGCATTTCCTTAAATTCTAGATTACATCGTATTGTAGCTACTCAAAGTCTGGAGGTACTTTCCCAAAGCTACATAGCCTGTCAGAGATGATATCATGGGGGTTGTTTGGCGATGTTAAGTTGACACTCGTTTAAAACAAATACCCCCTCTGTATTTATAAGAAACAATTATACTGGCCCGAAGGTAGTAACTTACAACTCAAAATATATCAGACTAGTCAATCTAATACACAATCATTTGTCTAAATTGTATTCTCTTTGGCACAAAACAAATTAAATGCTTGGCAGTTGTCTATGTATGAGTGACATCTTTAGCAGCCATGATTTTTTCCCCAGTCAAGATATGTTCTTCCATCCCTGGTTGTAACCGCGTCTTATTTGTCAGTCAATTTTCACACAAGGATAACAGTTTGCTTTTCTCTTTCAAAATTATATGAAGTTGTTTCTTTTGATATACTACCTCCGGTCTTTAATATAAAAACTTGTTTGACTTTTATCTTAGTTCTAAATATGAGACCCCAATCCATCTTATTTATCATATTTATCCATTTTTTTTCAAGGTAATCCTTGTAATAATAATAACTCTAGCTAATACATTTGATTAGCAAAGATATTTTAGGAAAGACAACACCACCTATTCAATACAAATAACTAACGTAACTAATTTTCTTAATTTACTCAAATTAGTCAATTAGCTTTTATATTAAGGACCGGAAGTAGTATCATAAAAGGCCTCAAGCATATGGTGATAGATCATAGGGATATGTGCATCCCATCCAAGGACTATGATACCCTGGGATTCCCATCCAAAGGTGAAAAGTACTCTAACCTTTCTGGAGTCCAGCCCATATTAATTAGCAGTGATTAGCTGAACTGAGATAATACCTCAAGCAATGAATGAGCTTCTATAATGAATGACAGGTAAACTACCCGCAGCAGCAGCTAATAAATTCGAACAAAGGCAGATCAGTAATTACCTTATACAAACAGTTGAACACCAAACTGTACAAATATTCTTATAACTGTCAATTGTGAAATTTAGACAAAATAAGTTTTTATGCAATGCTATTTAGGAAGGAAATTCTTTCAATTAGAAAGAAATTTCGTCCATTTCAATATATTTGACGCTGAAAGTAACCTTCCTTAATCAAGAAAGTTACTAAAAAATTAAGTTGGATTTTAGGTCGTAGCAAATTATGATTATATTTTATGACAAGGATATCCTTACATTTATTCTCTAGTATTATTTATACATTCTCTTTACCCCTAAAATAAAATATTAGAATGAGAATTATTTAGCAACAAAATCAAAATCCTAGAGTAGTAGAAAATTATACGTACATATCTATTAACTTCGTTACCACCATCTCTTACTTGAACAATATCTGAATTCGTTATGCAAGTTAGACTGAATTATTACAACAGTTATTTACGTGTAGTATCATGCATGTAGCTTTCCTGCTGCCAAATTGCTTTGCTAGTAGAGCATTTCTTGAAAAAATATTAAAAGATAGCATTTGGGGAAAAATCCTCAACCAGCATCCGTGGATTTTAAAATATATAACAGATATACAGCAGAGTTTAGTCATTTTAGACCAAATACTTAACGTTGTGCCCTCTATACAAATATCCCCACTCTTTTCATCGAAAATGATTTTCTTTGTAAACGAAAAGTATCCTAGAATTAAAACAACTTGAACTTCTATCAAGGTATGGTCCCTATGTTCCTCAAAAAAAAGGTATTGTCCCTGTAGCCTACAGGGAACTCTTTGTTTGGGAAACGTCATCAATAAAGGCAGTGCATAAATAAAACTGCTAGTCTGCAACCCCACAAAAGAAGAAAAACAATCACAGGAACTTAGGAAAAGGGACTACCCAAATCAGAGTGCCAGTGCATTGTCTGTAAAAGCTCCTGTCACGTTGCAACAAGCGCAGCATACAACCAATTACAACAAGGAAAATACCTGACCCGGCAAATTTACCCCTTTATGTTCTCGAATTCCCAGGCTCAGGTAGGAATTTAAGAAAATCGTTTTGTCAAAATATGACGGGCATTTTCGTCTCCTCGAGATCTATGCCGGTACGCCCTTCAGAGTTCAGTCTCCATGGACTCTTACGAGCCATCCAAGAACAAGAAGATAGAGAATCTTTTGTGCTTCTCGCTCAAGGGCGAGAGGCAGCTCTCGATCAGATCTATCATGCGCCGGCGAGAGGGGAACAACAACAAAAAGAAAGAATCTAGCCCGAATCATATCATTAACAAAGACTGAAGGGTAGAAAACATAGCATCGCCGTCACAAGCCAACTAGACCGGCTTTTAGCCGATAGGTGACCCCAGCATGTGCCATTGCAAAGGCCGCATGCTAATAGATACGACGGTGTGCCCAGACTAGCTCATATAACAACTGAACTAAATCGATGTTAATATAACCAACGGAGCTAAGATTGCTATAATGGATTATAAACCAGACCACATTCGGGGCAGAACTAATGCAGCTCTTTGATCCAATGGTTTAACAAATGACACAAAAACAAACAGCAAAACAAATTGTAAAACTGCAAGCTTCAACAATAGGAGCGGACAATAGGAATGAGACTAAGTACCTTGCGATATGTGGTACCATCAGGTTCAACAGTCCAACCAGCCTCGTTGCAGAGAGCCTTCAGGACTTCATTGTTGTCGCAGTGCTTGGGGAGCTTGTAGTTGCCATACATTCTCAGACCAGCGAAGATCTTCGCCGCTATGGCTCTTCGCCTCCTCTCTCTCCTCTTGTTGTTTTCCCTCTCCCTCCAGGTTGGTAGCCTGGTACCAGACGTCATCTTGCTCGACGAGAAAGCTCTCAGACGGAAAATGAGATACGAAAACAAACTGGAAGAGCGTAAATTGGAGGTATAATTGCCAGAATTTTTAGCGGCGGAAAATAATCAGAAAACAAAACAAAACGCTTCACGCGTCGGGATCAAAGAATCAGTAATGGAAAAGGAAAGCCCAGAGAAGCTTGACCGAAAAAACATTCAAATACAAACCACAAACCCTGCTATAGTCAGAAATTTACATCAAAACGACATGATTCAGCGGCTGAAGCACAGCTCACTGATTCACAGCTCCAACA
The DNA here is from genome assembly GCF_004799145.2 of Neltuma alba. Lineage (NCBI taxonomy): Eukaryota > Viridiplantae > Streptophyta > Magnoliopsida > Fabales > Fabaceae > Neltuma > Neltuma alba. Next base: position 195,988 of record NW_021636205.1, read on the forward strand.
CGACGAAGCCACAAATCGGAGCAACACGGCAGCGGATGAAGTAGATACACAGCTCAAATCGGAGGACTCCAGATCGGAAGTAGATTCGGAAGTCTACGCAGCGTTTGATGGGGGCAGAATCCAAGCGGTGCAGATCTACGCAGATAGAATTCAGAGGTGGATTGATTGAGATGGGAATAACATGTTCGCCGAGAAACTGCTCGGAAAACAGGAAAAGGTATCGATGAGAAAACCCGGAAAATGTGAAGGGAGAAGCAGAAAACTCATTGTGGGTTGGAAAAAATGAAGGGATTTCAGAGAGGCAGAGGGTTGGACTAACATGAGCAGAAAGTGAAAATGGCCATAATTGATACTGAATTCACGGTAATGCCATTCAAGCATCCGTTTGTGTGTGAATCAGACAGAGAGCGAGAGTGCGCGCGCGCGTTGTGTAGACTCTGGCTCGAAGCGTGTGCTTCACACGGTGTGACTAGACTACGTGCAAATGTTGACTGACCCAAATTGTGATCAATGTCTTGAAAATTAATTACTCCTCCTATTCTTAATATAATACATATTTAATTAATTTAATTAGATTAAAAATTTTAATAAATTAATTAATTATAAAAATATAATATTTTTTTAAAATATCATAATTATCTTTATTAATATCCTCCCTTCTTACTTACTTGATTATAGTTGAGAGAATATCAATAGGAATAATTTTAAAAAATTGATAAATATAAAAAATAAGTCTTATATTTAGGATCAAAATTAACTTAATAATTAGATATTATATTAATGACCGAAGGATATTTTGTTATTCTAATTTTTTCCAATTATAATTTATAACTTAGTTTAGTTGAATAGCTGGGAAAAAAATAAACTTTAATTGAATACAGCTAAATTTCTATAATTTTTAAATTCAATTATTGACTTAGATAAATACTAGGGCTGCACATGGACAGGGCTAGGCAGGGTAAGACCCTTGCCCGATGCACAGCCGGAAAAATGAACGGGTTGAAAAATTCAGCCTATTGTCTGGCCCTGCCCATGAAAAGTCCTAGTAAGTTCGGGCAGGGCAAATGTAGGCTGGGCAGGGCGGGCTTCTATACCCAGAAAATCAATATACTATATCATTTAGGGAAAATGACATTGAGGTCCCACAGAACCAAAAATACAGCAAAAAGGTCCCCTGAAATCCTATAATTTTTCTGAAGTCCCAAAGGGACTTAGATGCAATTTTCAGAATCTGGAAATTACCCTCTTGCCCTTGCTTATGAGATTCGAAAATGCTGAAAGGAGATTACAGCCTCTGTTTTTTGTTTGACCGGAAAAAGCTGAAACCCTGTTGTGCTTTTGTGCTGCTGGAAATCCGGTGACAACCCATCGCGGTGCTCAAATTCCCCTCACAACCCGCCGAAAATCGTGAGCCTTCGTGCTGGTTGGTGTGTGTTGTGATTTAAGTTGGGTGTGTAGAATGATAATGGGTGCTCTGTTTTTGGGTTGTTTTTGGGTGGTTTTCTTCTGTTCTGACATTGGTTTAGTGGCAAAGGAAGAAAAAGATGAAGGTTAGTGAGGGTAGAAACCCTTAGCACAAATGGGACTGTGTTGTCAATCAGGCCGCGATTGTTGTCAATGTGTGCCGCTACACTTGTCAATGTAGCTCTTTAAGTTGTCAATAACAGTTGCGTGCTTCTTGATGCAGGTTTAAGTTACTGATGGTATTTCAAAGCTTTTGTTTTTGGTTTAGGATTCAGAAGTTAATGAATGGAAAAGCTGTGTTTTTGGTTGGTGTGTGTTGTGATTTAAGTTGGGTGTGTAGAATGATAATGGATGCTCTGTTTTTGGGTGGTTTTCCTCTGTTCTGACGTTAGTTTAGTGGCAAAGGAAGAAAAAGATGAAGGTTAGTGAGGATAGAAACCCTTAGCACGAAATGGGATTGTGTTGTCAATCAGGCCGCGATTGTTGTCAATGTGTGCCGCTACACTTGTCAATGTAGCTCCTTAAGTTGTCAATGACAGTTGCGTGCTTTTTTATGCAGGTTTAAGTTACTGATGGCAAGTACATCTGGAAAACATCTATTTTGCTTTGTTCACATAAGGGGAAAGTTTATAAATGATGGAGAAGATAATATGAGATATGTGGGAGGTAGTGTAGAACAACCAATGTAAAGGAGGGCACAAGTTATGAAGAATTGAAGGAAATTATATCATCAATTGCTGGAAAAAAAAAGCAACTCATTTCTTCTGAAATTCTCAGTTGTGTTTGATAAAAAAACTTTTGTGGAGTTGGTAGATGATGATGGGGTGGAACATTTGATAAAGTTCAATGAAGAAAGTGGTCATGTGTATGTCGAAGAAAATGAAAATGAGGACCACATAGAAGCAACAAAGGATAATACAATGGAGGAGCAAGATGTGTAAGTATAGTTGAACAAAACTGTAAATGGGTGTGAAGGGAATTTTTTGTAAATGGATACACACCAATAGTTAGTTTCTCGTAATTACATGCAATCCCTGTGTTTTTTTGGGATGGGTTGTGAAATAGGTGTAGTTTCATGTATATGAAGGTGTAAATGAAAGTTGACTATGAATTGGCATGTTAGATTCTGCTGTCATTTAAGTTGTCATACCTGCACCCTGTATTGTCATTAGACCTGTTATGACTTATCAATAGAGCACTGTCACTTGTCAATTAATTTGCTGATGTAAGTTGTCAACAATATGAATTCAAGTTACATAACTTGTTTTAGTAACATATGATATTTTCAATCACTCTGTCATATTATATTTTTGGTTATTTGTCATATATAATCATTATTAATGAAGTGTCAATGGTGGCACTGTGACTTGTCAATGGTGGCATAGTGACTTGTCAATCATGTCCTTAAGACTTGTTAATGGTGGCGCTGTGACTTGTCAATGGTGGCGCTGTGGCTTGTCGTTGGTGGCACTATGACTTGCCAATGGTGGCACACTGACTTGTCGTTGGTGGCACTATGACTTGTCAATGGTAGCACACGGACTTGTCATTGGTGGCAAGATGACTTGTCAATCATTGCATCGTGACTTATCAATGGTGGCACTGTGACTTGCCAATGGAGCACTGTGACTTGCCAATAGAGCAGAGTGACTTGTTAATTGAACATAACTCTGAGTAACACCTTCTGATTAATTATATTTTAATATAAATATTACTTAACATTACAAATAAATAACACCTTCAGTTGTAAAAATTTTGAATATCAATTGTTAATATCCACATATTCATTTGTTATATCACTTGTCATTAACTAATGTTATATTATTCTGCATATAAACTTTAGCCCATTTCACTTTGTTGCTAATTTTGTCCTCATTGGCAAACAACTCTGGCTTAACAGCACGCAACATCGTATGGAAACAGTTCATCTGCAAAAAAAAAAAACACATAATCAAAAGGTTTTACTAACAACACAGCATCCAGTGACAAGGGACAGAGCATATTGTGACAAGTAACATAGCATCCAGTGACAAGGGACAGAGCATCCAGTAACAAAAAACAGCATCCACTAACAACTAACAGAGCATCCACTGAGAAATGACAGAGCATCCAGTGACAACTAACAGAGAATGCAGTGACAACTACGCAGGCTGCTGTGACAACTATAAGAGTAGTCATTGACAAGTATAACAGCAGCAAATAAATACACACAGTCTGTGTTGCCATAAAGTGTTTGGGATTGAAGTGCCCTTTATTCGTCCTCTTTTTCAGACGCAATCATTAATATGGAAATAGAAATCCCCACAAAGGAATATGGTAACCACTACAGAGCATACAATCTTCACAAATACTTTGAACTCCAAGCAAGGCATATCAACTATTCAGCCTCATTTTTGTAACTTTAACAATCCACCGTGGTGCTCAAAATCCACTCAGTGTGCCACCATTGGCAAGTCACAGTGCCACAATTGACAAGTCACATTGCCACTAATGACAAGTCAGTGCCACCATTGACAAGTCATAGTGCCACCAACGACAAGTCACAGTGCCACCATTGACAAGTCACAGCGCCACCATTAACAAGTCTTAAGGACACCATTGACAAGTCACTATGCCACCATTGACATTTCATTAATAATGATTATATATGACAAATAACCAAAAATATAATATGACAGAGTGATTGAAAATATCATATGTTACTAAAACAAGTTATGTAACTTGAATTCATATTGTTGACAACTTACATCAGCAAATTAATTGACAAGTGACAGTACTCTATTGATAAGTCATAACAGGTCTAATGACAATACAGGGTGCAGGTATGACAACTTAAATGACAGCAGAATCTAACATGCCAATTCATAGTCAACTTTCATTTACACCTTCATATACATGAAACTACACCTATTTCACAACCCATCCCAAAAAAACACAGGGGTTGCATGTAATTACGAGAAACTAACTATTGATGTGTATCCATTTACAAAAAATTCCCTTCACACCCATTTACAGTTTTGTTCAACTATACTTACACATCTTGCTCCTCCATTGTATTATCCCTTGTTGCTTCTATGTGGTCCTCATTTTCATTTTCTTCGACATACACATGACCACTTTCTTCATTGAACTTTATCAAATGTTCCACCCCATCATCATCTACCAACTCCACAAAAGTTTTTTTATCAAACACAACTGAGAATTTCAGAAGAAATGAGTTGCTTTTTTTTCCAGCAATTGATGATATAATTTCCTTCAATTCTTCATAACTTGTGCCCTCCTTTACATTGGTTGTTCTTACACTACCTCCCACATATCTTATTATCTTCTCCATCATTTATAAACTTTCCCCTTATGTGAACAAAGCAAAATAGATGTTTTCCAGATGTACTTGCCATCAGTAACTTAAACCTGCATCAAGAAACACGCAACTGTCATTGACAACTTAAGGAGCTACATTGACAAGTGTAGCGGTACACATTGACAACAATCGCGGCCTGATTGACAACACAATCCCATTTCGAGCTAAGGGTTTCTATCCTCACTAACCTTCATCTTTTTCTTCCTTTGCCACTAAACTAACGTCAGAACAGAGGAAAACCACCCAAAAACAGAGCATCCATTATCATTCTACACACCCAACTTAAATCACAACATACACCAACCAAAAACACAGCTTTTCCATTCATTAACTTCTGAATCCTAAACCAAAAAACAAAAGCTTTGAAATACCATCAGTAACTTAAACCTACATCAAGAAGCACGCAACTGTCATTGACAACTTAAAGAGCTACATTGACAAGTGTAGCGGCACACATTGACAACAATCGCGGCCTGATTGACAACACAGTCCCATTTCGTGCTATGGGTTTCTACCCTCACTAACCTTCATCTTTTTCTTCCTTTGCCACTAAACCAACGTCAGAACAGAGGAAAACCACCCAAAAACAGAGCACCCATTATCATTCTACACACCCAACTTAAATCACAACACACACCAACCAGCACGAAGGCTCACGATTTTCGGCGGGTTGTGAGGGGAATTTAAGCACCGCGATGGGTTGTCACCGGATTTCCAGCAGCACAAAAGCACAACAGGGTTTTAGCTTTCTTCCGGTCAAACAAAAAACAGAGGCTGTAATCTCCTTTCAGCATTTTCGAATCTCATAAGCAAGGGCAAGAGGGTAATTTCCAGATTCTGAAAATTGCATCTAAGTCCCTTTGGGACTTCAGAAAAATTATGGGATTTCAAGGGACCTTTTTGCTGTATTTTTGGTTCTGTGGGACCTCAATGTCATTTTCCCTATTATTTAACTAGTTATTTATGTTCTTCTAGATATTAAAATGGTAACTTGACCTTAATTTAGTTATTAGCAATTGATATATTATGAAACAATATTTTATAGTTGCTAAAAGGAGTAAACTATGAAAAACCAAAATGTTATTAGTATACTTTATTAAACTTAATTGCTTTTTTAGTTTTTAAAATTTCTTAACCAAATGTGAATATTTTTTTCCCATAACTCCTAGATGCTCATAAGAGTATGGATCAATTATACAAATTGCTAATGGTCATAATGTTTGCATTAAAAAAGAGAATGGTTATACAAATCACAGTAAATGATAACACGCTTACTTTCAAAATCATTTGAAAATAAATAAGTATAATAAATATTGAATATTAATGTAACAGAGTGTTTGATTCAGGAGATAAATATGAGACAAATAAAATATATATAAATAAAATTATACATATTTTTGCAGGCAGGGCCAAATGGGCAGGGTAGCATACCGTGCCCGATGCCCAGCCCTGCCCGACAATATGCCCAGCCCGAACATGCCCAATATATCTTTTGGGCCATTTTTTTTAGGGTGGGTTGGGCATTTTTTTGCGGGTCTGGGCGGGCATAGTCGGCCACTGGGCTCCTTGAACACCCATAATAAATGCTATCCTTCTAATACAAAAACTAACCAACTAATTTGTTAATATTAAAAAAATTAGTTAAATTAGTTATTTATAATAAGTAAACGTTATCTTCTCTAAATCTTCTCTAAAATACTCATAGCAATTATGTCCATTAAAATTACCAAGTTATGAAAATTCGTTAACATAGACAATTCCTATAAAGATTATTTGAAAGCAAAATAGATAAATATTAAAAATAAAATATATTAAAATTTTATATTTAAGATCAAATTAAATCTCCCATTAACATTTATGCAAAAGACTCGAGAAATTTTTTTTTAACCAAATTCAACAAATTTCTACACACGAGTAGATTGGGCGTGATTTGAACAGGAAATTAGGGAAAATCCAATTTAATAATATGCTTGTACTCTTCTTATAAGGAATAAACAGGAGTGCAATTTTATTTCTTAGTATAAGAAACACTTTGCTTTAATTTGAAGCATTTATTCGATGGAAAAAAAATTGAAGCATTTATTATTTTTTCCATTAATACCTTCATTAAAAATAGGACAGAAATGCTACCTGAAAACACACCATTAATAAATAAACTATTTTAGTTGAAGTCTTTAGTAAAAAGGACTTGATAGATTTTTATACACAAAAAATATTTATACTTTGTAAATTTTGTACGCACGTGGTATAAATATTCTGATTTAAGTCATTCTCATTTAATAAAATTTTTAATGAGAACCTTTCCCAATTTTGCAATTATTTTTTTAAATTACAAGTTTTTAATCTTAATTTTTAAATTTTTTGTAAATTGAACTCATCGAAATATCTTGTTTTCCCCAGAACCAGTCCGGGTGTAAAATGTTTGAGGCGAATGAAACATAAATCATAAGAATTCAAAGGAATATGATTGGTGACAAAACAAGAATTGCAAGTTTATTAATATGACAACGAATTGGTGAAAGAGACCTAAATCCTGAAAAAATGCGATTGAGACGAAAAGCCAAAGTCATTTTCTGATTACAAAGGACGCTTATTTGACCTTCCAACTTTGAGCGTGCCAATTCCGTGAACCCGGGGGTAGTTTCGGTACTTCACCTGAAAGACAAGGGTTTATTGGTCCTCAAAAATTTCATCTCACATGTTTATTTTATATTTCATAAATTATAATTAAAAAATTAGTTATAAATTATTCCAAACAAACAGAGTAATAACGAGTCTATGAGTTTTTTTACCCTACCAAAAAAAAAAACAGTGTCCTCATTAGGGCTGTTTACCTAACCGAGACATCCTGATCTATTAAAAAAAAAGTTATGGGCCTTGTAAGGGAGATTTTAAATGCTCCAGGCCTTCTAATGTGTTTAAAAACACTATGGGTCTTCTGATAGGGAGATTTACTTTTCATATATCAAGTATGAACTAAGGGATATTATTATTTTATTTGTTTTTAACATTTAATAATTAAATAAATATGATACAAAATATTAAAAAAATAAAAATATACCTACCGGGACAGGACAACCATGTCCCGTGTCCTGTCCCGATCTCCATTTTATCCCGTCCCATCCTAATAAGGCTGGGACCGGGATGGGTTAGCTTTGAACAGCCCTAGTCCTCATGCTATAACTAGAGGCTAATCCTTTGGGCTTTATTTCTTTCAATGAGGCCTTTTCTATGCATGCAGCCTCACTCTAATATAATACAAATACCTTCTTAATAATCAATTTTAATTATTAATATATATTAATAAAAGATATAAAAAAATTATCACAATTTTTTATAATTTTTATATATAATTTGACTTATTTTTTATTTTGTATAAAGAACTTGTTAAAAAAAATTCATAAGATAATTTTTTAGTCTTTTTTTAATGGTTTTTTTATTTGAGCAAAAAAAAAAAGTACAAATAAGAAGTATATAGTCTTTATCAATCAACAATAAAATATACTCCTTCGATCCTTAATATAAGACCCATTTAATTAATTTGATTAGATTAAGAAAGTTAGGTAAGTTAGTTAATTATAAGAAAAGTGACACATTTTTCTTAAAACACCATAATCATCTTTTTTAATACCCCCCAATGTTAGAATCAAATATCCTACACAGTATTGGGGGGAATGTATGAAAATGGATGTTCACTTAATTAACAGAATCTCTTCTAGAATTATAGGGTATAAAACCCCATATGAAAAGGTTTATGGTAGAAAACCATATTTAAGCCATTTAAGAATCTTTGGATGCTTAGCTTATGCAACTAATCTAAACATAATAGATAAACTGAAATCTAGAGCAATTCCCTGTGTTTTTCTGGGATATCCAGAAAATCAAAAAGGATTTCTTCTTCTCAATTTGGAGAGTAAAAATTTTTTAGTTACTTGTCATGTTAGCTTTTTCAGAAGATAAATTTCCCTTTAAGGATGCCATGCACACTAGGCAAGGGGGAGTGAGTTAGGATTTAAGGAATATGTTTTGGTATGAAATTGAAGGGACAATAACAGAAGTTAATCAAGAACAGACCATTAACATTAATGATAATGCTAATCACCTCAATCGTACTGGAGAACTAGTAAACATTCCCTATTACATTGATAATATGGATGTCAATGATCATCAACCAATTGCTGCAACTCATCCTAGATCTAACAGAGTGAGATGACCACCTATACGGTCAAAGGATTACATTCTTTCTGCCACCACTTCTCAAGGAAAGGTAAATCATCAAGGTAAATGTAAGCATCCAATTTAGAACTATGTTTCTTATGATAATATCTCTTCAGATTACATGTGCTTTCTCACTTCTATAGATTCTGAAGTTGAACCTACTTTTTATGGACATGCTGCCTTGAATGACAAATGGGTTGATGTAATCAAATGTGAAATGACAGCCTTAGAACATAACAGAACACTAGATATTGTTCCTTTACCTAAAGGAAAGAGACCCATAGGATGTAAGTGGGTGTATAAGATTAAGTAGCTGATGGGACCATAGATAAATATAAGGCTAGACTAGTAACAAAAGGTTACAGTCAAAGAGAGGGGATAGATTATCATGAGACCTTTTCGCTAGTTGTAAAAATGCTAACAGTTTGCCTTGTCCTTATAATGTCTACTATGAGTAAATGGAAACTTTACCAAATGGATGTTCATAATGCCTTTTTACAAGGAGAACTGAATGAGGAAGTCTACATGAGGATTCCTCAAGGTTTTGAAAGTAAGGGGGAGAAATTGGTTTGTAAACTAAAGAGATCCTTATATGGTTTGAAACAGGCTTCTAGGTAATGGAATCAAAAATTATCCAGTGCTTTGGTAAGGGGAGATTTCAAACGAAGCAGGAATGACTACTCCTTGTTTGTTAAAAATTGTGATGATGGAATTGTATTGATTCTAGTTTATGTTGATGACCTTTTGATCACAGGAAGTTCTGAAGAAGGAATTCAAAATATAAAAACATTTCTACATAGTAATTTCAAGATCAAGGATCTGGGTTTAATGAAATATTTCTTCGGAATAGAGGTCACTAAATTAGAAACTGGAATAGTAATGTCACAAAAAATATGTGCTTGATATGTTAGTAGAAATTGGGATGAGTGGTTGCAAACCACCCATTATACTAATGCCACAAAATCTAAAACTGATGCCATATATGGAAGGCAAAACTAAAAGGAAAGATCTTTTGAGTAAACGTGAAAGATACAGGAAGTTAATAGGTAAGCTTATCTATTTGACTATGACTTGCCCTAACATTTCTTTCTCTATGCAGACATTAAGTCAGTTTATGCAAAATCCAACCAAATCACACATGGCTATAGCAAAAATGGTTCTGAGATACCTCAAAGGAACTGCTGGACTGGGAATCTTCATTAGTTTAAAAGGGGAACCAGAAACTTTAGTGTTATTGTGATTCTGATTGGGCATCATGTGGGATCACAAGGAGGTCCGTTACGGGGTACTTGTTGAAGTTTGGAGGCTACCTACTCATGTGGAAGACCAAGAATCAAGGGACTATCTCCAAATCATCTGTAGAAGCTGAATACAGAGCCTTAAGTATGGCGAATTCAGAGATTACCTAGACTTTAGGGGTTCTGCGAGATCTGAACATTCAGCATAAAGGACTGGTAAACATTTTTTGTGATAGTCAGGCTGCAATCCACATAGCAGCCAACCCAGTTTTCCATGAATAGACTAAACATATAGAAGTGGATTGTCACTTTATAAGGGAAAAATGGGAACTGAAACAAATTAATTTGAAACATGTGAGGTCCAGTGAACAAGAGGCAGACATACTCACTAAAGCAGTTATAGGAGAAACTCAAAGAAAACTTTTGAACAAGGTAGGAACTGTTGATCTGTTTCGTCCTAAACTTAATGGGGAGTGTAAGATATAGGAGGACAATTTTGTAATTTAGTTTGTTCAATCTTAACCCATTAGTTCTAAGTTCCGGTTTGTATATGGTTCTGGGCCTTCTTGTTTTTGTTGTTTTTCCATTGAGTTTGTTGGGCTCTATAAAAGGGTGCTCTGTGGGGCTTATTCCCTTAAGCCTTTATTGTTATAAATACCTTGCTATGAGATAAATAGAAATGGCCTATTTCTATGCATTTTGTTTTGAGGGTTTCTGGTGAGGCTAAGCTTCTCTACACTTTTTATGAGCATATATTCAATTATTTAGTTCTAGATTAAACATAATTGTGATACATTAAAAATTACCTTGTACACTAGTCCAAAACCTCCTTCACCAATCCTATTTTCTCAAGCAAAATTGTTGGTGGAGTCTTTGATATGTTTCATTAAGAAATAGCTCGTTTCTAGATGTAAAAATTTTGCATCGTCAAAGACGGCTTTGTAAATAAAAGCAAAATATGTTGAAATTATAGGAAACAAGAAATATGGAACATGCAAAAATAAATATTTGTCCATGATTGACCCATCTTTCGAAGTATGAATACTAGTAGTATGACAAACACACATAACCACACCACAATGCCAGAAATGACTTTGAAATCTACATGACAAAGTATTAATGTTAAAATTCATATCAAAGTCAAAATTGTTGCCATCACTTAGCTTAACTAGAAAGTGTGTGAACCAATGAATATAATGAAATTTGACTTACTTGGGCTAATTGAAATAGCAGATATAAGAGGACCATGTACACCTATATATATATATATAAATCATATAATGTTGGTTCCTTTTTTAGCCCAGTATAATAAATGAATCTCCAACATGTTATCATGGACATCAACATCAAAATTCTTCACAATAATGCCCTTACCAATGCCACCAACTTCCTTCATAATGTTAAGGTCTCTCAAATATTTCTGACCATATCAACATATACATACAAAAGCTTCAGACTTTAAGAACTTTAATTAATATATATACTAAGCAAAAGTGGCGTATTGAAGCATTATGCAAAGCCGTAATCAATCGCTTGGCTAGAGAGGGTCTTATTTCCTCACTCTTCATTGGGTTATCTAATCACTAGAAGAAAATTTAGATTCACTCACTTAAAATGAAGCATCAAATATATGCCTTCCAATGCTGGTGAAATTTTGGTCATGTGAATACATAATCTTAGCAAAATATAGCTTGACGTTTATGAACAATGAATGACCTGCATGAGTGGTAACACGTATTTTCATTTTTCAGGTTTCTGTATTAACTCTAAAAATAAACAACACTTTCATGAGAAAAATAGAAAAGCACAAAAGACTAGAGCATCAAGAAATAAAGAACAGCATCTAACCAAGAAAAGTTAACAGCAAAAGAATGTAGCATTAACCATTAAGAATTAAAGACTGAAGAACAACATTTTTTGGAAAGAAGAAGAGGGAACAACAATAATGCTCTTAGTAGTGGGGTCAAAACTGGGAGCAGATCTCCCAAAGCCCATTCTTCACCCAATATCTCTCAGTAGCTAATCTAAACGTCCAATTTTCTAAGGAGATTAGCTCTCTGAAAGTGCTGAGAGTGAAATGAAAAAAAAAAACAGAGAGTAAAGCTTAGAGCTCGTAGGGAGGAACAGTGGAAGGTGAGGGAGAGATCAGCAAGATGGAAGGAGAGTGACGAGAAGAAGTAGTGATGGAATAAATAAATACAAAAAAAACAAAGGAAAATAAAAAAAGAGATGGATAGGGAATATATTACTTAAGCATGGGAATCTTCAATTGTACAACTATAGGGGAATACAGTGCATTAGAGAGCAGCGTGACTAAGCTTCTCCAGTTAACATTTGCCAAAAAAAGGAAAACGTCCCTAATTAACACTCTTTTATCCAAGAGTATAGAAATAAACGCGTCTATTACTTCCATTCCCATCCATGTTCGTTCAAAACGCATTTAATTTTATCATATTTTTTAAAATATCAGATTATCCTTACAATGCTTTTATCCCTTTCATCTTCTTCCTCTCTTCAATTGCATTCCCTTCCACTATAGTACTGCAAATCATCCTTATACAAACAAAAGGGATCCCCTATAACTTTCAGTTTCAAAACCTCCTCTAAATAATTATTTCAAGGATGACATATACAGGTCAATGGTCAAAGTATTCGTTGACTTTATTTTTGCCTTCTCCTACGACAACTATCTAGAGAAATAAATATGTACAATTACCATCAGAGTCTCGATATTCTTTTGATCAAAACATTACGAGGAAATAAAACTCAATATCAATTTATAAGATGATGGTGTTAAAAACTATTAAAAATATAAAGTTAATGTAGAGTCATAATACTTTATTACTAAATAGAAACCTTGAAGTAAGTATAGCTAGGGAAAAAAAGCACTCATAGATGGTCTAAACTCAAGGTGTTTCAAGTAAGCTCTAAGTGGGCCTCATACCATAAGTCACTCCTTTGTCTTTTTTCCTAATTATAAGCCCTTTGCGGTGAATCCATCCCTACTCTTGTCATTTTTTTGGTTTTTTTTTTGTAAAAAATAATTTATTTATTACTCCTTTGATTCTAAATGTAAAACATATTTTGTAATGAAAATGAATCTTACATATAGAACTAGTGACATAGAGTACTATTTTAAGAAACTTCATGCATTAGTACGTACGTGGCCTCCCCTTAGATAATAAGAAAAGCATATGTGAATAATTGCGATGATCATGTTTAGTTTAAAACTTGTAGGTTCTTGTTGTGTATTCCCCCTTAATTTGCAAAAGATGACGAATTTTGATTACTTTTTTTTTTTGGCCTGAACAAATTTTGATTGCTTACAAAAGAAAAATTTGCCGGTCTTGCATCAGTCAGGACAAAGCTTTTTCCTTCTTTAATTACTATTTCTCAGCCGGTGGGTCCCACTATGTACCATGACCAACATTGTATTTAAATGAAATTCAAAGGATGCTTCCCTCAATCATCACCAAATTTTAATGTTTTTAGGTTCTTCAGTCTAAAGTGCAACTTTTGCTTTTGACGTTCATGGGAAAAGAATGGGAAAGCCACTTCCATATTTAATTTCATTAACGAAGATAGAAACTACTATTGAATATGGGGTACCAGTAGCCTCCGTTCAATTATCTTTTCTTTTTGCTGCCTCTTAATTTTTTGTCACTTCTAAAGCATTATTTTCTTGTTTCTTTTGATCATCAGATTCTCTATTAAATGATTGATATTTTAAAGTCTTATAAATAAGAAATGGTGCAATTTTGAACTTTTTGTATTTTTCAAACAAAGAAAATACTTTAAAATTGTGTGGTTTCATATTTGAAAAATTATGAAAAAATCGAAACTACATTATTTTTTGTTCATAAAATATCAAAGTATCATTCATTTTTTTGTAAAATCTAATAACAAAAAACAACAAAATACATTTGGGAAGTGATGAAAAACCAAGCAGAAACTAAAAAGGTGCAGCGGACACTAAAACCCATGGCTGCTAGTGTAAAAACAAAACTTCTACACTCTTAAATTAATCAACATTGAAAAGTTAACCATGACAGGGAAAAATTGTAAAATATTTAAAAATACTATCATGGTTATATAAGCATCATAAATCATATGGAATTAACCATGATAGAAAGGAGTTAAACTAAACCATAAATATATCTATTATGGTTAAAAGAGCTTTTCTAAATTAACTGTGTGTAATTTGCAATTCAAAATGAATAGAGCTTTGGGCATTACGAAACCCAGAATGTTCTTTTTAACCATAATCCCATAACACAATATTACTAAATAATACCTTTCATAACTTTTCAAAATCAAGAGTCATACAGTATCAAAGATTATTGTGGATCCACAACTCATATAAAAAAAAAAAATCAGATGTAAATACCTAGAAGCCTCCAGCCTTCTACCAGCATACAGTCCAGTAACAGTTAATCAAAAGTATGCTATCAAAATAACTGGTATCAAACATATCAGAGTATGTGGAGTGGATCCTATTATGACAATATACATCTATCCAACACAATCAAAAGGGTGGAAGCATTGCTATTTTACAGTAGTAGCTCAAACTTTCGAAGCCTTCCCTGACTGACCCGAATGGGAACTATCACCTGAAAAAGTGTTAAATCAACGAGGTAAGACAAAAGCCTCAGTAACCAACAATCCTACTTATCAAGCATACAAGTATGTGCTCGTGAGGTGTCAAGTAAGACAATTACAGATTCATAGTATTCAAACAAAGTTCATATTGTCAGAGCATATAATAAAGTACAATCGATAATCCTCTTACCTCCCTTATATCCACCCACCTTATATCGTGTAACTAAACCCATGGGCTAAATCCTCATCCATACGACTGGTAATTAGACAAGCTCACTGATTAAGTGATATAGACTAGCCAAGATTCACATAGCACAAGATTAGACCATGGGTTCCCCCTCTCGTCTACTAGTGGAGTGTCAATGCCCTATAATGAGTAATTGGACCAAAAGACCAATCAGTGTACACCTGATGGCCCTATCACCTTTTATCTTCAAATGTACGTAATTCACCCCTTATATCCTCTTCGTTATAGTTCTCATCATCAACATTCGCCACCCCTCACCTATCAATATTCAGAATACTATATTTATAATAAATCATGTCAAAATCAATTTGAATTTTCAATTCTCAATTAATCCATAACACATGAGATCCTCATAATCGTAAACACATATCTTTTGCAAAGAAAGTCTCACAAGAAAATTTCAATAACAATATAATTTCATAGCTCATATCATAATTCAATAATATTTCATAATCCCATATAATTCAAAATCAATCACAAACAAACTACGAGTATGAATAGTAAGTGGAAAGTAGTTACTCTCATCTAACAGGACAAGGATTACCACAAGGTTAACCCCGTGCTCAAACTAATAATCCAATAATTTAATCTACACAATCAATATATTTACATATCAATACACAAGCTATTTAATTAATTACTTGAGCTAATATATATATATATATATATATATAAGTTGAGGTTTCTAATTTTATGCTAAACCCCAAACCTCTCATAACCCATAATTAAATCTTTTAGCAAAAAATTAATATATCCTAACAATCTAAAATTTTCATTTAAACCTTTCAAAATATTTACTTGAATACAGATTTTTCTCAATTTTTTAAAATATGAAATTATCATATTTAAAATTCAAAAATCCTATCTCAAGTTTAAATCTTAAAAAAAAACCATTAGGAATCCAATATACATCAAATACACTTAAGTAAATAATTTAAAACAAAAGTTCCATAGCAGAAATATCATATTTTCCACAAATAAATATCTGTTTAACTAAAATAATTCATTTAAAAATATTAGGTCAATCAATAAATAAAACTAAACTGATAAAAATGATCTACTGAAATAGCTCTACAATACTATACTCATATATCATCAAAACTCAACTCTTGTTCTAAACCCTAAATCCAAAATTTTTTTCTAAACAGCACAAAATTACTGTCATTAGATAGATTTGGATGAGGAGAAAAACTTTCATAAAGAGAGTTTGATAAGAAGAAGTTATTTGACTTATCAAAATGATTTGCAAATGTTGAAACCCTACTTAAAAAAGAGAGAACAGCGCTGGAGAAGGAAAAAGACGATGCCTCTCGGCCCCTCCCCCCAACGGTTAAAATATAATTTTGGGGAAAATTCCATTTAAAGACCCGTGTTAAAATGAGACGAAATTATAGTTCATAACCCCATTTTTTCTATTTTCTTTCTTGTTTTTATCCGTTTTATTATTATTATTATTATTTAGTAATTTTTTATATATATTTTATAAATCTTATTTTCAGTAATTCTCTTTTCTTAAATACTAGAGAATAAAACTCATTTATTAAGCATTAAACTCCTTCTAATGTTATTTAAATACTACGAATAAAAACTAGGATATTACAACTAGGAAGGTTAAGAGATGTTGAAGAAACATATGAAGATGAAAGGGTTTTAGCTAATAAGGTTTGTCATGGCTTTGTGATTGGGCTTGGGCACTTACTCTTTACCAAAAACAAAATTTTCAAGATTGGCAACTTTGTTTGAATAATCCTATTATCCATCATCATGAGAAAACTAAGTAAGAATGAATTAATTAGCATTTTGCCTTGGGAAGTTCAATAAAAACAATATATATATGTATACACACACACACACACAAAGACAAGGCTGTGCATCACTGCGTTGTGCTAATTACACATCACATTTAAACTATAAAATAGAGGAACTAATTAGCACATGTAAATTCTTCTTCACACTTCATGTTATATTTCCCTTCTTCGAATAATATCTACTCGTTTATGAAAGATTATAGTCTCATGCTTGTTTTCCAGCCTAAATTCTGATTGGATCATACGCCAGAGTTGGGATTCTTAAAAAGCCTACTAGATGAAGAGAATATTTATTACATGGAAGAGAAATTGAGGAATATAATCAAACCATTGAGCCATCCATTACTTCAAATCTTTTCTTCATAGTTTCATGTGAGAATGCAGAAGCAACTAAGGTTTAACTACTACGATCGCATTGTGATGCTGCACTATCCGTTGCTTCAGCCCTTTGCTTCATATTTTCATGTGATTTTGATGTAGAAGAAGAACTAAAGTTTTGGCTATGGCTTTCTTGAGATGATTGTATCTCAAAGGCCTTGAATCTTGCAACCTGTTGGTCACTCTCCCGATGTTTGATTGTTAGGGCTTGGATTGGCAACTTTCCTTCAAGCATGAAAACAACAGAGGACATGGATGGCCTCAGAGTTGGAGATGGGTTAGTACATAGGAGTGCTAGCTCCAGCATTCTCATGACTTCCTGTGAGGAGTAGCTTGAACCAAGACTTGCATCCACTAGCTCAAGAAGGTTTCCTTGCTCTTGAAGAACATAAGCCTTCAATTGCATGAAAGTATAAGCAGTTGTTAGAAACTCATTAAAACCATTAACTTATGAAGAATATTGAACATCACCAATGCCAAGTGTGAGTAGAATAACTAACCCAGTCAAGAAGGTAAACAAAGTTCTCTCTTAGCCTATAACTTGTGTTGCTTTTTCCACTAACTATTTCTAAGGCAACAACTCCAAAACTATAAACATCTGCTTTATCAGTCAAGTATCCTCGCATTGCATATTCAGGAGCCATATAACCACTAATGAGAAAACATATAATGTTAATAAACAAGTCACAAAATGGAGAATGTGCAAGGATAGTCCAAGAAGAAAAAAACCTATTGACATTATTACTAAACCAAATATGAAAATTATATTGATCCAGTGAAAAAGATGTAGTAGAATATATACTGACATTGTTCCTGCTATTCTTGTGCTTATATGAGTATTCTCATCTTCATTAAGCTTGGCTAATCCAAAATCTGAGATCTTGGCATTCAAATCTTTATCAAGTAAGACATTTGTTGCCTTAATATCCCTATGCACAATTTTCAACCTTGATTCCTCATGAAGATAAGCCAATCCTCTTGCTATTCCTACACATATCTTCATTCTTGTAGGCCAGTCCAAGTGTATCTTTTGTCCCTGGCCACCTAACATTAATATCAATGGTATCTTAATTAACAACATATTACTATCAAGTCATTCAATAAAAATTAATTAGATATTTGTAGTTGTTTCGAATTAGTAAATATGTTTAAATTTAAAAAGCCTAAAATACAACATCTAAATTTTGTCTTTTAAAAAATAAAGATATAATTAAAAGTTGTTGGCAAATAATATGAACACGATTTTACATTTTCTGTCATAGTGATGTAATACTATAACACACACAATAAGAGAATGTATATAAAAACAATTTTATTCGTTTATGCTCAGTCTATTTTATCTTTTCCTTGTATATAATACTACATATGGTAATTTTTTATTGTGAAGAATTCAAGTTCTTACCAAAAAGAGCACTAGCAAGACTATTGTTCTCCATGTACTCATATATCAGCAACAATTGATTTCCTTCAACACAACATCCATAAAGCTTTGCGAGGTTTGGGTGTTGCAAAGCAGAAATCATTCCAATTTCATTAACAAATTCACGATTCCCTTGCTTTGATTTAGAGGAAAGCTGTTTCACAGCTATGACAACGCCATTTGATAATGTACCCTGCAATTTAGTTTACCCTTTAGTCTGAATTTTCATACTTTTTCTTAAGCAAAATCATTATGTCTAAAAGACATAATCTCTTTATAAGTGTATTCAATTATGTAACATTGGTTAAAGATAAATATGATATAGTAAAAATTACCTTGTACACCGGTCCAAAACCTCCTTCACCAATCTTATTTTCTGGGGCAAAGTTATTAGTGGCACCTTTGATTTGTTTCAAAGAGAAATAACCTGTTTTTAGATCTAAAAGTTCTGCATTAAAAATAAAGGTTATATAAATACAAAGTAAAATAGATTGAAATTACAAGAAACTTGAAAATAATTACGTATATGCAAAAATCATTATTTGTCCATTTGACTTGTATGATAGAATTCAGGCATATGGAAAATCTTTTTTTCACTATATTGTACCAAATTATCATTAGATATACCAACTTTATTATTTTTTATTTTGATCTTACGTTTGTCTTTTGAATCTCTGTCAGCTAGTAAGCCCATTTTTTGAAGGACGAATATTATTATTAGTATGATGAGGAACACGCATGATCCAACCACAATTCCGGCAATTGTTCCACCAGAAATTCGAGGAATTTTGAAATCTACATGACAAAAAAGTAGTAATAGTTACGATTCCTATCAAAGTCAAAATTGTCATCTCTTAGCTTAAGCTAGAAAGAGTGTAAACCAATAAATATGAGATTTTACTTACTTGGGGTGATCGAAATAGCAGATATAAGAGGTCCATATACACCATAAGTAGGAATAGTGGTAGTTCCTTTTCCAGCCCAGTACAAATGAATCTCCAAGGTGTTATTATTAACATCAACATTAAAGTCCTTGACAATGCCCTTACCAACGCCACCAGCTTCCCTCATAATATTGAAATCATGTAAATAGTTCCTACCCTGTTAGGATATCCATACAAAAGTTTCACCTTTCACAGAATTTGTTAACGTACATAGCGAAAACAGTTGAAAGCATGTTAAATCATTATATATAGTAATAGTCCTTGTCTTTATAATGAGAAATTCTTACATACTCCTGGAGTGTCACGTCATCCATTCTCTATCCCATGAAAATGCTCCAGGTGTCCTTTCTTATGGATCCCACAAATTTCTATCATAATGGGTTATGAAGGGAGAAAACTAATCAAGAGAAATTTGTGGGATACACTTGGAACATTTTCATTGGAGAGAGTACTTATGACATGGCCTTCTAAGAGTATGTAAGTATTTCTCATTTATAATTGGCCATTTAGCCACCCATCAAAGAGATACATGAACATAGTGGTGAGTTCACTTGATAGCGACACATCTCACAATATTTATTTCTCTTCAACTATACGCTTCATGGGTGGAGAGTATTATTTTCTCACTATTCATGGAATTCTCTGATCACTATAAAAAATTTAAATTCAACATAGTGAGACTCACTTGGATTGAAACATCAAATATGCGCCTTCCAGTGTGATGGAAATTTTGGTCATAAGAATACATAATCTCAGCAAAATATAGTTTGACGTTGTAATTTCCATTAATCATACAAAGGCCATAGTACTTGAGAGACACAGGGGAAACGCGAGCTGTTTGGTAGAAGTCAGGACCAACAATATCAAGGGAAGATACTTTTGTTATTATGTAATTACTATTAGAATATTCGTAAGTTTCTACTCCTGTGCTACTATAAGCCCATTTATCTTCACTAGCAAAAAAGTATGAGGCACCATTAGGATTGTTGTCTCCTTCATATTTATTCCCCTCATATTCAGTCTCTGGTCCTCCACAGTTTATGAACAATGAATGATCTGCATATAGGGACAACCTCATCAAAAATCACCTCTATAAGAGAATCCAAATGATCAAATTCATAAGATCATGATCTCTCCCTCTATATATATATATATATATATATATTGTCATATGATATTGATAATCATTTTATTGTTACGTTCACTAAAGTCTACATTACTTAGTTAAAACTCTTGAAAAGGTTTGTGATGGGAAAATAAAATACAACTAAAAAAAGACAATGTTATGTTAAAGTTTGAAATAAGCAAGAAGACACTCACACTTGGGTTTTTCCCCACAAGGAAGGCCCCTTTTTAGGCAAGTACGCCTGTAAGATGAATAAAAATTTCAAAGCATGAATCAAAAGCATTTAGAATGAGTGAAACAAAAGCCATAAGTATAATCTTACGAGGCGTTTGCTGAAGATGATAGACTTGAAACCAAGTTTCTGTATAACCAAAAAAAGAAAAAGCTTTACAGTTGTTGCATAATGTCTTAAAGAACAAGAAAAAAGTAGTTTGGAGTTCGAGGAGAGGAGTTCACATTTTTCCATACTGACAAGTAGTCGCAGAAGTCTCTGAAAAATTGTTGTAAGATAAATCACTGCAATAGAAGTAGTGTGAAATTACACATGTAAGTTTCATTCCCTGTTATATATATATATATATATATACTCCTCCGGTTCTTAATATATGACATAATTATTGAGTTGATTTTGATCCTAAATATAAGACCTATTTCTTATATTTATCAGTTTTTTATAAATTATCCATATGGATATTCCCTCAACTATGATCAAGTGGAAGAGGGAGAGAGGATATTAAGGAAGATGATTATAGTATTTTAGAAAAAACATGTCATATTTCTTATAATTAACTAACTTACCTAACTTCTTTAATATAATCAAATTAGTTAAATAGGTTTTATATTAAAGACTGGAAGAGTATTAGATAAAGTTTAGATGAGTTGGTTGGTCGGCTCTTCTTCTTGTTATCATTGCATGCTGTTTTATTGCTATTGGGACTTATATTCCTTCCTTGAGATTTAATAACAATTCTCCCAAATTTTTTCATATGTCAAAGCTCAAATCAAAATGACATTATGCAAAGGGGATTAATTAAAAATGATTAGAGATTTAAAGGCTAAAGATGTTTTTGTCAATAAGATTCACGGTAATTAATTTCAAACGGTAATGGCATTGAACTATATGTAGTAATGACAAATAAAATTAAAATAAAAAATAATTTACTAACAAAGAAACACCATTGTTTTGCTGTTGAAATATCCAATCAGGAATTTTTCCGGTCAGAGAATTTTCAGTTAGAATCCTGCATACATATAATTAATGAAGATCATTAAAAAAGAGTAACTAAGTTCCCAAAAAAAAAAATCAAGTTATCTGTGTGTGTAGAATGCTCCCTTACATGAGATCTAGGTAGGTCAAGCTACTTATACTGTTTGGGATTTTACCAGTCAACTTGTTGAAGCTCAAATCTCTGCAATTAATACACGGGGACACAAATATTGCTTCATAAAAATAACTGAAAAATAATGTTGCTAGTAATAAATAGTCCATAATAAAAGTAAGTAGCTCTAAATTAGGAATTAGGTTGTCAATTAAACATTAAATTGGGATTATTATTTAGAGGATTTTGGATTCATAGTATGACGATGAAGCAACTTACACTTTATTTAAGTTTTGCATTTTACCAATATAATTTGGAATGGAATCATGGATGGAGCAATTTCTCAACACCCTGAGAGGAAAAAAAAAGAGGTATGAAAATTCATTGAGAATATATAGCTCATTTTCGATAAACAAATTTTCACGTCACTATTAAATTCTCAACTTACAGGTATCGCAAGGACGTCAAATTCTCCAAATTAGGAAATCCCATTATCATTGGTCCATGCAAATCAGTTATCATCCTGAATTAAAAATTAAATACAAAACAGTATCAATAATAGGAAAATATTCTTCTGTTGAAATTAAATTGCGTAACCATCAACACAGTGTGTGGATGAATTATAAAAGACCAAGTACTCACATACTAGACAAATATGTTAAGTGAGATATGGTTATAGGAATGGGGCCTTCCATAGACGTTCCCTCCAAATACCTGCCCAAATATTTTTTTTTTTAGAGTTATTTGGGGTCCCAAAAAAAAATATAATTACTAATAAATCCAAATGACAAGTGATCAACATAAACCTATGGTCATTTTTCCACTAAATCTTATCACTACATGTTGCTTGATTGTTGTTGTTGTTTGAATTTTTAGTGATTACATTCTTTTATTGGAGCCGTATAATAATTCTCCCTTGTTTCTTTCTTCGTTTTCAACAATTTCAAACAGACTAAATATGACAATATAATAAAATACAGGAGTAAATGAAAATAAAAGCACTGAACTTCATTAAGCTTATTAACTTCGATACATTAAGTTCATAAAGGAGCATCTTATTTAAAAGGAAAAGCATTATGATAGAGAGTGTATTAGACTCACATTACCTGGAGTTGGGTCCAGTTCCCAATAAAATTGGGTAATTTTCCTGATATGTTGGTGCCATCTAAAGAGCTACAAAAGTGTTAAGAGAGAAATTTTAGAATTTAAAAGAGATCAACACAACATCAAAAATAAAATATAATGAAATGATTAAATCATATTATGCCACTCACATATATTCCAGTTTTGTCAGATTACCAAAACTTTCGGGTATGGCCCCCAAGAAGTTATTTCCAGTAAGATCCCTACGAGTTCCAAATCCTTAGAAACAGATAACACATCTAAAAGCAATATAAAAAATTATCTATAACAAGACTAATGTGGTAGTCACAATGCAACTAATAAGATAAAAGAAAATTATTTGCACTTGAAATAATATTCTTACAGCATGCGTAATTGGGTCAATTTTCCGAGACTAGAAGGAAGAGTCCCTTCCATTAGATTATCATTCAAGCTTCTGCAGAAAGTAGCAAAACCATAAAATTATTTCCAAATGCAACAATAAGTTTTAAAAAACTCAAAGTGTAATGATTTATACTTACAAATCTTCTAAAGTTGTAATTTCACCAATTTCATCTGGAATCGGACCACTGATTGCGTTATCCGGAAGGTGTCTAAGACATGTGTTTAAGAGATGGATAATGCACATGGTCAAATAATCCGAGCTTGTATAAATGCATGCATGCATAACATATATGAAAATACACACACACATATATACATATAATCATTCACAGCGTTATGATCACTTTTAATGCAACAAGAGGGGGTCTAGCAAAGCTCCTTGGGATTGATCCGTTTAGATAGTTGTGAGACAAATCACTATGCCACATATAAAAGTTGCATTTCAGATCCCAAATTCCCACATTTTAACTAAGCATATACATATATATAAATCTAAGCTGCTATAAACCAATAATTTAACTAAAAAATTTCATTACTTACAATACTTGCAAATGGCTAAGGAATCCAAATTCACTTGGTAAAACTCCAGATAGATTAAATCCCGTCATATCGCTGTCATAAAATGAAAAACACGTCACTAAAACTATTTACATAGAGCTAAAATAAAATAAGTTATCTTATAATTAGCACCAAT
The DNA here is from genome assembly GCF_004799145.2 of Neltuma alba. Classification (NCBI taxonomy): domain Eukaryota; kingdom Viridiplantae; phylum Streptophyta; class Magnoliopsida; order Fabales; family Fabaceae; genus Neltuma; species Neltuma alba. Next base: position 220,310 of record NW_021636205.1, read on the forward strand.
ATGTTGGCAGAAAAACAAATAGCACCAATATGCATTTGAATATTAATTTTATTACAATGCAGAGCCAGACCTAACTTATTCTAAATATCATATAGAAATGTATCTCAAAATCAAATCAACTAGTTTTAAATAAAGAAAGGAACAAAAAGTAAAGAAAACTTTTCAACATTATTTGGAACTCATTAAACACAGCTTAATTTAGATTCGAGCTTGATTTGTACCCAAACTGAAAGGGTTACATTGTAACCATGTACACAAATGCACTTACATATTTGTAACATGACAAACTTTTCCATTTGAGAAGCTGCAATCGCATGTTACATTCCTTACGATGCTATTCATTCCACTAATGATCTCATTTTTGAAGCCATCATCGACACAAGAACGTGGGCTCACATCCCAATTCAAGTTTTCTATCTTTGATGATATTGTTTTTAGAGCTTTCACTGCATCAAACACAGTTCAGTTTTTTCAAAAGATAAAAATAAAAAATGAAAATCATGCACCATAAAGTAAGAACCTCAACATCTATATTTTATATTCATAGACATCTGTAAACCTTATATATAAAGAAATTTCGAAGTACTTGACGTGGCCCACTTTGGTTAATTTTGATATGCATTGATGTTGATGAACTTCTCCAACATATGGATCATGCAGAGCTGGTTCAAATTCAATTTAAAACGCTGATAAAGGCTTATCGTGTAAACTTAAGTCGTAGTAAATGTATATATCTAAATTGTTTTTTTTATTCTTACGTTGATTAAGAAATGCCTTCTTATCCAGAACAGCATCAGTAATGTCCAAAAATCACGTTTTCCCTAATAAGCGCATCGGAAACTAAACATAAAAATATTTTTTAATAGGCTAAAATACACAGGACTTCCTAAACTTTATGTCAGTTGTACATTACCTCCTTAACCTTTAAAAATTTAAAGCAGTGGCAAATAAATGAATAAAATAAATTACTATAGTTTTCAACCATTGGAATCTTGTTGGTAAAAAGGGAGGGGGGAGGAGAAAGAAAGAAAGAAAACATTAGAATCAATTTACTTAGTTCCCTTCTTGGAGGGGGAAAAAAATCAAGGATCAAGTCTCGAAAATTACGACAATTTTTTTATCACTGCTTGTTCAAGAAGAGGAAAGGATCAACCATCACGTTGACCCTTTTCTTTTTTGTATTTTTCTTTGAACAGTAAGAAAACAGATGGAAACGGAAGAATTGATCATAACTCTAAATAGAGTAATATAGTATTCCTTCGGTCTATAAGACCCCTTTTGTAGTAAAAAATTACGCTACAAAAAGGGTCTTATATTTAGGACCGAAGGAGTGTATACTAAGTAGTAAGAGAAACATAAAGGGATTAATTAAGAAACCTTCATCTCCTGGTATGAGTTGAGCATTGGATCCATAGTTCATGAAAGCTGTCGAAGCAAAGCATCCAAAAACAAAAAGATATAAAAGTTTAGAGATTGAGATCCCAAACTCCATTTTGGTTGTTGCAGTTTGAACAAAATAACTCTGTAAGGGAGCGAAAGAAGGAGGAGGAGGAAAAGGTAGTTTGCACAATCACATAATAGCAAACCGCATAAGAGACGATAGAATAAGAAGATAAGGATGATGCGGTATAAATAGAGGCAAGAAGAAAAGAAAAGCAAGTCAAGATTTCTACAAGTCTTCTATTTTTTGTAAAGTAATAAAAGGCGTTTCTCTTGTCTCAAGAAGAGGTAATGAAGTTGCTGATTTTTTGGCAGGATGTGCAGTAAAGAATATGCACCAGAATGAGTGGCTTGTCTCTGCTTACTCCTCTTTAAGCGTGTTTGGATTCTAATTGTTTTTGTCTTGTTTGTATTTTTTATTTTCAGTATTTTGTGTGTTAGGTTGTATCTTAGGTTTTTTGAGACTTTATTTTGGCCTGTTTGTACTATTTTTTTATATTAATAAAATTGATTTTTTTGGTCCAAAAAAATAAAAATAAAAGGCGTTGAACAGCTGCAAGCTGTTTCATAGGCAATGTGATTTTATTAATATAAACCAAAATATTACACACACATATATATACACACACGCATATATATTTAAAGTGGTGTTATTTACGTGTATCTTTAAGAAGTAATTTTATTTTAACCAAGATGATATCATATTCATATAAGAACGGATATTTAGAAGCAGTTTGTTATGAGATAGAGTGTGATGACTTTGGGGTCTACTGCCAGGTCAAGCACCCTATTCATATGTATTTGCAAATAGGAAATTGAAAGATGCAATACATCCTATCAAATTAAGACTAAGACTTTTTGAGTTATTCTCTCAAATTAGATTAAGAGGCTGTTTAGATAAAACCAAACCATGGTCTGAAGAATAGTTTCTGAAAAAAAATTATTTTTGAGAATAGATTTTATGAAATAATAATTCTGATAAAGTGAGAGTATTTGGATAGTGGTTATCAGAAGCACTTTTTATATGTACAAATTACTAAAAAGGATATAAGTTAATATGATAATTACATAAAAAAATATGTGTTACAATATATTTTAATTTGAAGTAATAAATTTGTTAACAATATATTTTTTGCCAACATGATAAATAATATATAAAAAATATAATTAATAAATAATTAATATGTGTGTATATATTTATAAAATATAAGATTAAATATTTTTTAAAAAATGATTATTTTTTTCGCCAACAGAAAAATATTATTTTGTCTTAAAGATTTTAAACATAAAATCCCATAAACAACTAATTTTTTTAACAACATACTATGTTCGATCTTTAATATAATTAATCAATTGTTAGTAAGTGTGTGTATATATATTTATAAAATATAAGATTAAAAACATTTTTGAAAATGGTGATTTTAATAAAATGAAAGTGTTTAGATAGTTGTTATCAGAAACACTTTTTTAGGTACAAATTACCAAAAAGGATATAAGTTAATATGATAATTACAAAGATCTAATTAATTAATTTAAATAGATTAAGAATATTAATTGAATTAGTTAGTATGATCTGTTTTTTTTAAAACATCCTAAGAATCTTTTTTTATTCCATTACTCTCTCTTTTACTTGACTATTATTGAGGGAATATCAATAGAGTTAATTTAAAAAAATTAATAATCATATAAAATAGGTCTTACATTTAGGATCAACATTAACTCTCCAATTAGGTTCAATATTAAGAACCAGAATAATAATTTTGTTAATAATTTTTTTGCCAACTTAATAAATAATATATGAATATATCATTAATTAATTGTTAATATGTGTATATATATTTATAAAATATAAAATTAAATGTGCTTTTAGAAAAATGAATATTTTTCCTAACAGAAAAATCAAAGTATGGAACGAAGGATGAGAGCTGGTCAAAAAATAAAAAGAATGAGGGAGGAAAAAGGTCGAGGCATCTGTGAGCAGCTCACACAGTGACCAAACGAAAAAAAATTTCGGGCCTATTTGTTTACCTATTCTGAAAATAGTTTTTTATTTTAAAAAATAAAAAGTCCCATTTGGTAATTTATTTTTACTTAACTGTTTTTTAAAAAAAAAATAGAAACTTGTTTTAAAAAACTAAAAACAAACTATCATTATTACAATAATTATCTGAGAAAAAATAAATAAATATGAGAAATAAAGTAGATTAGGATCTTATATTTAAAATCAAAATAAAATTCAAACAAGCTCTTATATTAAAGACCAGAAGTATAGTACCCGTGCATTCGGTGGCTTCTTTATATAAGAATTTTTTATTTTCAAAAATTCTGGATAATTAATGATATAAGTGGACTTGCAAGTATCATTTTCAATATTACGTCTCTATGCATTGACTCGAGGACTTTTCCGCTTTGCCCTTTGTGATTATAGATTTTTTTTCTTTTTCTTTTGGGTCGGTTAAACATCATTTCGAAGTGGGTGCGTGTCAGTTTTTCTCTTCTTTATTTTCCACATTTTTGACAAAATACTCCATTCTTTGATGTGCACTCTCAATTTAATTAGGAAATCTATTTTTTTCCCTGAAAAATTCAGCATAATTAACGTCTTCTTAAGCATAATTAACAAAGATAGAGGATTGAAACGGCTCAGACCTTCAAAATTTCTATATGCAACTAGATCGCTCACCATCGAACGGTTAAGATCATTTTTAACTTCAATGAAACGGTGCGTAGCAGTGATGAGCTCCTTGCCTCTACATAGTACTGAAACTCGTTCCCCATATCTCATGATAAACATTTATTGTGTCACAATCATATTTAACGTTATTTCTACTTCTTGAGGGCTTTTCCACATTGTTCTTAAATTTGTGATGAGCTCGTTGCTGCTACGCATTGAAACTCATTTCCTGTATCTCATAGACATTTCTTGTGTCACAATCATATTTAACGTTATTTTTACTTCCCGAGGACTTTTCCACATTGCTCTTAAATTTGTGACCTTTTCTTCTACGTAAACATCACTTCAAAGTGGCCACATGTCAGTTTTCCTCTCTTTAGTTTCTTTTCATGTATTTTTTTGTTCATTAAAAACTCTTTTTTCTTTGATATATGCCCTGAAAATAACTTTGCTGCGTATCGATCTGAATAAAAATCTGAATAATCAATAAATGGTTTCTCAAAAGATAAATATATATATATATATATGTGTGTGTGTGTGTCTCGTGTAGACTTTACTTCTTACCATCTAAATATTTTACCATATTGACAATAGATGTTGCTTCCCCAGTCGATCAGCATAATTAATTAATTAATTAATTAAAACTAGTTAAGTTAGCTATTTGTAATAAATTTGTGTTGTCTTTTTTAAAAAATTATTGCCAATCAAGTATATTAATTAGAACTATCATTATTACAATGATTACTTTAAAAAAAATAGATAAATATGAGAAACAAAATGGATTAAAATATTTTATTTAGAATCAAAATAAAAGTCAAACAAGCTTTTATATTAAAGACAGGAAGTAGTATGAATTATGTATCCAAAATATTTTTAAATTTAAATTTTTTATATAATTATTTTAGAATTTTTGATTTGGAAAGGCAACACTATTATTTAAATGGGAGGTTGAATAAAAAATTTTTATAATAATAATAATAATAATAATAATCTGTTTGTAAAGATAAAAAAAAGAACAATTTTTCTATGTTTTCTCCCTTTTTTTCCTTTTGTAGAGATTAGGAATTGTGATGGAACTTGTAAATTTCTCTTGTAAGTAAGGTTATGTTAGAACACTAAACCGCAATCACTGGGATAAGACTTTATTATTCTGATAACTAGTATAGTACCCGTACATTCGGTGGCTTCTTTATATAAGAATTTTTTATTTTCAAAAATTCTGGATAATTAATGATATAAGTGGACTTGCAAGTATCATTTTCAATATTACGTCTCTATGCATTGACTCGAGGACTTTTCCGCTTTGCCCTTTGTGATTATAGATTTTTTTTCTTTTTCTTTTGGGTCGGTTAAACATCATTTCGAAGTGGGTGCGTGTCAGTTTTTCTCTTCTTTATTTTCCACATTTTTGACAAAATACTCCATTCTTTGATGTGCACTCTCAATTTAATTAGGAAATCTATTTTTTTCCCTGAAAAATTCAGCATAATTAACGTCTTCTTAAGCATAATTAACAAAGATAGAGGATTGAAACGGCTCAGACCTTCAAAATTTCTATATGCAACTAGATCGCTCACCATCGAACGGTTAAGATCATTTTTAACTTCAATGAAACGGTGCGTAGCAGTAATGAGCTCCTTACCTCTACGCAGTACTGAAACTCGTTCCCCATATCTCATGATAGACATTTATTGTGTCACAATCATATTTAACGTTATTTCTACTTCTTGAGGGCTTTTCCACATTGTTCTTAAATTTGTGATGAGGTCCATGCTGCTACGCATTGAAACTCATTTCCTGTATCTCATAGACATTTCTTGTGTCACAATCATATTTAACGTTATTTTTACTTCCCGAGGACTTTTCCACATTGCTCTTAAATTTGTGACCTTTTCTTCTCCGTAAACATCACTTCAAAGTGGCCACATGTCAGTTTTCCTCTCTTTAGTTTCTTTTCATGTATTTTTTTGTTCATTAAAAACTCTTTTTTCTTTGATATATGCCCTGAAAATAACTTTGCTGCGTATCGATCTGAATAAAAATCTGAATAATCAATAAATGGTTTCTCAAAAGATAAATATATATATATGTGTGTGTGTGTGTGTGTGTCTCGTGTAGACTTTACTTCTTACCATCTAAATATTTTACCATATTGACAATAGATGTTGCTTCCCCAGTCGATCAGCATAATTAATTAATTAATTATGGTCCTATGAATAAGTGGACTGGAAGGATCATATTCAATACTATATATCTTTTTTGAGGGATTTTCGACTCTGCTGTTTATATATATTAACAACATTTATATATATTTACAGCAAGTAATCAAGAAAATTCATTCAACTTAAGGCTTTTAGCCTTCTCTTGTATCAAAAACAAAAAAAGAACTTAAGTAAATTAACATATGTTTAATTACTCAAATATTAACTTAAATAAGGTATATTTTAAATCATAATAAAAAGTACAATATAAAAAGCAATGCACAGGTATGAATTGGTGGCTTCTTTTATATAAGATAAAAAGTTGAATTACCACAAAATAATTAGTTGAATATTATATTACTATTTCAAGTCATGATTCCAACTTAATTTAAAATAAAATATCATTAAACTTTTAAAATTTACAATACAGGTAGATTTATTATCACCATTTTTAGGAATATGCTGTGTATGTCGGTATATAAATGGATGTTCCTTTAAAAAGACTGAATTAATGGAGACAAAAGGGTCAATAGATTGAAACTCAAATATTTGATTATATCCAATAATTACACAGATAATGTTATGGTCAATAATATTATATTGGACAAATATGATATCTGATTATGTACTGTAAAAGTAGGCTATTTAATATAAGAAAAAGTAATGGATACAAAATGGTTAGTGAGTTAAAATATTTTGAAAACCACACAAAAATGTACTCCCATGAGTTGAAAGTAGTTTCCATGGTCAATAACTTCAGGAATTGATAATATAAACTTAAAATAATATAAAACTACCAAAATAATATCAAAATATCCATATTCAATATAAAAATGGAGCCTCGTGGCCACCGCCATAAAAAATAATAAAATAAGACTTCCAATATAATCTTATGGAAGTGATAACCCTGTCATCTTAGTTATCTATGTGAAAAAATAAAAGGAGGAGTGTGCACAGTAACATTCATGACTATTTAGATAACTATGATAATTGAGCAACTATTATAGCCCCCATAACCCTCCCCCACCACACAAACATCGAACGCATATTGGTTGTTTCCTCCCGAAATCCACATACCCCGTGGAGTTAAGATTGAATTAGGAAATTCACTATTTGAGATCATTAATAATAGACAAATGTCAAATAAAATATAAAATAGATTCATTATTCAATATATTAGGAAATTGAGTAGTTTGTATTGTTAAAATTATAAACTAGTATTAAAGAAAATATCTTGACTAATATATTTAAGTTTGTATTTCATTTATTTTGACTAAGCTAATCCATGAAAGACATCGATTGTTTTCCTTAAAAATTAATATTTTATTTTATTTTAAAATAAATTTTAATTTTCTCTCTCTTTCTAATAAAACTTTCTCTACCCACTTTAAGTTTTATCTCTATATCTTATTTTTGCATACACTCACCTTCTCTCTTCATTTTTAATTTTATTTACTCTATAATTTAAGTAATAGCACTGCATTTTAAGCTCTAACTGCAGTTATAAAGTAGCATTACCAAAAAACATTGAAATGGCTCTTTTACTTTTTTTTATCAAAATATAATTGTTTCAGCAATTTAATCAAAAAATAAAAAAAATAAAATACTTATATACACATAAGCTATCATCCGCAAATATCAATAAAGCTGCAAAACAGGTTAACAATTCACTTTTTTGGTACAAGAAGGATTACTTTGTTTGATTAGAATATTAATGCACCAGCAATCTCACGAAAAAATGAAGAAAAACAAAAATACTTTTATAAACACCAGTTATTACAAGCAAATGTTTGTCATTGATGTTAAAAAAGGCCTAACTGTATATTTTATCTAGTTTGATTCCTTTTATCAAAGTCTGCTTATAATTTTCATGTGTCCTTTTTTTGTCAAATAGTTTTCACATGTCAACATAAAATAAACCATCAAAAAGAAGGGAATTTTAAAAAGTTGAGAAAGAATTTAAAGGTTGGGTTGTAAAATACTATTTTGATACTTAATATAAGAGATAGTTAACTAATTTGAGTAGATTAAGAAAACTACTTAAGTTAGCTATTTGTAATAAATTTGTATTGTCTTTCTTAAAATATCATTACTAATCAAGTGTATTAACTAGAACATCATTATTACAATGATTACTTTAGAAAAAATAAATAAATATGAGAAACAAAATGGATTAGAATTTCTATTTAGAACCAGAATAAAAGTCAAATAAGCTTTTATATTAAAGACCGGAAGTAGTATGAATTATGTATCCAAAATATTTTAAAATTTAAATTTTTATATAACTATTTTAGAATTTTTGATTTGGAAAAGCAACAGTATTATTAAAATGGGAGATTAAATAAAATTAGAAAAAAAGAAGAGATAGAGAGAGGGACGAGGGGAGAGCGTGTGAGGGCATACGGAAATAAAATAAAGAGATAAAATTTAAAGTGGGTGAAACAAGTTTTATTGGGGAGAGAGCGAAATAGGCTTGCTGATGCGTTGGCTAAACAAGGGCTTGCAGTTGCAGCTTTTATGGATTACTGTCCTAATAGCTAGAACTGTTCACATGACTGATCGAGACCGGGATAGGCATGTTCCAGTTCTGTCTTGATAAATAGTAATGAGACAGATTTTTTGTCCTGTGTCTCATTCTGTCTTGGTATTGTCTCGGTCCTTGTCAGGACGAGACGGAGCCGGAACATTCTGATATTTTTTTTAATGTTTTTTAATATACTTTTAATAAAATCTTTTTTTTTCCCAAATTGTAGTTATTTTAGGTTTAGGCCTTGTAAAAACCTCTTTTTGTCTTTTTATTTATTTATTTAGGCACCTTTAAACAAAAGCCCAAAATATTACATATAATAATCATAAAAAACTCTAAACAAAAACTTTTAACACCATAAAAACTTGCTAGAAATTCTAATCATCAATGTCTCAAATCATCAATAAATATAAAAGATCTAAATAAATATATTCATAGTTCCATACAGAAGTCTCAAATCTTAAAAAAATATTAAAAAATGATATTATATAAGTAGGATAAAAAAAAGGGGGGATGGGACGGGTCAAGACCGGAACGGGTTGACTAGGACGGACCGGCTTTGAACACCCTACTGATAGCTTACGGTATATGATGGACACTCAGAACATGGGAGCTAGTCTCCTTGAGTTATTTTGAGTTTTCTTTAGGCTTTAGCCTTCTCTTTTATATATATATATATATATATATATATATATAAAACATGTGTAATCACCACTAGTCTATAAAGATTACTTGAAGTCAAATGGACAAGTATTTAATATAAAGTTAATTAAGATATTATATTTAAAAATAAATTAATTTTTTAATTATCTTTTATATCAATGACTAGACTTGATATTTATATCTACAGGCTATTCTTTTTACAATAGATTATTTTATTTTCAAAAATTCTGCATAATTAATGATATAAGTGGACTTGCAAGTATCATTTTCAATATTATGTCTCTATTTATTGACTCGAGGAAATCTTCACTTTGCCCTTTGTGATTATAGATTTTTTTTCTTTTTCTTTTCCATCAGTTAAATATTATTTCAAAGTGGGTGCATGTCAGTTTTTCTCTTCTTTATTTTCCACATTTTTTTAACAAAATACTCCTTTCTTTGATGTGCACTTTCAATTTAATTAGGAAATCTATTTTTTTACCCAAAAAATTCAGCATAATTAATGAAGAGAGAGGATTGAAACGGCTCAGACCTTCAAAATTTCTATATGCAACTAGATCGCTCATCATCGAACAGTTAAGATCATTCCTAACTTCAACGAAACGGTGCGTAGCAGTGATGAGCTCCTTGCCTCTATGCAGTACTGAAACTCGCTCCCCATATCTCCTAGACATTTACTGTGTCACAATCATATTTAACGTTATTTCTACTTCTTGAGGACTTTTCCACATTGCTCTTAAATTTGTGACAATTTTTCTACGTAAACATCACTTCAAAGTGGCCACATGTCAGTTTTCCTCACTTTAGTTTCTTTTCGTATATTTTTTTCATCGTTAAAAACTCTTTTTCTTTGATATCTGCCTTGAAAATAACTTCGCTGCTTATTGATCTGAATAAAAATCTGAATAATCAGTAAATGGTTTCTCAAAAGATAAATATATATATATATATGTATGTCTCGTGTAGACTTTACTTCTTACCATCTAAATATTTTGCCATATTGACAATAGATGTTGCTTCCCCAGTCAATCGGCATAATTCATTAATTATGGTCCTATGAATAAGTGGACTGGAAGGATCATATTCAATATTATATATCTTTCTTGAGGGATTTTCGACTCTGCTGTTTAATTTGTGACTATATATATACATATATTCTGACAAAGATCACTTCAATTTAAAGTGGGTGTACGTATTTCAGTGTTTCTCTTTTTATTTTGTCATATATTTTTGTTCACCTAAGACTCTTCAAATCAAAATGGCAACGAATATGTTTTTTTTATCTAAAAAAATTCTGCCTAATCAACGCCGTTTGTGAAAAATAAATGAGGTCCATGTCTTGTAGAATTTTCTCCCAAGTCCCGCCCATTTAAATGTGACCAAAGTTGAATTGAGCAAAGATCTCATTAGCTTTCTCTCTCTCTCTCTCTCTCTCTTTTAAAAAATACATATTTGTGTACTTAATCCAATATATATTATTTTGATTGACGATAGAATAGATTTTGTTACCCAAAAATTCGGCACAACTAATGATGTTCCAGTGAATAAATGGGTTGCAAGGATCATATTTAATCCTCCTCCGGTCCTTAATATAGGACCCAATTGTTGAGTTGGGTTTGGTCCTAAATATAAGACTCATTTTTTCATATTTATCAATTTTCTCTAAACTACCCCTATGGATACTCCCTCAATCATAATCAAATAGAAGAGAGAGATGAGGTATTAAGAAAGATGATTATGGTGTTTTAAGAAAAATATGTGACTTTTCTTATAATTAACCAACTTGTCTAACTTCTTTAATCTAATCAAATTAGTTAAATGGGTCTTATATTAAGGATCGGAGTAGTATTATGTATACAATAACACTCTTTCCTTGATGCCCACTTTCGATTTGGTTTCGCGAGACTGCAATGCGGATCACCCTTTTCATGACGTTATAGATGATGCAAGATTGCTTCTGAAAAGGGATTGGCAAGTCTTGCCTCTTTTTGTTCATAGGGAAGACCTCTCCAGTGCTAACCTCCTAGTTAAGACTTCTCATAATTTGGATATTCTGTTTTATACTTTTATTCACCCTTCATCTTTTCTAGGTAGAAAAGAAGGGGGATGAGAGCTTACTTGTTTTGAGTTGCTTTGTTGGTTTGTAATGATCACACTTTTCAATCAACATAACTTATAAATAAAAATCAATGATGAGCCGAGTTATATCTCAATCCTTAATAGCTCTTGACTCAGATCACTGTGCTATGAACAGTGATAGCTAAATGAACAGTGATGGTTAATCCTACTGGGCTACACGTAAAAGTCAGTTTCAAATTTGAAATTCCCTTCAACTCTATTTTTCCATCTTTTTTTCATTTCAAAGTCTCCAACTTCTTCCTTCCTCATAATTTTTCTCTTTAGGTGTATTTCGAATTCTCTGTCCTATTTTTCTGTTTTTTTTTTCCTTTTTCCTCAATTTCCCGGAGGAATCACTGCTCTTTCTCACTTTGCCCCTTCCGCATCACTAACTTAATTTTCTTTTTCTTTCATTGCATCAACTTCTTTTTGACAACAACTTAATGTTTGAATAGTTAATCAATAATACACACACCAGTAATATTTTTTGTACCAACATTTTTACTATTTTCTTTACTCTCAAATTTAGATTTCATGCATGGTGGTTTTAAGAAAAGAATAATTGTGTTACCCAAAAATTTAAAAAAATAAAATAAAAAACGAAATGCGAAAGTACTATTGAAGTAACAATATATCCACGCAAGCTTCTTTTCAATAATGAAAGTGTCGTCTGAGACGTGGAATTGTACAACAAGCAATAAAATTAATTAAGGGACTACCTCAAAAGATGAAAGAATACCTCAAAAAATTAAGGGACAAAACTTCTCATTAACATACATTTTGGGTTATTTCATAGCCTACCACACATGATTAGACTACTAGTAGGTTAAAATTTATCCTCATCACTAACATCATTTTCTTTCTTTTTTGTTGCATCAACTTTCTTTTTCGTTGCATCAACTAAATATTAGAAATAGTCAAAGATATACCTGACAAACTGTTATAAGACAAACTCAATAATTGAAGTGAAGATAAGTTGGAAATTGTTTTTTTTTAATGATTTTTTTAAATTTTTGCCAACATTTTTCTATTATTTTTCAAAAGGAAAAAACCATTCATCATCAGAATTATGAAACGGTTTATACAGTGACCCAACTAGTGCAATAGCATATCTAATAGGTTCATCATAAGTTTTCGAAAATATGTGTTTATTACCCTGTCATTAAAAATTTTTAAAGGGTTCTTTTTCAAGTTGACTAAACCTTAGAACAAAATATTTGGAAAATTTAACTTTGAATGGGATAATCTAAATTTTATTTTTATTTTATTATTTATTAATAATTATTGTTGTTTAAGAAAGTTTTTAGAGTTAACAGAAATAATTTTTCTGGGTGTCTCCAAAAAAGGTGTTTTAATGAGAATGATGAAAAGGATGGACCGGTTGGATTTCAATATATTTCTTAATGTTAATCAACATGAGTCCATCCAATGGATTTGATCAATGGCTACTGGCCCAGATGAAGAAAAAGGTTTATACTTTTTAAATAATAATTGTAGTTGTGGTTTATCATTTAGAATATATTTTGTTATTTTTCAAAAAATGTGCAAGTCTTACTGTATTTTAATATATAAATATATTTAAATTGTCTCATGTACATAATAACTTGTCACATGTAAAATAAAATTGTTAGTGATTGGAGATCTTTCCCAACTCAATTATTGTATCTTATCCTTACGAAAAGTAAAAATACTGTATATTGGAACCAGCTTAGTGATTTAATCATATGGTTGCATTAAATTATATTCTAATATTTCATAAGATATTGATGAATAATGATTTTGCTAAATTACTTTTGAAGACATGAAATCGGATGCCTTCTTTCAATCAAAAAGTGAAAATGAGTAAAATGGTATACTTTTCAGAATCTATGAGTACCAGCGTACCATGTGTTGACGCATCTCATACTGTGCTTTTTTTTTTTTTTTTTTTTCTTTGTTTTTTCAAAACTCTTTGGAGTAGAAATAAATTTGAACTCTGATTTGCTTCCCATCAATTTAGAGGTGAGAATCAGGACCGGCCCTTTAGGGCTGATAGGCTTAAAAGGGCTGGTTCTTTAGGATCGAAATTTTAAAAATACCCCAATTTGCTAGGCCCGGCTTTTGAGTTAACGGACTCAAGGCCGGCCCACGGCCTTTTAGCCCGTTTAAGAAAAAAAATACTATTTTTTATATTTCTCATATTTTTTATTAAAAAAATGAAAATAAACTAATGAAATCATTAATAAAAGACATAAATATGAATAAAATTAAGTCACAAATACAAAATATCATCTTATATAAATATCCATCAACATCCAAGAACATCTAAAACATTCATTAACAAGATAACAACATCCAAAAGTTCTATCTATAGTGCAATTGTGCAATAAATAAATACTATCATTAATCTTTTGAAACTTCATCATCACTATAATCAATTACTCTTATTCATAAGTATGCTTTTCTTCGTAACAAAAATATCAAGTTTTTCTTCTTTATAAGAATTTTACTTTTAAATTTTACAATCTAACTATTATTTTACTTTAATGTGAGAAACATTGTTGTTGAAACTCATGAATTTCTAATTCAAATTATAGAATCAAAAGTTATATAAGTATAAAAATACTCTATTATCAAATATATATATATAGTTTAAAAATATCAACGCATATAATATAAATCAAATCATTATTAAAGTCCAAATTAACTCAGTTTTTAAAAATTTAACTGGATAAACTATTGTCTAGAACTAAATAAATCAAATCATTCTGTAAAATTTAATTTTAAAATGATAATAATAACTAAATATTTGAAATATTATTAACAATGTAAAAAATTAATAATATTATAATTACTTAAATTTTTTTAAAAAAAATTATAAAAAGGCTTAATCGGGCCGGCGCTTGACCCTCCAGGGCCTACTTTTCATTTGAGGAGAAAAATTTTAAACCCGACCGTCATAATTTCAGGGCCTAAACGAGCCGGCCCAACGAGCTCTGTCCGTTTTCCCGGCTCTACCCATCATCTAGTTCATATTATAATTTCACACTCATGTAAGTGTGAGGTCATAAGTTGCTTAAAAAATCTCTAAAAAATATTGAATCTGAAAAACATGGAAAATAACGTGCAAGGGTGATGACAAATTTTCTTAAATCTTCCATCACTTTGGATCCATATAATTTCTTAGCTTATTTGTCGTTCTTTTTTTTAGAGTTACATAATAGCAATAAACAAAATATCTCAGCTAATATATTTAAGTTTGTATTTAATTTTTTTAATTAAGCTAATCCATAAAAGACATTGATTGTTTTTCTTAAAAATTAATGTTTTATTTTATTTTAAAATAAATATTAATTCTAAATATCAGAAGTAAAATAATTTTCCATTTGAATTAGATTGCAAAATAATTCGTAAAAAAAAATAATAAAAATTTGGCTTGTAATAAAATAGAAAAAATAAGACTCATTATTGGAGATAACTGCAATAAATTTTGTAATATATTGGAATAAATTGAATTAATCAAAAAATTATAAAAGAAAAGGTGGATTTATCTCCCATTAACAAAAACCATTATTTTTTCAAAAATAAAAATAAAAATAAATATTATTTTATTTTTAAGATTGTATTGGTTGGTTAATAAATTGAATAGAAAGACAGGAAACGTGCACTCAAATAAATCGGGGTTTGGTCCCAAATTGTTGAGTTGGGTTTGGTCCTAAATATAAGACTCATTTTTTCATATTTATCAATTTTCTCTAAACTACCCCTATGGATACTCCCTCAATCATAATCAAATAGAAGAGGGAGATGAGGTATTAAGAAAGATGATTATGGTGTTTTAAGAAAAATATGTGACTTTTCTTATAATTAACCAACTTGCCTAACTTCTTTAATCTAATCAAATTAGTTAAATGGATCTTATATTAAGGACCGGAGTAGTATTTCCACATGTGGCTTTAATTTTTGCACACATGAGATTCATTTCTAGAAATCTGCCTAGTTGTCCATCATCTCATGGTTGGTAACAAATATGTTAACAACCGTTTAACTATTATTAACTGTTTTAAACACTAGGACCTAATAGTGTTACCAGAATAAATTGGAAGGATTTGATACAAAGAAACAAAAAGAAGGGACTTGATTCAAAACTAAAAAAATAATAATTATAAGGATTGAGGAATTAATTTTCTCAAGTATTTTCTTTAGTCTTCTAACCCTCCCATTTTTAATCTCAAATGATAATTTTTTGTGCTAATTATTATTATTTTAAAAAAGGTAAAAATGCATATTTGGTCATCTACTTTCATAAATGTTTGATTTCGTTATTTAATTTTTTAAAACATCTTTTTAGTCCTCTAATTTTTTTAAAATATATTTTTAGTTCTTTAATTTCTCCTAACATATTAATTGCAAATAATAATTTTCTATTAGTTATTTTTATTTAAAAAATTAAACATATCAGTTTTTTTAAATGTTTCGTTAACATGTGAAAAATTGGTTGAAAGGATAATTTATAAAATTAAATGATTAAAATAAAATTTTTTGTAAAGTTAAAAAAATGAAAAATAAAATAAAAATCACGTCAAATAACTTTTTGTGGAGTTAAAAAATAAAAAATAAAATAAAACTCACGTCAAATTTATTAGATTCATTAAATCTAGTGCTATGTGCACCACCAATACAAATGGCAGAATTTTATTGGCTACTCAGATTTAATTAACTTTACCCAAGTTTTGTCCTAAAAATTTTTATTAAAGAGAGGGGTTAATAAAAAAAACAGAAAATAAATGAGGACGATGATATGTAATGTATATAACTGGAAAAGATAAAGTTAATTAGAAATTAAGAGCAAAATGGCCAGAGGGAGTACCCAAAAGTTACTATTAAAACATATCAAAACATTATTAAAATGATGTTTATAAAATTATTTTTATTTAGATTTCATGTTTATCAAAAATAAAAAGTTTTCAAATAATCTAAAGATATAAAACAACGTGAAATATGAAAATGATCCCACATTTATGATAACCAGCATATGCTCATTAATCATGAATCATACCAGTAATGGCTTTATCATCTTTGTTATCTTTACATTTCCAATTCCAATGGCTTTATCTTCTTTGTCTAGTTGGTTAAAATATAAAAATGACAAATAAGTACTAAAAAAAATACAATGATTACTTAGTAAATTTAATTTAAATTAAAAATAATATAAAGCTACATATGAAACATCCTAGATATATTAAAAATTGTACTAGTTGTTGAGTTGATATTGGTCAAGACATTGGTTCAATGATTAAAGGTCATCTAATCATGGTTAAGGTAAACTTAAATTTAAGTGAATTAATACTACTTTGGTGTTTAATATATGAGCAAAATAACTAATTTACAAATATTAATAAAATTAGTTAAATTAGTTATTTGTAATAAATGAGTGTTGCTTTTCATAAAATATCCTTGTTAATTATGTGTGTTGGAATGAAAACCATTTAGCATGTGCAATCATTATGAGGACTACTTAAAAAAAAAAAAAAGAATATAAAAGACAAAGTGAATTAAGTTCTCATATTTAGGGTCAAATTAAATCTCTAACTAACTCTTATATTTAGAACCAAAGGTAGTATGTGTTTAATTATTCAAATATTAATTCAAATAAGATACATCTTAAATAAGAATAAAAACTACAATATAAAAACTAAGTTTCTAGAGTAATATATACACTCCTCTGGTCCTTAATATAGGACCTAATTGTTGAGTTGATTATGGTTCTAAATATGAGACATATTTCTCATATTTATCAATTTTTCCTAAATCACCCCTATGAATACTCCCTCAACCATAATCAAGTAGAAAAGGGAGAGAGAGGATATTAAGAAAAATGATTATGGTGTTTTAGGAAAAGCATGTCATATTTCTTATAATTAACTAACTTACCTAACTATCTTAATCTAATCAAATTAGTTAAATAGATCTTGTATTAAGAATAAGAAAAGTAATAAGAAGTAAGAATAGAATGGTTAATTAAGAGACCTTTATCGCATTTGTTTCATATTCTGTAAAAGCATTCTAGGAGACATATCCAAATACCAAAAGATAGAAAAAAAATCCAGAACTTACTAAAATCCCAAACAACATTTATATTGTTGCAGGCTACAGAAAATAATTTTGAGAGGGGGTGAAGGAAGAAGGAGACGTAGAATATTTGAGAATCAGATAACAAAATACACGAGAAAGAGGAAGAAGTAGAAAAGAAAAGAAAATCAAGACTTTCACAAGTCTTGTACTTCTTAATTTACAAATAGAAATGATCGAACAGTTGCATCTAAAATAGTGAAACGCTTCATAGTTGATATGATTGATCTTAAAACAAAAATCAATTTTAATTTTGACATTTAATTTAGCCCGTCAATTATCAATATATAATGTGAAATTCATAATAAATATAATTATATATAAATTATTGATGCTATAAATTATTGTGCAAACTCTAAATAATTAAAACATGCTTCTAGATTCTAATTTTTCTAAAAGTATTTTATGACATTAATTAATCATATACATTTTTTTAAAAAATCATCAATGATGAAAAAGGTTAAAATTCACACTTTGTTAACTTACATGCTTCTCTCTTGTTATAAGATGAGTTCTTTTATACTTAAAATGCCACATCATTTTTAAGGGGAAAAAAAGGTCATCCGTTTTGTGATATTTCAATGATCATTACTCTTTATCAGCCTGAGTTATTTTATGCCGCAGTTTCATACATTACACTTCACATATTGATTAAAATGAGCAAAGAATACAATTGGAAAAAATAGTATTCTGACAAAAAAAAAGAAAAAAATTTATTTTTTTTGTTCCTTCAAATTTTAACACAATTATCACTCAGTTTTTTTAACTTTTAACTCATTAAAACTTAGTTCTTAATTTTTTTATTTAACAAATTAATTAATTCTTATCATACATAACTCATAACTCATCCTTAGCGGGAAAAGAAGTTTTTGCCACTGTTAAAAAAAAAAAGAAAGCTAATGTGGCTTATAAGTAAGCTCAATGTGACTGGGAATATACCACTGCATGATCTGTTGCGAGATAGGTGATAATAGAAGATGTGTTTAGATTAGTCATGATAAAATTGACTTTTATTTATACCAACTGACTTTTGTAAATTGAAGTTAAGATAAAAATCAGTTAATGTAATATGATTTAAGTTTTGATTGGTGTTTATAACAAGTTATTTGAAAAGTTAAAACTTATTTAGATAGATAATAAAAAGTAAATTTAGATATAAAATAACTTAAAAAAACATAAGTTTTGTTAAATAAAAATGGTTTGAGTAAAGATGACCCAGAAACAACTATTCACATCTGCCAATGTCAAAATGTTTCATAATGTTCGGTAAAGAATAATACTTGCCTTAAAAGAAAGAAACTCAACAACATAGAGTCAATGAACAAAAAACCGGACCAGGTATTAAACCGGTTGAGACAGTGGGTCAAGGGTTACTGGTCGGACCGAGGTCGGACCGGGGTCGGACCGGGGTCGGACCGGTCATATTAAAATAAAATAATTCAATTCATAATATTATGTATCTTGTTGATAAAAATGCAACTAGTAAAGGATATACTCCTCATCAATTGAATACGATGTATCTTGTTGACTCCTTCTTAAAACTTTAAAAGTACTATCAGTTGTGATTGGGGGGGGGGGGAGAAGCAAGAACGGTGAATGCTGTTTATAAGCTTATTTGTTGCGATGCCTTAACATTAATTTACTTACAGTTCCAAATTCCAATGCAAGGCAAGTATATTTTTGCCATAAATCATATCCTCTATCTCCCTACTAAAGATTTTTCTCTTGTTAAAATTAAAAACGAAAAAAAGATACTTTTCCTAGGTACAATCTTTACATGCGCAGCAGCGTAGGAAATAACCGGTTATCTCCTCCCTTCCCAAACCTTTCGTTCAACAGCAAAAGAGAAAGAAGGCACAATCCAGCTGAAAGGGAAAATTTTTGAGCTTACCCACACACAACTTAATGCACCGAAGACGAAGGGAACGCTAACTTGCGATGAAGCGATTTTGGGGCTTAGACCTGCGGCAACTTGCAATGATTGCGATTTTGGAGCTCAGACCCTCAGACTTACGAGCTTAGATGGTTGAGGGAGACCGGAGATCAGACTTGCGAGATTGCGATTTTGGAGCTCTGCCGAACAAGGAGCTCTGTCGGAGATCACCGTGCTGTCAGTGACGCTAGGGAGCAAGGATTTTGGAAGAGGTGATTTTGGTTTCAGGGAGGGAGGCGAGATGCTATTTTGTGAGCCAGAGGAAATGGGGAATCAGATATTCAGATTCGGGGGAGGGAAATAGGGGGAAGTCGACGGGAAAGGGAATTAGGAAAGGAAGAAGGAATTTTTTTTTAAAATTAAAATGAGCCGTTTCGTGCGTTTGGCAAAACAAAAAGGAGGGAACCGGCTAACCCAGTGAACGGGGATTACCCGGTTCAACCGGTTCTTTACCGGTTCGATAGGCCCCCGGTTCAAATCCTGAACCAGATCGAACTGCACAACGGTTTTCCGGTCGAACCGGCCGGTCCGGTCCGGTTTTTTTTTCCCTTGCATAGAGTAGATGGCTTGAGTACTGTTGTTTGCTCTCATTCAATGACAAATAACAATTTAGGCAAGATTTCAACTTATGCAAGATTTCCCGATCGGAAAAAGACGTCCCTCTGCAATATATATACAGAAATGTATTAAAATACAAAACTTCACCTCAAGTAATTAAAAGACTTCATTGACCAATCAATGCTGCTACATTCAATTCCATGAAAAGGTGTTAGATGACCCCGCAAAGCTAAGCAAGTTCAGTATATAATAAAAAAATCAATGGATTTAATTAAAAACGATGCCTCCGCATATTTATTAAAATTTTATAATAATATAATGGCTTCATGGAAATAAATTAAAAGAACAATACCACAGAGCTTGTCTTCAAGTTTATGATTATGTAATACTTTATTCTCCCTTGTCACCTAACTTTTTAATATAACCATACACAGGACGTTTCATAACTTCATGGACATAACTTACTTCATGGATATTTTAACACCAACTTTAATAATATTTAAGCAACAGTACAAAGAATTGATTTGTCTACGGTGACTTTCGCCCATTGGATATGGAGGCCTTTTACATAGTTTCTGACAAAAAGCTGACTGAAAAGTGAGTCTCTGACGTGTTAAATTTAAAGAATCCTTGCCACACAAGCCGAAAGTGAAAAGACCATGAGTTCTGCTATATTTCAGTGACATTCACAATCTTTGCTTAAACATGTATCACTTAGATAGCTCGCTAAACATGATCAGTAAGTAGTGCGCAGGTCAAAGTTGAATGCAAAGAAAATTGAGAAATATTCCCAGCACATTATACAGACTACAGAGTGTCAAAATTCCATAAAATGAGAAAGAAATCGAACATTTTAAAATACATTCCAGATGTTTATCACTTTATCTACACCCTTTGTCATCTTTACCATCTTACTATAGAGAGAAACAGATTATTTTTTTAAAAAAAATTGGAAATACTAGTAAAATTAAGATTAATAATGATTTAATATCCAAGTATATAACCTTTAAACTTTTTAAATAAAACATCAGTTGTTTATTTTTTATAATTCAAGTGATTTCTTAAATTTTCGATTAAAAGACTATTTCCTCGTTATTTTTCATCCAAAAATTCCCCCTTTCCTTTGTGATGATTTCTCAATTAAATTAAACATCCTTTTCCTGTACCAAAAATATCCTCAACATCCCAATTGACCACGACTTGCCACTGACACCAGCAAGAATATTTAATTTCTGTTATCGAAACCTAAGTGGCAATTTATTATTATTATTTCAGTTTCAGTTTATAATTTTATTAGGCCGAAGTTTCAGCGTTTTGAGTCGCATTTGAAGAGCTTTTAGGAACTAAAGACACTTTTGGCATGTTTATTGGTGTTTGGTATAGATTTGAATTGCATGATTTAGCTATTTAATACTTACATTTTGAACTAAAACGAGTATTATTTAATAAATTCATTTTTTTGGTTGTTTTACAACTAAACTACATTTTCAATAATAATTTAAATAATTTTACTTTTACAAACTGACTTATTCACAAAACTAATCCAAACAATTTTTTTACTTTTACAAACTAGTTTTTATAAAATCTAATTCAAACATAAATCACATTATTTAATCTAATTTTTATCCAATCTATTTTTTAAAAAATTACATTAAAAATAAATTATTTATTCTACTGTTAATCCAAATAGAACATCAGCTTATATTTAAAAATACAGAATTTAACAAATTAAGAGAAAAAACCAGTGAGAGATTGACTCGGCCAAAGGCACACCCAGCAAAACATGGATCCGTTGGGACTAGAGCTAGGAATCAGGGCCGGTCTTACAGGGTTGATAGGTTTAAAATAATCGGCCTTCTAGGATTGAAATTTCAAAAATACCTCAATTTGCTAGGACCGACCCTTAAGCTAACAGGCTCAGGGTCGGCTCGCGGGCTTTCGGCCCTTTTGAGAAAAAAATACTATTTTTCATATTTTTTATAAAAATAAAAATAAACCAATAAAATTATTAATAAAAGACATAAATATGAATAAAATTAAGTTACAAATACAAAATATCATTATATACAAATATCCATCAACATCTAAGAACATGTAAAACATTCATTAATAAGATAACAACATCCAAAAGTTTTACCTATAGTGTAAATGTGTAATAAACAAACACTATCATTAATCTTTTAAAACTTCATCATCGGTGTAATCAATTACTTTTCTTCATAAGTATGCTTTTCTTTTGTAACAACAATATCAACATTTTCTTCTTTATAGGAATTTCACTTTTAAATTTTGTAGTTTAGCTATTATTTTACTTTAGTTTGAGAAACATTGTTGTTGAAACTCATAAATTTCTAATTCATATAGAATCACAAGTTATATAAGTATAAAAATACTCTCTTATCAAATATAATATAGTTAAAAAATATCAACATATATAATATAAATCAAATCATTATTAAAGTTCAAATTAACCTATTTTTTAAAAATTTAATTAGACAAATTATTGTCTAAAACTAAATAAATCAAACCATTATGTGAAATTTAATTTTAAAATGATAATAATAACTAAATATTTGAAATATCATTAATAATATAAAAAAATTAATAATATTGGAATTACAAAAAAAATTTTAAAAAATAAAAAAATAGAAAAGGGTCCAAACAGGCCAGCCCGTTTAAGCCCTCTGCCCTACAGGGCTGGCCCTGCAGAGCCTGTTTTTCATTTGAAGAAAAAAATTTTAAGCCTGACTTTCATAATTTTCAAATCTAAAAAGGTCAGTCTAACGGGTTCAACCTGTTTTTCCGGCTCTAGTTGGGACGGGAAAAGGAACGTGACAAAATGTAGCGTATCGTAGGTGTGAAGGATCACGTGGTAGAGTTCGGCGCATGTGCGTGACCAGGACTCGGCGATGCATGCGTTGCGTCGGCAGCATCCGAAGATGTCGGTTGTTTCCTCACTGCCAATATCACGTGACATTTTGAGTCCCACTCTCCCTCCGCTTCCAATGCTTCCTTATGTGCTTGGCATACACTCGTCCAAGTGATTTAACTTTTGTTTTTTTTTTTGGGCCATAAAAATTAGAATGATTTAAAATTGGGTTAACACAAATTTTAGTCTTTTAAGTTTACCTTAATTTTAATTTTGATTTCTTAAATTTCAAACTATAGGTTTTGGTCTCGTAAGTTTTTTTTTTATTTAAAATATTGGTCCCTATAATCCAATAAAAACTAAGATCATTTTACCTCTTAAGGAATCAAAACCTATAATTTGAAACTGGAGGGGCCAAAACTAAAATGAATACAAATTTGAGGAACCAAAGATTATATTAACTTTTTAAGATTTATATTTACCTTTTTCAGGGCTCCAACGGGAGGTCATGATATATGTGTTTTAATTTTTGCTATAGCTACTCCTCATGATATTGAAAATTAAGGGGGTGTAATCAACATGCAGGGATGGGACCCGATTATTTAAGGATCGGAATCTTCATATGGTCTCTAATTAACACTCTTTTTATCCAAAAGTATAGAAATTAATGGGGTTTAATACAAACTTTGATTCTAAATTCTACTCTTATTTTGGTTTTGGTTCCTCAAGTTTCAAACTATAGGTTTTGGTTCTTCAAATTTTTTTTCATTTAAAATATTGGTCCTTATACTCTAATTAAAACTTAGACCATTTTAACACTTGAGGGACGAAAACATATAATTTGAAACTTAAGAGATTAAAATCCAAATAAAAAAAACTTAAAGTACCAAAAATAATATTAACTCATAAACACATCTAATACTTCCATTTCCATCCCTCTTCATTCAAACGCATTTAATTTTATCATACATTTTAAAATATCAGATTATCCTTACAATGCTTATCCCTTTCGTCTTCTTCCTTACATCAAGAAGTCTCGAGATTCTTTTGATCTTTTTTGACCTAATAAATTCTTTTGATCAAAACATTACGAGGAAATAAAACTCAATATTAATCTAAAAGATGATGGCTGTAAAAACTACAAAAAATACAACGTTAATTTATATTCAGAATACTAATACTTTTTTTTGATAACAAGAGAAGGCGATAAAAGAAACTAAACAAGAAAAACAAAAGACTAAGTGTGAGGCATCTCCATGGCTTGGGAGACCGCATCCAGTGGAAGGACCTGCAGATCTTGGGGGCTCGAGAGGCCGCGTTTTGCTAAGCTGTCAGCAACAATATTATCATCACGGTTACAATACATAAGCTCAACCTTCCAATCTTTATCCCGCATATTATGACACTCACTGATGAGAGTCCAGTCTTTGTGTAAGGCGTCCTCCCCCTTCTAACCAACTCGATGGCCTCTGTACAGTCACTCCAAAGCTTCACCTGTTTGTAACCCCAATCCCAAACTCGTCTCAAACCCAGTAAAATGGCCCAGAGTTCTGCATGCAAGGCGTCTCCATGTCCAATATGGAACATGCAAGCCTCCATCATTATCCCTTCTTCGTCGCGAATCACCCCTCCATAACTTGCCTTGGATGCATCCATCGCAGCTGCACCATCTACTTGCACACTAACCCATCCTCGACTCTCTTTGCAGCTATCTACTTCAGTATTCCTTCTCACCACTCCATTGATATTCACATTTTGCAACTGAGCTTTAGTTGCCATAAAAGAGTGTAAGATAGCTAGAGCTCTATCTAAAGTTGCTTGAGCAGAGGAGGTAGTGTTCTCAAAGATGCGAGAGTTTCTACGATACCAGATATGCCAACAATATACTCCAAATCTCTCCTTCCAATGGTCTTCATCATTACCTACTCCTGTTCTTAGATTCATCATGACCTAGCTCCTCAAATCACTATCAAAAAAATCTGTCAACAACATGTGGTTTAACCAGGGAATGCCATACACTCTGCACCTTCGGACAGTCATGTAATGCATGCAGAATATCCTCGTCCTCTTGCCCACACCAAACACAGGTGGTCGTTGTGGTCAAGCAGCGTTTCACCCTTTTCCTGTTAGTAAGGAGCTTTCCATGGCAAACCAACCAGAGGAAGGACTTACAATTCTGTGGCACATTCATCTTCCAAATTTTATTCCAGATTGGATCAAGAGCCTCTACCTCTCATTTCAGCATGTTGTATGCTGACTTTAGTGTGAAGTGTCCGTGTTTTTCAAGCTTCCACTGTACGGTATCTACACCTGTTCTATCTCTGCATCGTTCAGTTTCCTCGAGTACCCTGTTGAAGTTATTTTTGATACCCAACCAAAGACGTGACCCTGCCCGTGATCTTTCTATTCGTGGAATCAACTCATTTCCACACGAATACTTGCTGCATATAAATCTAGACCAAAAAGAGTCCGGTTGTTTCATTAATCCCCACCCTACCTTCATCATGAATGCTCTATTCTGAAGGGCCATGTGACGGATACCAAGACCGCCTTTTTTTTTTTCTCTACAAACCACCTCCCACGAGATCAAGTGCACCTTCTTTCGTTCTGTCGAAGAGCCCCAAAGAAACTTCCTGGCACTTTTCTCAATATCTTCACAAGTAGCTGCCGGCAAGGCACAAGTTTGCATGGGGTATAGGGGTATGGCCTGGACGACAGATGTGAGAAGAGTTTGCCTACCAGCGAGTGATATAGCGTTTGTCTTCCAATTGTTGAGATGCTTTTTGATTTTATGCACAACAAATTGATAAGTGTCTCGTGTGACTCAATCATGATGAAGAGGCACCCCTAAATATTTGTCGAGGTTAGCAGTTCATTGGAATCCTAGTGTTTGCTTAACTGACTCGCCAGAATGCGTTGCACGTTATTAGAGAAAAAGACCTCAGTCTTGCTCTGACTCACTTTCTGTCCAGATGCTAAACAAAAGCGATCGAGACAAGGCTTAATCACAGCTACTTGTTCAATTGAAGCTTTGGCAAATAAAATGAGGTCATCAGCAAAAAATAGATGTGATATTGGAGGATCGTCTTTATGGAGTCGAATCGGTCGCCATCTTTTCTGCTGTGTTGCTTCCTGTATCAAAAGTGCAAGCTTTTCCATACAAATTACAAAAAAAATAAGGCAACATAAGGTCACATTGTCGGAGTCCACATGAGGGAGCAAACTCCTGTGTTCTACTTTCCCACAAAATTTCCATCATTAGAGTGGTAATGCATTGTCAAATAGTATTCACCAGGTTTGAAGGAAAATTGAGTTCTTCCAGACATTCTTGAATAAAGTCCCATCTGAGTCAATCACAGGCTTTCTCAAGATCAATTTTTATAGCCATAAAACTTTTTTTCCTTTCATAGTACGCATGGAATGGATCACTTCCTAAGCAACTATCACATTATCTGAACCCAAGCGGCTAGGGACGAAACCTCACTGGTTAGGGGATATGATTATTAGGAGAAGACTTTTGATGCGATTAGCGATCACTTTGGTTAGACATTTATAGATCACGTTGCATAAGCTAACGGGACGGAAGTCACGAATTGTTTCAGGGTGATCCATCTTTGGGATTAAGACAAGTAGGGTGCCATTCACTTTTTTGACGGTGGCGGGATTTTCAAACACATGCTTCACAAATTGGATGACAGAGACATTCACATGTTTCCATTGACTTTGGTAGAACAAAGCATTCAAACCGTCAGGGCCAGGAGATTTAAGGGCCCCCATGCTAAAAATAGCTTGCTTTATTTCTTCTTCAAAAACAATCCCCTCTAATTCTTGTTTACTTGCATTATCAACACTAGGATAGGAGAGTGAGCACTGCAAAGGTGCGTCAAAAGGGCCGTCTGCATAAAAAAGATCCTTATAGAAGGAGAGAGCAATCTCTTTAAGTTCTTCTTGTGTGAAGCTCCATACGCCATCTTCATTCTTTAAAGCTGTGATCTTATTCCTCTTCTTCCTAGTGTTAACTCTAGCATGGAAGTATTTTGTGTTTCTATCTCCTAGTACATACCAATCACATTTTGCTTTTTGGGCCCATAGGAGATCTTTTGGTGTCAGAACCTCCTTTAATTCCTTCTAGAGCCGTTGGATGAGCAACTCCCTTTCTCTTCGATTAATACGATCCTGTGCATATTTGTCCAATCCTTCTATTCTACTTATCAAATGGTGCCTCCTTCTCCCTAAATGGCCAAAGACATCCCTGCTCCAACCTTTTACTTCCCTAGTAAAAGTGTTGATAGTGTCCTGCCAATCTCAATCAATGTGCCAAGCATTTTCCACAAAGCTACTGAATTGCTCATGTAAGACCCATAAAGCTAGAAACCTAAAAGGGACATCCCTTTTGGAAGTATCAGCGTTCTCTTCTTGAAGGTCAAGGAGGATAGGACGGTGATCAGACTTGTAGAATGGTAGGTGTGTAACGGAAGCATCAGGGAATTGATTCAAGAATTCTAAATTGGCGAGCACGTGATCTAACCTGCTTTGACTGCTACTTCTCTTCCAAGTAAAATAAGGTCCTTGACAGCCCATGTCTATGAGACTTGAGTCATCAACCCAATTGCTAAACTCTTTATCTATATTGGTGCCAATCCAGGAGGAAGATCGTTTATCATGTGTAAACAAAGTCCCATTGAAGTTGCCTCCTATACACCATGGACCCGTAACAGTGCTTTGGATGTCCACTAATGCCTTCTAAACCACCCTTCTCTTGATTGTATTCGAGTTTGCATAGATTGCAGTAACAAAAGTTTTATTATCCCCTTCCTCAATGCACAAGTGAATAAACTGGTTTGAATGCCAAGGACATGGAACTTCCAAGCCCCATTGTTCCATAACACCCATATTCCGCCACTATATCCTAGAGCATCCACCACTTCAACATTCTCGAAACCCAATGAGGTAGCAATCTTATGAGCTTTTGGCCCACCAGTTCTTGTCTTAAGAATAGCTAAGAAGTCCAGTTTGTGTCATTTAGCAAGTTCACGAACCAAACTAGGAAAGGATCTTGACCTAGTACCTCTGCTATTCCAGAATAAGAGATTCATTAAAAACTGAGTTAGGGAGGGAAACTTTTAGAGCCTAGTGTTGTCACATCTCTTCCTGCAACCCCATCATTATTCATTTGGTGGTCTATACCCTCTATCGGTGACCTGTTGTGTTGCACCTCAGAAAGTTCCGGTTGGAGGTCTCCCTTTCTTAGACTACAATTGGGTCCCCTATCTTCAATATCATCGCTATGCATGGGGGTAGGATAATGGTTAGAGTCCACATCGATTTCCTTATTCTGTCGTTCTACGTTGTCATTGTTGTCTTCGTCTATTAAAGCCATGAAAGGATTAGGAGAATTCATAAAATTGTCGGAAACAGGCCTACTGTGGCTTAGGCCTACCGATGCCTCCTTTTTTTTTTTTTTTACTTTTACATTTAGCCCCTCATTTTCCTTTCCTCTACTGGCTCCATTTTTCCGATGATTTGTGCTTCTAGTCATTGGGACCCACTTTCTTGAATTAATAATATCCTTCCCAAACTGTTGGGATTCCATGCTCATACTTAAGGTACCACGTGCTTTTTCTCTCTCATTATTCAATGACCCAATAACTGGTGGCCGTGTATCTCGCGTGATCTGTCCTGCTTGATTTGAATGCGTAATTTTTTCCTATTGACCTCTCTCGATCCCAAAGAATTCGGGATTGCATACCTCCTTCTTGCTGGCCGTTTCAGAAGGTTCCAAGTACCCAAAACCTCTATGCACGGTGGCGATTTCGTGACAATTCCGGCGACCTCTTTTCCCTTATCAGTTCCTTGTCCTCTTTTTATGGCCGCTAATCCATCCTCCTCACTCCTTGTCACGGTCTCATTAGTTTTTTTCCTGAGAAATAGTTATCCCTTCTCTTCCTCTTTCCATCTCTGTTTCAACACCGTCCTTCGTTATATGTGGTTTTTGGCTTGGTATCTCAGAGCAAGCATCTCGATGGTGCCCGTACTTGCCATAGACAAAGGAGATAAGATGAAGCCCCTCGTACTCAATATGACGTTCTTTACCAAAGATCCTAATAGCTGGAATGAGCCTCTTTTTCATATCAAATTCTACACATATGTGTGCATATCGCCCCCTAGCTATGACGTTCTTTACCAAAGATCCTGATAGCTGGAATGAGTCTCTTTTTCATATCAAATTCTACACGTATGCGTGCATATCGCCCCCTAGCCGTCAAGTACATGACCAAATCAACCTTTAGCGTCTTTCCTACTAACTTACCAATCAGGTTGAGACTTTCAAAGTTGAAGAATTCTAGGGGCAAGAGGGGAATGCGTATCCAAGCGGCTATTTTTCGTTGACACTCAGCTTGCCATGGGTCAAAGTTTGGTCTCCATCTTTGAACTAGTAAATACTCGTCTGCTATCATCCAAGGGCCTTCAAAATAAACGTCGTTTAGGTCTTCATCATTAGCAAAGGAAACCACTAAGTATCTATTGTCTATGTCTCTGGTTTCGAAGGCCTCCCTTGTCTTCCACAGTTTCTGTAAACTTGGTTTCAATCCCCATAACGGAATGTTTCTCCCCAGCACTTTAATAATCAGAGATCACCTCCATGGTGCACACCATTTTTCTTATTGCTCTTGTGTGATTACAAGCGTTGGGATCAACTCATCGGTATTGCTATTCGTCTCCTCTCCCACCTGGGTATTCGGGTTATGGAGGCTCTCATCTCCAAAGAAATCTTTCAAGCCATCTCTATATCCTCTCTAAGCCTTATCGAATACACTACTCCCTTGCTTGTCAAAAGAGCACCCTTTAGGGTTTGCATCTAACAGCTTGTCCTTGCAGGAGAATGCATGCATCAGTCCCTCCCTATTTTCTGTTGGACTCCTCTCACCTGCTTCATCTTGTTGACACTATTTCTTGTTCCGGTCATGATCATCACCGTCCTCTGACGCTTCTCCACCCTTCACACGCTCACTCATCTCTCTCTCTCTTTCCTTTTTGAAAAATTCATAATACTAATACTAATAATTATGATGCATAATTTTGTTCCCTTTATTACTAAATAGAAATGTTGAAGTAAGTATAGCGGGGGAAAATAAAAGAGAGGAGGGAGGCGGAAGAGAAAGAGAGAGTGAGAAGTAGAGGAGAAAATCAAGAGAGTGAAAGTACGTGATATCTAGGGGTGTGCATGGACTGGACTGGACCGGGTTTGTTATCAACCCGAAGTCTGGTCCAGTAAAGACCTCGGGCTGAAAAAAACAGCCCGAGGTCTGGTCCAGTCCAGTGCCAACCCGAGGTCGGGTTGGACTGGACTTGGTCCTCTGGACTGCCTGGACCAGTCCAGGCAGTCCAGACCTAATTTTAATTTTTTTTAAAAAAAATTTTCTTCAAGAGGAGGCAAAATTGTAACTTACTATATAAAATTTTGCACATATTTTAATTCAAAATTTATCAAATTTGATCATTCCTTTTCAATTTCCCAATGAAGTCATGTTTTATTAATTAATCCTCTTCAATATAGATCTTAAATTGTAGAAAATATATATGCATGCTCATTACTTCGAAAGTTAATAGATAAATCTTAATTATTTGAATAGATAAAAAATTTATATAGAAAAATTAAATCAAATTAAAATTATATTAATAATAATTTTAAAAAATCGGGCTGGACTGGACTGGACCAACTGGTCTAAGGGGTTAGTCCCTAGTCCAGTCCAACCCGATGAGACCAGTCCGGTCCAGTCTGGTCCAGTCTTGTTTCGGGCCAATTTTTTCTGGACCGGACTGGACCGGGTCTGTTCGGGTTGGACTGGATCATACCGGACCACCAGGTTTTTGCACAGCCCTAGTGATATCTGAAGAATAAGGCAAGATTTGGGGATTTGGGTATCATTTAGATACAAAAATTTATATCTTTTTATCAAATTTTCTTTATGAGTATTTTCTATATATTTAGAGCTTTATATTATTAGTTTCATTATAATATTTAGAGAAAATTCTACCGTTTGGATATGGAGTAAATATAGAGTTTTGACAATATATGACCGTAGAAATTTAAAAATACATTATTAAGGAATTTTAATTGGTTTATATTCATTCAATAATTGTTTTGAGAATTTTAAATTAAGATTTTAAAAAAATTTAGTATTCAAGACATATAAGGGTTTGTTTGGTTGGAGAGGAGGGGAGGGGAGGGGAGGGAAGGAGAGGGAAAATGAGCCCTTCCCCTCATTTGGTTAAAAATTTTGGAGGGGAGGGAAGCCAAAATGTCCCCTCCCCTCCCTCCCCCCATTTTAGCTCCCCTCCAAATTGGGGGTTTTTGGAGGGGAGCTAAATTCTTGGACCATTATATCCTTATAGTTTTTTTAATATTCCACTTCTACCTATAAAATATATTATTATAATATTTATTTCAAATAAAAAATATATTATCCCAAGTAAAAAATAAAAAAATAAATTATTATAATTAAAAAATAAAAAAATTATTTAAATAAAAAATTATAATATTATAAAATTAATTGTTTTTTATAAATATATTATTTATTAAATATATTTTAAAGCTAAAAAAAGGGTAGCCCAAAGAGAATAAAATTTCATTTTTCTTAGAGCATATAAAATTTGTTAATTTGATTGTTTTAATTATATTAATTAGAATAAAAAATTACTGTATCAATTTTTTAATGCACATATTAACATGATAAGACTGAATTTTTATTAAATTATATAATTTAAATTAAGATGTAAATTAATTTATATAATATATTAATAAAAAATATAAACTAATATGTAATGATAAAATGTTAAATTAATTATTACTATCCCTCCCCTCCCCTCCTTGAACCAAACAAGGGATCATTAAATATCCTCCCCTCCCTTTCTTTTTAATCAAACCAAACAAGGTGATGATAAAACCTTCTCTCCCCTACCCCTCCTTCCCCTCCCTCCCCTACCCTCCCCTCAAACCAAATAGACCCTAAAATGTCTTTGCCAATTAAATCTAAGTTAAATAATTTATTTAGGTCATTTAATATATTATTGAGATTTTAATCAGTTTGAATATTCCATAGGTTAAAAATATATATTTTTAAAATATTTTTTGAAAACTTAAAGAATTGTAAATTGAGAATTTTATAAAAATTAAAACTTGTTTATACTTCAAAGAAGTTGTTTTGCTAAGAAAGTTTAAATGAGACTTTAATCAATAATTGAGATTTTAATATAAAATATTTATATTTTAGGTAATAAATATATTTATTTATTTAAGCTATTAAATTTAAATAGTCTCATATGAAAATTTTATTTTCAAAATAATATTGTATTTATTATAGATAGCAAAATTCGGGAGAGTTAATATATTTTTGTAATTTTAGTTTAGAGGGTAATCCTAGAATTTTAGAGTATTTTTAGAATAGTTTTGAGTTATATATTAATAAATATTTGTGTGTAATTTTTCGACTCTTGATAATTTTGAAGTAATCGTTTTATGATTATTTGTAAGCTAAAGAGTAATAGGTAATTCTGAAAAAAAATTTATATACATGTAAATTGTGTATGATTATGTTGTGGATTTAATATTATGAATTTTCCAATAAATGTTTTAATATATTATTTTATTTTGTTAAGATTTATTCCTAGTAATTATGATTAATATTTAAATATATTGATAGTTATTTATACATAACTTCTACTTATATGTTATTTTAATAATATATTTGAGGACATACTTTTAATATAACATTATTTGCACGTGAGATATGCATTGTTGGGCTAAGGATAAAAGGAGATTTGTATAGATATAAAATTATCACGTGGTATGCAATCACTCGGTACACAGTAGATGTCACTTGTTAGGGCCCCTTTCAAGTTTTCCTTTGGTTGGGAATCTATTGGAGTTGTGGGATATGTGACATCTCCTTATTTTATTTTCAGAGGAGAAAAGCCATAGTTTGAACTTAAGCTTTGTATCTTTGGCCGGATATATCTCTAGTTTTGATGAACTTAGGATAATCCAGTAAAATGGATTAGTTCCTATTGGCCTATGTGTTAGCCTATGGTTCTAGTCAACGGTATAAGGGTGGACGATAATATGAGAGAGGATGCATATTGCATTATTTTTTGGATATATTGGAAAATGATGGCGGTATATTGTTAAATCAAAAATAAAATTGAGTTGAATGTATAAATTCATGATTTTCATACACAAATATATATACACACATATAAACTGATTTTTGTTTATCATATATGGTTTGTTTATATATGTTAGAATTTCAGTAGTTATTGAGACGTTATATCTCATATCTTATATTAACATTTTTCAGGTAAAGGATCTAGTAGGAATCAAGGGAAGGTACGATGGAGTGAGTTGCAAAGGCTTCTGTGCTCCTCAAGCATATGCCACGTTATATTTTTATTTGCCATGACTATAAGATTTCAACAGTTTATTTTGTTATGTCAGAAAAGTATTTTGAAATTATGACCTGTTTTAAATGTTAAAAATACGTATGGACTTTTAAATGAAGTATTTATCGTGTATATGGATATAATTATATGGGGTGTTACACCTATGCTATTTCCCAATCCCATATACATGAATTTGACCAATCTCATGTACAAGCAATTTCTCATGCTAGTCACTCTTTTAATAGATTTTTTTTTTCAATTACAATCCTAATTTCTATCCCTCATTTTGAATGCTTTATACCAAACGGGACCTAGGTGTTTGGGGTAAGCTCTAAGTGGGCCCCACATCATAAGTCATTCTTTTTCCTCTTTTCCTAATTATAAGCCCATTGTGGTGAATCCTTCCATACTCATCTCATCTTTTTTTTGTTTTGGGTTTTTTTTTGTAAAAAAATTCATTTATTACTCCTTCGATCCTAAATATAATATCTGTTTTGTAGTAAAAACGGTTTTACATTTAGAACTAGAAAGACAGAGTACTATCGTAAGAAACTTCACACATTGGTACACACGTGGCTAGTCCTTAAATAATGAGGAAATTAAAGCACAAATGCAGATAATTGCGATGATCATGTTTAGTTTAAATTTGTAGGTTTTTATTGTGTATTCCCTCTTAATTTGCAAGAGATGACGAATTTTGATTATTACAAAAGAAAAATTAGCCATTAGTCTTGTGTCAGCCATAAAAAGCTAGCTACTCCTTCAATTACTATTTCTCAGCTGATGGGTACCACTATGTACCACGACCAGCATTGTATTCAAATGAAATTCAAAGGATTCTTCCCTCTCAATCATCACCAAATTCTAATGTTACTAGGTTCTTCAATCTAAAGTGCAACTCTTGCTTTTGATGTTCATGGTTAAGGAATAGGGAAGCAACTGCCATATTTAATTTCATCAACAAAGATAGAAAAAATTATTGAATGTGAGGTGTCAGTTGCCTCCTTTCAATTGTCTTTCAATTTTTTTTCCACCTTTAAAGTATTATTTTCTCATTTCTTTTTATCATCAAATTCTATGTAAAATGAATGACATTTTAAAATCTTATAAACGTTATGGTGCAATTTTGAATTTTTTATATTTTTCGAAGGAAAAAAAAACTCTAAAATGATGTAGTTTCATATTTGAAAAACCATTAAAAAAAAGAAAGCTACATTATTTTTTGTTTATAAAATATCAAAATGTCGTTATTTTTAATAGGATCTAGTGACAAAAAACAAGAAAATGCATTTGGGAGGTGAAGAAAAACTAAAAGGAAGCTAGGAGGGAGCAGCGGACACCCAAATCCATGGTTACTAGGAAGGGGTAAGAGATGTTGAAGAAACATATGAAGATGAAACAGTGTTTAGCTAATAAGGTTTGTCATTGGTTCATGATTGGGCTTGGCACTCATTCTTTACCAAAAACAAAATTCTCAAGATTGGCAACTTTGTTTGAATAATCCTATTATCCATCATCATGAGAAAACTAAGCAAGAATGAATTAATTAGCATTTTGCATTAGGAAATTCACTAAAAACAAGATTTATATACATATAAAGACGAGGTTGTGCATTGCACCAATTACACATCACATTTAAACTGCAAAATAGAGGAGCTAATTAGCACATGTAAATTCTTCTTCACACTTAATGTCAGATTTCCTTTCTTCCAATAATATCTATTCGTTTATGAAAGATTGTAGTTTTATGCTTGTTTGCTTGCCTACATTCTGATCGAATCATACAGAGTTGGAATTCTTAAGAAGCCTACTAGATGAAGAGAAATCTTTATTACATGGAAGAGAAACAGAGGAATGTAATCAAACCATTGAGCCATCCATTACTTCACATCTTTTCTTCACACTTTCATATGAGAATGTAGAAGCGGCTAAGGTTTAACTACTACAATTGTATTGTGATGATGCACTATCTGTTGCTTCAACCCTTTGCTTCACATTTTCATGTGACTTCGATGTGGAAGAAGAACTAAAGGTTTGGCTATGTCTTTCTTGAAATGATAGTATCTTAAAGGCCTTGAATCTCGCAACCTGTTGGTCACTCTCCTGACGTTTGATTGTTAGGGCTTAGATTGGCAACTTTCCTTCAAGCATACAAACAACGGAGGACATAGATGGCCTTGGAGATAGGAGTGCCAGCTTTAGCATTCTCATGGCTTCCTGTGAGGAGTAGCTTGAACCAAGACTTGGATCCACCAACTTAAGAAGGTTTCCTTGCTCTTGAAGAACATAGGCCTTCAATTGCATGAAAGTATATGCAGTTGTTAGAAATTCAATCAAACCATTAATTTTATGAAGAATATGGAACATTCACTAATGCAAAGCATGATTAGAAAAGCTAACCCAGTCAAGAAGATAAACAAGCTCTTCTTTTGGCCTGTAACTTGTGTTGCTTTTCCCACTAACAATTTCTAAAGCAACAACTCCAAAACTATAAACATCTGCTTTCTCGATTAAGTATCCTCGCATTGCATATTCAGGAGCCATATAACCACTAGTAAAAAAACATATAATGTTAATAATCAAGTCAAAAACATAGAATGTGCAAAGAAAATCTAAGAAGAAAAAGCCTATTAATATCATTACTAAACCAAATATGAGAATTATATTGATCCAGTGAAAAAAATGTATTAGAATATATACTGACATTGTTCCTGCTATTCTTGTGCTTATATGAGTATTCTTATCTTCATCAAGTTTGGCTAATCCAAAATCTGAGATCTTGGCATTCAAATATAATCCTTATCAAGCAAGACATTTGTTCCCTTAATATCCCTATGCACAATTTTCAGCCTTGATTCCTCATGAAGATAAGCCAATCCTCTTGCTATTTCTATGCATATCTTCATTCGTGTAGGCCAGTCCAGATGTATCTTTTGTCCTTGGCCACCTAACATTAACATCAATGATATCTTAATTAATGACATATTACTATCAAGTTATTCAATAAAAATTAATTATATATTTGTAGAAGTTGTTCCAAATGAGAAAAGATGTTTGAATTAAAAAAAAAGGCCTAAAATACAACATCTAAACTTTGTCTTCTAAAAAATGAAGATATAACTAAAAGTTGCTGGCAAATAATTTAAGCACGATTTTACATTTTTTGTCATAGTGATGTAATACTGAAACAGACACAGACAATAAGAGAATGCATATCAAAACAATTTTATTCGTTTCTACTCAATCATTTTATCTTTTCCTTATATATAATACTACATATGGTAATTTTTTATTTTGAAGAATTCAAGTTCTTACCAAAAGGAGCACTAGCAAGACTATTATTCTCCATGTACTCATATATCAGCAACAATTGATTTCCTTCAACACAAGTACGCAACATCCATAAAGCTTTACGAGGTTTGGTTGTTGCAAAGCAGAAATCATTCCAATTTCATTGGCAAATTCACGATTCCCTTGCTTTGATTTAGAGGAAAGCTGTTTCACAGCTATGACAACACCATTTGATAGTGTACCCTGAAATTCAGTTTACCTTTTAGTCTCAATTTTCATAATCTTTCTTAAGCAAAATTATTATCTCTTAAAGACATAATCTCTTAATAAGTGTATTCAATTATGTAATATTGGTTAAAGATAAATATGATAAACTAAAAATTACCTTGTACACCGGTCCGAAACCTCCTTCACTAATCTTATTTTCTGGGGCAAAGTTAGTAGTGGCATCTTTGATTTGTTTTAAAGAGAAATAACCTATTTTTAAATCTAAAAGTTCTGCATCAAGAATAAAAGTTATATAAATACAAAGCAAAATACATTGAAATTACAAGAAACTTAGAAATAATTACATTGCAAAATTCATTATTTATCCATTTGACTTGCATGATAGAATTCAGGCATATAAGAAAAAATCATTTTTTCACTATATTATACCAAATTATCAATACATATAGCATCTTTATTATTTTCGATTTTGATCTTACGTTTGGCTTTTGAATCTCTGTCATCTTGTAAGCGCATTTTTCGGAGGACGAATATTATTACTAGTATGATGAGGAACACACATGATCCAACCACAATTCCAGCAATGGCTCTGCCAGCAATCCAAGGAATTTTGAAATCTACATGACAAAAAAGGAGTAATGGGTATGATTCATATCACAGTCAAAATCATCATCTCTTAGCTTAAGCTAGAAAGAGTATAAACCAATAAATATGAGATTTGACTTACTTGGGGTGACTGAAATAGCAAATATAAGAGGTCCATATACACCATTACCATCATTAGAAATAGAGGTAGTTCCTTTTCCAGCCTAGTAAAAATGAATCTCCAAGGTGTTATCATTAACATCAACATTAAAGTTCCTGAAAATGCCCTTACCAATGCCACCAGCTTCTCTCATAATGTTGAAATCATGCAAATATTTTCTACCCTGTCAAGGTATCCATAAAATAGTTTTACCTTCCAGAACTTCTATTAACGTACAGAGCAAAAACAGTAGAAAGCATGTTAAATCATTAAGCAACTTGTAATATATTTTATACTGATTAAGAAAAATCTTAAACTGCATTAGTTCTTTATTAAAATAAAACAAATTTCCAATTTTACATCTATTTAATATAGATACCTTTCAAAAAATATAATTATCTACACTACAAATGAAGGATAAATAGTACATTTATATTAAAAATTTAATAAAGTGACTTATAAATAGGACAAAGAAAATTTTTCTCTCTCTGGCTTATAAATAGAACTAGATAAGTATATATGGTAAGAATTCATTTATGTGAGAGAGAGAGAGAGAGAGAGATATTAATGAAATTCACATAGTATTTAGGTCCTGTTTAGTATAAAGTATTAAAAATAAGGAATAAGGATTGTAATTGAGATTAAAAAATTATGTTAAGAGAGTATTTGATATGAGTGATTATTGTTACGTAGAATTAAACAAATTCATATATGTAGAATTGTGGAATACCATGGGGGAGAAGTGATATTCCTTATTCTCACCTACATGAGATTATCTAATTCCATATAATAAGAAATTACTCATATTAAATACTTTTTAATGGTATCTCTTAAATTCAATCCTAATTCTTACCCCTCATTTTTAATAATTCATACAAAACGGGACCTTAAGTCTTGCCATAGATAGGGCTAGTCTTTATAATTAGCCATTTAGCCACTATTTAAAGAGACACATAAACATAGTGGTAAGCTCACTTGATAGTGACACGTGCCACAATATTTATTTCTCTTCATCTATATGGCTGCATGGATGGAGAGTCTTATCTTCTCACCATTGAATTCTCTAATCACTGGAAAAAAAACATTTAAATTCAACATAGTGAGACTCACTTGGATTGAAACATCAAATATGCGCCTTCCAACATGATGGAAATTTTGGTCATAAGAAAACATAATCTCAGCAAAATGTAGCGTGACGTTGTAATTTCCATTAATCATACAGAGGCCATGGTACTTGAGAGACAAAGGGGAAAGCCGAGCTGTTCAGTAAAATTCAGGACCAGTAATGTTGAGGGGAAAACTACTTGCTGCTCTGCATCCTGTTGTGCTGCTATAAGCCCATTTATCATCACTACGGCAAGAGAATGTGATGCTCTCAGAATCGACGTCGCTTTCATATTTGTTCCCCTCATATTTAGTTTCTGGTCCTCCACAGTTTATGAAAAATGAATGATCTGCATGCGTAGGGACAACCTCATCAAAAAAAAAATCACCTCTATAAGAGAATCCAAATGATCAAATTCATAAGATCATGATCTCTCTCTATATATATATATATTGTCACATGACATTGATAGTCATTTCATTGCCACGTTCACTAAAATCTACATTACTTAGTTAAAACTCTTAAAAGGGTTCATAATGGGAAAATAAAATACAACTACAAAAAGATAATGTCATGCGAAACTCTCAAACAAGCAAGAAAACATTGATGTACAAAAGTTTAATCAAGCACTCACACTTGGGTTTTCCTCCGCAAGGAAGGCCCCTTTCTAGGCAAGTACATCTGTAAGATGAATAAAGATCACAACAAAAGCATTTAGAATAAGTTAAACAAGATAGTCGTAAGTATAATCTTACGAGGTTTTTGCTGAAGATGATAGACTCGAAGCCAAGTTTCTGTATAACCATTAAAAAAAAAAAGCTTAGAGTTACTGTGTGATGCTTTCAAGAACAAGAAAAATGTTGTTTTAGGGTGGAGGCGAGGAGCTTACAAATTTTCGTATTGACAAGTAGTCGCAGAAATCTTCGAAAAATTGTTGTAAGATAGATCACTACAATAGAAAGTAGTGTGAAATTACACATGAAAATTAAAAAAACTTTAGAAAATAAGGTAAAGTAATGGTCATACAACTTTGAGACATCTTGAATTATCAAGATGGTTTAATCAAAAGTAGTGTGTGTAGAATATTGTGCAGATTAAAATTTTAATATGGCATCTCAAGGAAAAAAAATTACTATAAAGTCCTAGTGATAAATGAACAATTATCATTTTTTATATTAAAACTTATCACGGCATGCTGCTCTATTATTACTGGGACTTATATTCCTTCTTTGAGATTTCAAAGTAATTCTCCTAAATTTTTTTATATGTCAAAGTTCAAATCAAGATGACATTATGGAAAGGGGAGAGATTTAAAGGCTAAAGATGTTTTTGTCAATAAAATTTACGGTAATTAATTTCAAATAGTAATGGCATTGAATTGATATATATAGTAATGAAAAATAAAAATAAAATAAAAAATATTTTACTAACAAAGAACCATAATTGTTTTGCTGTTGCAATATCCAATTAGGAATTTTTCCGGTCAGAGAATTTTCAGTTAGAATCCTGCACACGTAATTAATAAAGATCTATTAAAAAAGAGTAATTAGTTCCCAGAAAAAAATCAGGTTATATATGTGTGGAGAGAATATAATGCTCCCTTACATGTCACTTAGGGAGGTCAAGTTACTTATATTGCTTGGGATTTTATCGATCAGCTTGTTGAAGCTCAAATCTCTACGATTAATACACGGGGCCACAAATATTGCTTCATAAAAATAACTAAAAAAATAATATTTCTTGTAATAAATAGTCCACAATAAAAGTAAGTAGTCCTAAATTAGGAATTAGGTTGTAAATTAAACATTAAATTGGGAATATTATTTAGAGGATTTTGGATTCGCAGTATGAGGATGAAGCAACTTACAGGCAAGATAAGTTTTCCATTTTACCAATATAATTTGGAATGGAATCATAGATAGAGCAATTTCTCAACACCCTGAGAGAAAAACAAAGTATGAAAATTCATTGAGAATAATATATAGCTCATTTTCAACAAACAAATTTTCACCTCCCTATTAAATTGTCAACTTACAGGTGTTTCAAGGACGTCAAATTCTCCAGATTAGGGAATCTCATTATCACTGGTCCATGCAAATCAGATATTCTCCTGAATTAAAAATTAAATACAAAACAGTATCAACAATAGGAAAATATTCTCTGTTGAAATTAAATTTCATAACCATCAAATAGTGTGCCAATGAATTATAAATGACCAAGTACTCACAGATCATTCAGATTTGTTAAGTGAGATATGATTGTGGGAATGGGGCCTTCCAAGGCTGTGCCCCGCAAATACCTGCCCAAATGAAAACGCAGTGACAACGGTAATTTTGAAAGTAAAAGAAATACTTAAAAAGCCCACTCCACATGGTCTTTTTATTTGTTTGGATTGATTTTAATTGAAAATTTAAAATTATTGCATTATTTTATTTTATTTGTTTACTTACTTAGCTTGGACTAATATATATAATCATATCTCAGTTCAATTTTGTTCCTTATTTTCACTCCATGAACATCTCCCACAGATAATTTTTTTCCTCTCATCCACTGCTATTGAGAATTTAACTAGTTATTAACAATTGATTAGATTATACATTACGCAACCTCCCATCCTTTACTAATAAATCCAAATGATAAGTGATCAAGATAAATCTATCGTCATTTTTTACTAAACCTTATCACTACATGTTGCTTGATTGTTGTTGTTCAAATTTCTAGTTATTACATTTTTTATTGGTGTCCTATAATAATTCTCTCTTCTTTCTTTGTTTGCAACAATTTCCAACAAATTAAATAGACCATAATGGAATGGAGAAGTGAATAAAAATAAAAGCACTGAACTTCATTAAGCTTATTAATTTCGATACATTAAGTTCATAAAGTAGTATCCTATTTAAAAAGAGAACATTACGATAGAGGGTATATTAGACTCACATTTCTTGGAGTCCGGTCCAATTCCCAATAAAATTGGATAATTTTCCTGATATATTTGTCCCATCAAAATAACTACAAAAGTGTTAGGAGAGAAATTTTAGAATTTAAAAGGGATCAACGCAACATCAAAAATAAAATATAATGAAATGATTAAATCATATTATACCACTCACATAAATTCTAGTTTTTTCAGATTACCAAAACTTTCGGGCATTACCCCCCAGAAATTATTTCCAGAAAGATCCTTACAAGTTGCAAATCATTAGAAACAGATAACGCATCTAAAAGCAATATGAAAAATTATCTATAACAAGACTAATGTCGTAGTCACAATGCAACTAATTAATAAGATAAAAGAAAATTATTTGCACTTAAAATAATATTCTTACAATTTGCGTAGCTGCGTCAATTTTCTAAGACTAGAAGGAAGGGTTCCTTCCAATAGGTTATCTTTCAAATCTCTGTAGAAAATAGCAAAACCATAAAATTATTGCCCAATACCACAATAAGTTTTTAAAAACTCAAAGTGTAATGATTTATACTTACAAATACTCTAAAGTTGCAATGTTACCAATTTCGTTTGGAATTGGACCACTGATTGCATTAGCCGTAAGGGATCTAAGACGTGTTTAAGAGATGAATAATGCATATGGTCGAATAATTCAAGCTTGAATAATTATGAGACAAATCACTGGTTGAAAATAACTATACTACCTCCGATTCTTAATATAAGAACTAGTTAACTAATTTGAATAGATTAAGAAAACTAGTTAAATTAGTTATTTGTAATAAATAGGTATTGTGTTTCTCAAAATATCCTTACTAATCAAGTGTATTAGTTGGAACTACCATTAGTAAAATGACTACTTTGAAAAAAAGTGAATAAATGTGAGAGATAAAGTGGATTGAGGTCTTATATTTAAGACCAAAATAAAAGTCAAATGAAGTCTTATATTAAAAACGGGAGGTAGTATGTGTGTGTGTATTCATTAACAAATCTATGATCACTTACAATGAAACAAGACGGAGTCTAGCAAAGCTCCTTGGGATTGATCCGTTTAGATAATTGCTAGACAAATCACTGTGCTGTATATAAAAGTTACATTTTAGATCACAAATTCCCACATTTTAACTAAGCACATACACATATTTAAACCAATAATAGAATTAAAAAAAAATCATTACTTACAGCGTTTGCAGATAGGTAAGGGATCCAAATTCACTTGGTAAAAATCCAGATAAGTTGAGACTCCTGAAATAACTATTATAAAAAGAAAACACGTCAACACAACTAGTTACATAGAGCTAAAATAAAATAAGTTATCTTATAATTAGGACCAATTTGTTGGCAGAAAAAAAATAGCACCAATGTGCATTTGAATATTAATTTTATTGCGATGCAGAGCCAGACCTAACTTATTCTAAATACCATAGAAATGTATCTCAAAATCAAATCAACTGGTTTTAAATAAAGAAAGGAATACAAAAAGTAAGAAAGAAAACTTTTCAACATTATTTGGATCTCATTAAACACAACTTGATTTAGATGGGAGCTTGATTTGTACCCAAATTGAAAGGGTCACGTTATAACCATATAGACAGATGCACTTACAGCTCCGTAACATGACAAACTGTTTCATTTGAGAAACTGCAATTGCATGTTACATAAATTGCGTCACAAAAATGTCGGGTCACATTCCAATTCAAGTTCTCTATCTTCGATGATATTGTGTCTAGAACTTTCACTGCATCAAACACAATTCAGTTTTTTCAAAAAATAAAAGAAATAAAAAATTCAAAGTACTTGCCGTTGCCCACTTTGTTTAATTTCGACATGCATTGATATTGACATTGATGAACTTGGCCACCATATGGATCATGCAAAGCTGCTTCAAATTCAATTTAAGACGCTAATAATGGCTTAGCCTATAAACTTAAGTCGTAGTAAATGTCTAATTTGTTGTTTTTATTATTATATTGATTAAGAAATGTCTTCTTGTCCAGAACAGCATCAGTAATGCCCAAATATGAGTGCAGAAATCACGTTTCCCTAAGAAGCGCATCCGGAACTAAACATAAAAATATTTTTTAATAGGCTAAAATACACAAAAATTTCTGAACATTAGGCCGGTTTATGCATTATCTCTCTAACCTTTAAAAGTTTAAACTAAGAATCTTGATGTTTCATGTTTTGACTATCAACTTCCTTATCATTAAAATTAATTGTTTTTGTCTTGTCATATGTTTT
The DNA here is from genome assembly GCF_004799145.2 of Neltuma alba. NCBI lineage: Eukaryota > Viridiplantae > Streptophyta > Magnoliopsida > Fabales > Fabaceae > Neltuma > Neltuma alba. Next base: position 264,398 of record NW_021636205.1, read on the forward strand.
ATTTTTTTTTATTACATACCATTTCATTTTTAGAAAAAACACTTAGTATTTTACATGTAATGTTATATATTTAATACACTTAAAAATATATTTAAAACATTTATTTGACCATGTCTTTTGAAATAAAAAGGTAGAAAATCGTTAAAATACTTATCTCAAACGCCAAATATTATTTTTTAAATGAAATGATATATAATAAAAACTATAATGATACATCACAAAGTTAGGGAGGTGATGTGCAATTGGCCCAAAGTTAAAGGGTTTTTACATATTTTAGCCTATATAATATAAAATAATATGATTAATTATTTTATCATTTTTATAGCTGTGGTTTACAAGTTTTCAAATTATTAATTAAACCATAGCTTTTGTATTCTCTCTATAATGATACATCACAAAATATATAAAACTATTAAAAATAATTAGTAAAATTTTTCAGAACTTTTTTGGTTTATTTTATTTTAAAAAAGAAAGATTGATAAACGACTATTAACACACTTCATAAATTATAAATATGAGAACACTGCGCCGAATACAATATATAGTAATAGCATGAAAAATGAAAATGAATTGAGTGTTCTCGAAATTAAAGTAGATGAGTTTAAATTAAAGTAGATTGTTCATATTTATTTCAGTTTCATGGGTGTGAGGACTAAATTATTCAGAAATTATAACAATCATATAAATTAAGCCAATAAGATATTTTGTATTAATACGTAACAAGTAATTGATAAAACATGATTTTCTATCATATTCTGTGCATGCAAAAAAGCTTACTAAGCTTTATTCATCTATCCTGGTTGACAAGAAAATTTTAGATATAATTTATATCTGTGTATAATATAGAAATTTTAATAAATCGCATTCCTTATACGAAAAAAAAATATTATTATTGATTACTTAGCTCTTTGAATTCAATATTAGCATAAAATTAAAGCAGTGGCAAATAAATGAATACAATAAATTACTATAGTTTTCAACCATTGGAATCTTGCTTGGTAAAAAAAAAAAAAAAAAACCATTGGAATCTTGTTGGTAAAGGGGGGCAGAGAGATAAAGAAATAAAAAAAACATTTGAATCAGTTTACTTAGTTCCCTTATTGGAGGGGAAAAAAAATGAAGGATCAAGGTTTGAAAGTCACAACAGTTTTTTTATCACTGTTTGTTCAAGAAGAGGAAAGGGTCAACCACCACGTTGACCCATTTCTTTTGTGTATTTTTCTTTGAACAGCAAGAAAACAGATGGAAATGGAAAAATTGATCATAATACTAAATAGAGTAATATAGTATATACTAAACAGTAAGAAAAACAGAAAGGCATTAATTAAGAAACCTTCATCTTCTGGTATAAGTTGAACATTGGAGCCATAGTTCGTGAAAACTGTCGAAGCAAAGCATCCAAAAACAAAAAGATATAAAAGTTTAGAGATTGAGATCCCAAACTCCATTTTGGTTGTCGCAGTTTGCAGAAAATAACTTTGCAAGGGGGCGAAGGAAGAAGAAGGAGGAAGAAGCAATTTGTAGAATCACACAGTAGCAAAGCGCAAGAGATGACAGAAGAAGCTAAGGATGATGCAGCAGAAATAGAGGCAAGAAGAAGAGAAAAGCAAGTCAAAATTTCTACAAGTCGTCTTCTTTTTTGTAAATTAATAAAAGGCGTTTCTCTTGTCTCAAGAAAAGATAATAAAGCTGTTGGTTTTTACAGGATGTGGACCCCGGCGGATGTACCATAATGAGTGGTCAGTCTCTGCCCCATCCTCTTTAAGCGTGTTTTTAGCTCATGACTTGACAAAAGGAAGGGAATCCAAAGGTAGTGCACGTGCTTCAAGGCTCCAAGGGAAGGTCTTGGCTGACGTGGTCCGTGTTTCTGGTTGGGTTCTAATTGTTTTTGTCTTGTTTGTATTTTTTATTTCTAGTATTTTGTGTGTTAGGTTGTATCTTAGGTTTTTTGAGCGTTTATTTTGGCCTTTTTGTACTTTTTTTATATTAATAAAATTGTTTGTTTTGGCAAAAAAATAAAAATAAAAATAAAAGGCACTAAAAAGCTACAAGCTGTTTCATAGGTAATGTGATTTTATTAATATACACCAAAATATTACATACACACATATTTAAAGTGGCATTATTTACATGTCTCTTTAAGAAGTAATTTTATTTTAACCAAGATGATATCATATTGGTATAAGAATGAATATTTAGAAGCAGTTTCTTATGAGATAGAGTGTGATGACTTTGAAGTCTACTGCCAAGTCAAGCACGCCATTCATATGTGTCTACAAATGGAAGATAGGAAGATGTAATACATCCAATCAAATTAAGACTAGGATTTTTCGAGTTACTCTCTCAAATTAGACTAAATCAATGAAAATGAAAATATGGTCCAAAAAGAAAAATTACATTTCATAAAGTGACAAAGAATCTTTCTCATCACTAATGCATATTTTTGGTTACTTTGTAAGCTATAAAATGTAGTGATAATAAAAATATGATCCTTAGTTAATAACATACTATTTGTAAAGTCAAAATTTCTCCTCATCACTAATGTAATTTTCTTTCTCTTTTGTTGCATCAACTTCTTTTTTAGGACAACTTAGTGTTTTAAAACTCAACCATTAGTATTGTATACTAGTAATATTTTTTAAACTAACATATTAATTATTTGCTATACTCGCAAATTTTTTATCAAATGATAATTTCCTATCAAAATAAGACTAATGCAATGAAAATGAAAAGGTATGTGGTCCAATAATCGAAATTACATTTCATAAAACGAAGAAGCTTGTTCCATCACTGGCATATATTTTGGGTTACTTTGTGGCCTTACAATATAGTGATAATAAAAATATGATTCTTTGTCATGAATATTGTCAAATGTGGATGTTCATCTCCTCTTCCTCTTCAACTTCATCAACTCCCACTACTTCTATTAAGCATTAATCTTTCACTACTCCATTACTCTTTCACTATGCCTTTAATCTTGTAATTCACCCCCATTTCATATTCATGTGGTTTATTGGCCACTATCTATCATTTAAGTAATAGTGCAACTTATATGTAAGACTATTCCTATAAATAGAGCACACCATTGTATTATGATGCAAGTGAAGTAAGTAAAGAAATACAATATCATTCTCTCATTTTCTTATCTACATCACTTCTCCAATATGCTTTCTTTGTTGGTTAATTTCATAACATTCTTGATATTATAATACCCCACTTGTAGAGTAAAAAATTCTCCTCATTACTAACTTAATTTTCTTTCTCTTTCATTACATCCACTTAATATTTGAAAAGTCTACCATGTCATGTGCCTACTCTTTTGAGTTGGATGGGTGAATGAGTCCTTTTCATTAAAAAAATAGTAATTATTCAGTTATTGAGTTTGTAGAAATATTGTTCTATTTGTTTCGGGATTTTTTTTTAAAATCCATATAATCTATTTATATATCTATTTTTAGCTTGCCAAACGTATCATTAGTGCATGCCCCTCCCTACAATTTATAAATAAAAATAAAAAAAAAATTAATTTTCTCTTCACCACTAACTTAATTTTTTTTTTCTTTCGTTGCATCAACTTCTTTTTTACAACAACTTAATGTTTGAATAGTTAACCATTAGTATACACACACCAGTAATATTTTTTGTACTGACATTTTTACTATTTTCTTTACTCTCAAATTTAGATTTCATGCATGGTGGTTTTAAGAAAAGAATAATTGTGTTGCCCAAAAAATAAAAAAATAAAAAATAAAAAATGAAATGCGAAAGTACTATTGAAGTAATAATATATCCACGCAAACTTCTTTTCAATGATGAAAATGTCGTCCGAGACGTGAAATTGTACAACAAGCAATGAAATTAATTAAGGGACTACGTCAAAAGATGAAAGAATACCTTAAAAAATTAAGGGACAAAACTTCTCATTAAAATACATTTTGGGTTATTTCATAGCCTACCACACGTGACCAAACCACTTGTAGGTTAAAATTTATCCTCATCACTAATATCATTTTCTTTCTTTTTCGTTGCATCAACTTTTTTTTTTTGGGGGGATAACTTAATGTTTGAAAAATCAACCACTAATATAAATATAGACACACCTTGAATTATTCTGCCATCTTTGTACAATCTGACAATGTTAGAGTGATTGGATTGGAATTTTAATTCCATTGAAGGGCCCATTCTGCTTGAGATGGGAAGACTTAGGGTATGTTTGGATTGGCGTTGGGCAAAACTGACTTCTAACCCAATTGACTTTTGTAACTGAAGTTAGAGTAAAAGTCAGTTAGGATATGTTTGGATAGGTGCTTTTAAAAAGTCAGTTAAAAAAGTTAAAAGTTGTTTGGATGATTAATGAAAAAGTGAGTTTAGTTATAAAATGATTGAAAAGGACATAAACTTTATTGAATAGTAATGTTTGATATTTTATGTTTTTAATATGATAATTATTAAAAAATATCTAAAATTATTATGATAAAATAAAAATAGTTTATTTGTGAAATTATAAAATATTGATTTATTTTGTTCTCAAGTAATCCTTGTAATGATTATACATATTAAAGAATTTTTATTAATGGGTAGTTTTAATACACATGATTAACAAAATATTTTAGATAAGATAACATCAATTTATTATAAATAAATAACTTAATTAATTTTATTAATATCTTTAAATTAGTTATCTGATTCTTATATTAAAAATATGTAGTATCAAATTATTGGGTTTGTTATGGGTAATTTTGTCTTTTTTCATTACCATCTTTTCTCTCTCCACGTTTGTGATGGCAAAAGCTCAAAAAATTAGCTTCAGCGTTAGGTGACTTTTTACCCAGAAGTTCATTTGCAAAAACGCTCACCCAAACATTTGGTTGAGCATTTCTCCGCTAGTAACGTTAGTTTGCGCCATTCCAATGCACGTTTTCCGTTGAAAACGTTGATCCAAACATGCTGTTAAGCGATTGACCATTTTACGTTTTGCGGGTAACAAGCTTTCAGGAGATATTTCCCAAACAATTTTCAATTTACCTTCACTTGAGTTATTAAGTTTGTCTTATAATAATTTGTCAAGTAAGTCTTTGATTATTTCTAATATTTATATTTTTTTTTGTTCTAAACTAGCGTATTTGGTCAGCATCATCTTATCCTAGAGGAATCTGGGTGTCTCTTGATTGTTTTTAATTTTTAATTTTTTTGTTATTTTTATGAATTTTTTTAATTTTTGCCAACATTTTTCTATTATTTTTCAAAGGGAAAAAGCATTCGTCATCAGAATAATGAAACGGTTTATACAGTGACACCACTAGTGCAATAGCATATCTAATAGGCTTGTCATAAGTTTTTGAAAATATATGTTTATTATTCTGTCATTAAAAATTTTTAAAGGTTTTTTTTTTCGAGTTGAGTAAACTTAAGAACAAAATATTTGGAAAATTTAATTTTGAATGGGATAATATAAATTTTATTTTTATTTAATTATTTATTAATAATTATTTTTGTTTAAAAAAGTTTTTAGAGTTAACAGAAATAATTTTTCTGGGAGTCTCCAAAAAGCGTGTTTTAATAAGAATGATGAAAAGGAAGGACCAATTGGATTTCAATATATTTCGCAATGTTAATCAACATGAGTCCATCCAACGGATTTGATCAATGGCTATTGGCCCAGATGAAGAAAAAGGTGTGTACTTTTTAAATAATAATTGTAGTTGTGGTTTATCATTTGGAATATATTTGTGTTATTTTTCAAAAAATGTGCAAGTCTTACTGTATTTTAATATATATATATATATAATATATAAATTGTCTCATGTACATAATAACTTGTCACACGTAAAAAAAATGTTATTGAGATTGGAGATCTTTCTAAACTAAAATTATTGTATCTTATCTTTACGAAAAGTAAAAATACTGTATATTGGAACCAGCTTAGTGATTTAATCATATGGTTGCTTTAAATTATATTCCAATATTTCATAAGATATTGATGAATAATGATTTTGCTAAATTACTTTTAAAGACATGGAATATGATGCTTTCTTTTAATCATATGGTTGCATTAAATTATATACCTTGTGTGTTGATGCGTGCTCTTTTTTTCTTTTCTTTTTTTTTAACTCTTTGGAATAGAAATAAATTTGAACTCTGATTTGCTTCACTTCGTCTAGTTCATAGTATAATTTCACACACATGTAAATGTGAGATCATAAGTTGCTTTAAAAATCTCTAAAAAATATTGAATCTAAAAAACATAGAAAATAACGTGCAAAGGTGATGACAAATTTTCTTAAATCTTCCATCATTTTGGATCCATATAATTTCTTAACTTATTTGTCGTTCTTTTTGTTAAAGTTACATAATAGCAATAAACAAAATATCTCAACTAATATATTTAAGTTTGTATTTCATTTTTTTTAATTAAGCTAATTCATAAAAGACATTGATTGTTTTTCCTAAAAATTAATGTTTTTATTTTATTTTAAAATAAATATTAATTCTATATATCAGAAGTAAAATAATTTTCCATTTGAATTAGATTGCAGAATAATTCATAAATAAAAAATAATAAAAATTTTGGTTTTTAATAAAATAGAAAAAATAAGACTCATCATTAGAGATAATTGCAATAAATTTTGTAATAAATCAGAATAAATTGAATTAATCAAAAAATTATAAAAGAAAAGGCAGATTTATCTCCCATTAAAAAATCATTATTTTGCAAAAAATAAAAATAAAATAATTTTATTTTTAAGATTGTATTGATTGGTTAATAAATCTATTAATATATAAAAGTATAGTGCAGGTAGGAGTAGCTGATAGCACGACACGTGGCATCATTTATGGGTAGATAAATTTTTTTTTTAAACAAAAAGCCACAATTAAGTAGGAAGTTAATCAACTCAAAGAGAAAAGACTTACTTTTCTTAATTAAAAAGCAGGCTGCAAAGCCTTGTCATCCTCCTACATGTAAATCATGTTTTGTATGTTCATCAAAAAACATTGAGAAACTCAAATTAGTGGATGAGAAATTTTAGAAAGTTCTAAGCTGCAATACACTTTAAATGAAAGTTATGTGGGCAACATCTTAGAATACAAACAATAAATAGGCACAAGAGCAATGAACAAAAACAAAAGATTGAATGACTGAAACGCACATGTAATGAAGTTATGCTTTCTTGAAGTTCCAATATATATATGGCAGCTTTTCGCCAATTTAAGCGGATATATCGGGCTATTGGCAACATGGATAGAAACATGGGTAAAAAAATGTGGCTTTTTTTTTATAAAAAAAATTATCTACTCATAGGTGATGCCACTTGTCATGCTATCAGCAACTCCTGCTTTATACTCTACTTTTATATATTAATAGATTAATAATAGACAAATTAAAAAAATGAAAAAAGAATTCACGGTTTTCTTGACCATAATTTACTTTTGATTTTGGTCTTTTAACATAATTTTCCCCAGAATTAATGAGGGCATAATGTTTGGGACACTTGGAAGATTATTATTGTATCTTAATATATTGTCTTTAATTTTATATGTTGTTGTAGTTTGGTTTCTTTAAATTTGTGAAGTATTTTAAGTAAATAAAATTTTTAATTCTCATGACTTCCTTGAATTTTCAATCCAGTTCTTTTTTTTTTTTTATTAGAACCTTCGAATTTACCCTGTTGGTACCTGTCTAAAATTGTTTAATAAAAACTAACCATGTTAAAAATGAAACAAAATCCAAAGATGTGAATTCCAGGAGAGTTTTGTACTCTTATGTATTCTAATTCTGACCAATGAAGTCATGGGGAAATCCATAATAGTAACAAGCTCGTGAAATAGCGGTTTGAAAAGCCACCTTAGTATCTTTAATTATTGTACTATCTCCATCTTCCTATTCTTAATATAAGAGCTAGTAAGATGCTGAATTTGATTCTAAATATAAGAGCTCAATCCACTTTATCTCCTATCTTTTTCCAAAATCTAATTATTCACTGCATATGATTGAAAAGAATAATTTAGAGAGATCAACGTATATTTGTGATAAATAACCAACTTAACTAATTTTTTTAATATCTCACGTTAGTTTTATAGTTTTTATATTAAAAGCATTTTGCATAATGATTTCATTATTTTGTCCAAAGATTAAATATTTGGCATCCAACCCGTGCGTCAGCTTTTAACATTGATGGGAGATACATGTGATTGAAGGGAGGTGGCAAAGGATGCTGGAGAAGGAAGAGAGAGAAAGAGAGAGAAGGATAAGAAACTATTTTCAGATTCATAAAAAAATATTTCCAGATGTGGCTTTAATTTTTGCGCACATGAGATTCATTTGTAGAAGTCTGCCTGATTGTCCAGCATCTCATGGCTGGCTAGCAATTCTGTTAACAACCGTTTAACTATTGTTAACTGTTTTAAACGCTAGGACCTAATAGAATTAGCAGAGTAAATTGAAATGATTTGATAAAAAGAAACAAAAAGAAGGGACTTGATTCAAAACTCAGAAAAAAAAAATTATAAGGATTGAGAAATTAATTTTCTCAAGTATTTTCTTTAGTCTTCTAACCCTCATATTGTTGATCTCAATGATAATTTTTTGTACTAATTATTACTATTATTATTTTAAAAAAAGGTAAAAACACATATTTGGTCATCTACTTTCATAAATGTTTGATTTCGTTATTTAATTTTTTAAAATATCCTTTTAGTCCTCTAATTTTTTTAAAATATATTTTTAGTTCTTGAAAGGGGTCGCTTTGGCTTGGGACTTTGGCTTCAAAAAGGTTATTTTCGAATCTGACTGCAGCAACCTTGTTGACTTGTTGCAGATCAAAACTCGAACCAATTCTTGCAGCTTGACTTTTTTTAATCCCCAAATGGCCATCTTGCGGGTGACGCGTGACAAGGATTATATCGGATCTAATCCCCAAATTGACTAGCCTTTTATTTTTCGGGCTTTAGCCCTCTCTTATTACCAAGAAAAGACTGTCTGGTCTCTAATTTGATGCTTCTTGTTTTGGCTGCCACCATTCAAGATGTATTTTCTTATGCTTCTTCATTGCGGTTTAATTGATGATATTAGAGGTGCCCATTCTGCATAACTCCAATTTAATCAGTTTGGTATTTTTGATGTTAACACCATTTAATTATTTTTTTCTGCTAACTCTACTCTAAAATCATTCAATGATGCTTGTACGCTTTGTTTATTTCTTACGCATTCCATGGAAGTGGACAAGTTTTAATGCTTTCTTTAAATCCTTTCTTTTATATTCTCAGTCATGTTTTTATTTTGTAGATATCAACATATTCAAAGGTTATGAAGAATATTGAGAGGAGATGGAATCGAGATGTTGAACATGACCAGGTTCGAGAAATTATAGCACTGAGCCGGATTAATGAGATCTTTAAAAGTAGTCAACAATTGCAAGACAACTTGAAAATCTTCGTATGATAACCTTTGAAAGAAGCCCTCTCGTTCTCACCAATTTTCACAGGAAGGTTGGACGATCATCATTCAGAGAAGGGGGGGAAAAGCCTCAAGCTCAAATATGTTATTATTAGCTCTGCAAATTCGGCTTTCTTCGACTTTGTTTCCAAATCTTGCTTTTGTGCTTCCTCTGATATTGTATTTTGAACTTTATTATATTATCATGAATATCATTTTGCCTTTACCTCCCAAAAAAAAAAAATTTATGATCCAGACTGGATAATAGTGGATTCAAAACCAAGTTTGCCCTGATTAGCAACATATCAATGTTGATGTTAATTTAGCACATAATAACATTTCCATTTCCCAATTCTACCATTAAAATAATATCGGTGCATTGCCATATTCAGTACAACAAATAGTAAAATATTATCCAATGCCATGATATTCTCGTGCAAAGCATCATCCTCTTGTGATCATTTGTCACATGAAATCTTCGCTGCTACTTCATAACCCAACTGGTTTGAAAGCAAAGATTGTCCCCCCTCCCTCACTAGACATAACCATTCTTGCTTGCAGTGAACCAACCTTGTATCCCTAAAGTTCTCAATTCCCCTAACATCAAAATCCATAACCCAGAAAATACATCTGTCTCGCCCAATGCAACACACCCTTATGAGTAATACTTTCACCCCGTAGAACATTATTCCTTTGCTCACAAATGATATACAAGATAATAATAATCCTCTTAGAAGTATCCACGTGAAACTCACCTTTGACATCTAGGTGAGCAAACCATATTTTAAACCAGATAATAAGACCCTCCTGCTGTATGCATGCACATAAGCAGCTCTCTCCTCCACCCATCTCTCTTCTCACTCGCTGAACTTGCCACTCTTCTTCGCTGGCCGCTCCCTCTCTGCACGTGTGTTGTGTAGATTGTGGCTCGAACCGTGTGAGTCACACGGTGTGACTAGACTACGTGCAAATGTTGACTGACCCAAATTGTGTTCAATATCTTGAAAATTAATTATTTTGTTATTCTAATTTTTTCCCAATTATAATTTATAACTTAGTTTGTATACTTTAGTTGAATAGTTGGCACAAAAATAAACTTTAATTGAATACCACTAAATTTCTATAATTTTTGAATTCAATTGTTTTAAACTTTAACTCAATAAACTAAATATTTATAATTTAGTTATATAAATACTAGTACATCCCTACTACAAAAGTTAAATAACTAATTTGTCAATACTGAAAGAATTATTTAAGTTAGTTATTTATAATAAATAAATTTATTTTTTTTAAAATACTCCTATTAATTATGTCCATTCAAATTACCTATTTATGAAAATTCGTTAACATGGGCAATCCTTCTAGGGATTATTTGAAGGCAAAATGGATAAATATTAAAAATAAAATAGATTAAAATTTTATATTTAGGATCAAATTAAATCTCCTGTTAACATTTATGTGAAGGACTTGGGATTTTTTTTTTCTTTATACCAAATTCAACAAATTTCTACACACGAGAAGAATTGGGCGCGACTTGAACAGGAAAGGGAAAATCTAATTTAATACTATACCTGCACTCTTTTTATAAGGAATAAACAGGAGTACAATTTTATTTCTTATTATAAGAAACACCTTGCTTTAATTTGAAGCATTTATTCGATGGCAAAAAAATTGAAGCATTGAGTATTATTTTTTCCACTAATACCTTCATTAAAAATAAGGCAGAAATTCTACCTGAAAACACACCATAAATAAATAAACTATTTTATTTAAAGTCTATCAGTAAAAAAGACCTGATAAATTTTTATACACAAAATATTTATACTTTGTAAATTTTGTACGCACATGGTATAAATACTCTGATTTAAATCATTCTCATTAATAAAATTTTTAATGAGAGCCTTTACCAGCTCTGCCATTATTTTTTTTTAATTACAAGTTTTTAATCTTACTTTTTAAATTTTTGGTAAATTGAACTGATCGAAATTTCTTTTTTTCCCGGAACTAATCTGGCCGTAAAATGATTGAGGCGAATAAAGCACGAATCATAAGAATTCAAAGGAATAGGATTGGTCAGAAAACGAGAATTGCAAGTTTATTGATATGACAAGTTCACAACGAATTGGTGAAGGAGACCTAAAGCCTGAAAGAATGCGATTGAGATGAAAAGCCAAAGTCATTTTCTGTTTACAAAGCATGCTTGTTTGACCTTCCAACTTTGAACATGCCTGTTCTGTGAACCCAGGGGTAGTTTTGGTATTTCACCTGAAAGAGAGGGGTTTATTAGTAAACACATCCTATATATTTATTTTGTATCAATACCTTATTTCGTAAATTAGAATTAAAAAATTATTTATAAATTATTTCAGAATTTTTTTTACCATACGAAAAAAATAGCGTCCTCGTGTTATAACTAGAGGCTAATCCTTTGGGCTTTATTTCTTTCAGTGAGGTCTTTTCTATGCATGCAACCTGATTCTAATACAAATGCCTTCTCAATAATCAATTTTAATTATTAATATATATTAATAAACGATATTAAAAAATTATCACAATTTTTATAATTTTATAAATAATTTGACTTATTTTTTATTTTGTATGGAGAACTTGTTAAAAACAAAAAAAAATGCATAAGATAATTTTTTAGTCTTTTTTAATGGTTTTTTATTTAAGCAAGAAAAAAGTACAAACAAGAAGTATATAGTCTTTATCAATCAACAATAAAATATAACTCAATTAATGAACATGGGATTGATTTTACATAAAACAAGAGATCCAATTCAAGTTTAGAGATAGATCATAAATATACTAGAATTAAATCTCCATTTATACATACAATCACAATCATGCATAACTTCATCATCTTATAAACACATTTATCTAAAAATCAAGATTGATCAATAAAGATAATAAAAATCATTTAAACAAACTAATCAACACACGCACTTATTAATATATATATATATATATATATATATAACTTCATTGAAACTAATTGTTGATGTGAAAAATTTTGACCAAGTTCAAATATGAGTTCTCCAACAAAGTTAGTGTCATTGAAGGATTTGATGCCTCCGATACGACCATGGAACATAGGAGCTTTACCTCTGAAGAGAATACCATGATATGAGAAGGTTAAGGAAGAGATTTATGATGAAAATGGGAAGAGGGTTTATTGGCGATGCAGAACAATGAGGGAAGAAGAAAAAAAGAAGATTCAGAATATTATGTGACTCCTTATGCATCATGATTTGAATTTTGTGACACATTCTGTATCAGACCTATCAGATTCTGGATTGACAAGCTTTTTGGGTAGTTCTTTAATTTGCCAAGACCTCATTGTGATTGAATAATTATAAGTGTTTCTAGTTATTTGCGAGTTATGACCTTAGACAAATCACTTGTTCAATGTCTATCGTATGAATTTTATGAATGCTTTTATGTTTTTTCTAGTTATGATCCCATGCATGCAACCATTCTTGCTTTGTTATTTCAATCCGTGATCATACAACTGAAACTGATGTCCCTATTAACCAAACTCTCTTACAACTTGGTTTGCATTTTAAAAACCTTCCTCTTCTTTTTTTTTTTTAATGATCGAGTCTGTTTAAACTGAAATTGAACCATCACTACTGAGTTAGGGAAAAAAAAAACAACTTTTCAGGTATCACGAAAAATGCTGAAAATTTTAATAAAAACCCATAAAAATAACAAATTAATCCTCTTAAAATATCCCAATACGTTTTCATTTGATTTGTAGCTATATAATGTTATTTTATTGAAAATTGCTTCCAATCACTAGCATCTGCGGGTTATTTTTTTCCTTTGTTTTTTTCTTGTTTTGTAATTATAGAGATAGATACTAGCAAGTTGATGTTACGAGAAGGACCTGTCATGTGTGTGTGTGTGTGTGTGTGTGTATTTAAAGCTTTGACGCTAGTATACTACAAGAATACAAGTAGATTAGTCATGTGGGTTGTTTTAGAAAGACAAGGATACCATTCAATCCAATTTTATTAGGAACAATAGCAAAAAAGATGATAGAAATTACAAAACTGTAATTTACCTAAGTGGTAAATGATAACAAATTTTTGACAAAATACTTTATTTGTAATTTTGCAATTTTCATAATTGCGATTTTTTCATTTTACTTATCATTGCGCTTACAGAGAATCAAAAAGCATACATAAAACTTAATGAATTAAGTTAATGTTGAGATTTTATTTTCGTGTTTGAGTGGTTTGATGGAATTTTAAATTTTGGTGTTTATTACTTTATCTACACCCTTTCTCATCTTTACCATGTTACTATAATAAAGAGATTATTTTCTTTTTTAAAAAAAGGAAACGTTACTCAAATTAATATTAATAATGATTTAATATCTAAGTATATATCCTTTAAAATTTTTAAATTAAACATCAGTAGTTTATTTTTTTTATAGTCCTTAATCCAAGTGATTTCTTAAATTTTGAATTAGAAAACTATTTCCTCTTTATTTTTCACCCAAAAATTCCCCCTTTGCTTTGTGATGATTTCTCAATTAAATTAAACATCCTCTTCCAGTACCAAAAATATCCTCAACATCCCAATTGACCATGACTTGCTGTTGACACCAGCAAAAATATTTAATTTCTGTTATCGATATTATTATTATTTCAGTTTTAGTTTATATTTTTATTAGGCCGAAGTTTCAGTTTATATTTAAAAATACAAAAATTAACAAATTCAAAAAAAAAACCAGTGAGAGAGATTGACTCAGTCAAAGGCACACCCTGCAGAACATGGATCCGTTAGCACAGGAAAGCAGACGTGGCAAAATGTAGCATCTCGTAGGTGAGAAAGAGCACGTGCTAGAGTTCGGCACACGTGCCTGACTAGGTCTCGGCGATGCATGCGTTGCATGGCAGCATCCGCAGATGTTGGTTGTTTCCTCACTGCCACTATCACGTGACATTTTGGGTCCTGCTCTCCCTCCACTTCCAAGGCGTCATCATGTGTGTGGATCCAGTCGCCCAAGAAATTTCACTTTTTTTGGGGCAAATTGCCAAAACAAAAATCACAAAAATAGAAAAATTGTATATAGGGACCCGCTCACAAAATTGTCAAAACCTATACCCATACTATTGTTATTAAAGCCCACACTAACATTGTCATGGGTTTTTATTTATAATTTTTTATTTTGGTAGTCATTTTTTTGCAACTCTCTCTTCTTTTTTCCTTGGGTTGGGCCATAAAAATTACAATGATTTAAAATTTGTATTCACCTTTTTCAAGGCTCTAATAAGAGTTAGTTTAATTGGTAAAGAGTCAACTCACAACTCATAATATCGTGAGTTCGAATCCTGTTGTTGATATGAGGACTTTGTTAGTGGGTGGTATGTAAATACTTTTATAAGTGCTTTCTAGACATAAAGGCATGTTTTGAATTTAATGAGCTCCCGAAACCCAACTCATCTAAACTTTTTTTTAATTAAAAAAAAAGCTCCAACAGGTGAGGATGTATCTATTTTAATTTATTCAAGCTCAAATAGAAAGGTAAGTTACTGAGGCGGTGTTTAATGAAATTGTCTTGTTAAAGCACATTATGAGACTTAAAATTCTTAATATCATGGAACTTTTGCAAAATGACAGCATAATGAGCCTTTATAAAAGCACAATTGCATCAAGCATGAATCTTAGAAACCTTTTCTTAAGGATTTCTTTGATGCATTACATGAGCTTTTAATGTACATAATAGTCTTATCATCTCCGATCCTTGACATAAGAACGAATTTGATTTTTAATTTAGTCTTATATATAAAACCTCAATCCATTTTGTCTCTCATATTTATTCATTTTCGTCTAGATAGTCCTTATAATAGTCAGGCATATTACATATTTCATTAAATGATAGTTCTAGCTAATACATATGATTAGTAAGGATATTTTAGGAAAGACAACACCTATTTATTATAAATAATTAATTTAACTAATTTTTTAATCTATTTAAATTAATCAACTAACTCTTGTATTAAATATCAGAGTCAGCATTATATTTTAGGAGTACATAGTTTTTGGTGTAATTGAGTGAGGTTGTACAAGGTAAGACCACATAGCATCATATAATAGTATCATATATATTTAGTGATACACTTTCTAATATTATCCCCCCCCCCCCCACCACGATAAAAATGAACGCTCTCGGCAAAAATTTTCTTCAACAAATGTAATTTTTTGCCCAACTTGGTCCTATATGGTTCATTTGGTGGAGCCTCAGGTTGGGAATACCAAATTATCAAGCTAGCCCAAGCCCAATAAGCTCACCTCAATCTCATGAATAATAAGTTGGGTTAAGGTGCATTTAACAACCCGAAGCATTTTTCCAGGTAAATCCAGCACCCTAAAGTATTTTGTTATACATCTAGCATCTTGAAGTATTTTTTTTAAGGTACGTCCAGCATCGTAAAATATTTTTTGATGCATCGAGCACCTCAAAGTATTTTGTTGGGTACGTCCAGCACCCAAAAATATTTGTTGGTGCATCTAGTCCCAAGGCAAAAAAAATACTTCAGGGTGCTGGGCTCTCCTAAAAAATACCTTGGAGTGATGGATATACTACAAAATACTTTAAAGTATTGGATGCACCTAAAAAAATATTTTGAGGTGCTGGATGCACCTTAAACCTAATAAGTTCATGTGATAATACAAAGGAATCAATTTGGATCTAATGAGCACAATTTTAAAGAAAAAGCCTAATCTTAAAAGACTAGTTTAATATGAGAAAAAACTTATTGAACTTTTAAATCTCATAAAACTTGTGAAGTTTTCAATGTGGAACATATAAATTCCATGTGGTGTATGAAATTAAGGTGATAAGACATCCTCATTAGCCTCTTAATCATGGTACTACCAAAAAAATAGCTTATAAAAATTAGTAACAAAAAATTCTTCTATGACTAAATTTTGATGGATTACTAGTAAAAATTATGTCACTAAATTTACTGACGGATTATCAAGGGTTTACTAAATTAATGATGGATTATTAAAGAATTTAGTGATTGATTAGCCACGTAATTATATTTTTTTCACTAAATTTTGTCTCTAATTTGTTGCTAATTATGTCACTAAATTTTTAGCAAAGAAAAATTTTTGTCACTAATTTCTATCATAAAATTTTTAATGATTTTTGTCATTAATTTTTATGAAAAATTTCAAGTGACGAAATTTTCTGGTCAGTATTTTTGTCAAAAAATGTTTAGACAGTATTTGTGAAATTGGTATTAATAAGAATATCATCATTGATCTCATTATTAACACTTCCTAAAAAAGAAAGATGATTTTTCTAAAAGTTGGTTTAATGTTTCATTAAAATAATTCTACTTATCATTAATAATAATTAAACAAATAAGATAACAATATGACTTTCTTATAGAAACTATCATGACAAAGAAATAATTTTATTATTGGCGCAATATGGATGCCAAGATTTCAGATTTTGGCTTAACCAAACTTAAAGAAGATGAAAATTATCATATTAGCACAAGAATAGTTGAAACAATGTTAGTATTCTACTACATCTTTTCACCATATCATTTATGAAATTCAGGATAGTATTAATAGGTATGTCCTTCTCAGGTTTTGCTTACACATTTCTTGTTTTGTGCATTGTCTATGGACATTACATATTTTCTTATTATAGTGAAATGTTTTCACGGGCCAATCTTGCGTTCTCATCACTTGGTTGACAACTCTCCTTTAAGCATACTAACAAAGGACATGCATGATATGAAAGTTAATGGAGATGAGTCAGTGCATAGAAAAGCCACCTCCGACATTCTCGGCTTCCTCTAAGGAGTTCCTTGAGTCAAGATAGGGATCGACAATAGCAGTGTAGGGCCCCACTAGATTGTTTTAGTTCACGAGTTCGACTCCTAGAGGAAACACCTTTATAAGGAAGAAAAGCCACAAACCTCAAACTGGATTAACTGGATGATAATATTTTTAAAAAAAAAAAAGTAAAAAGACTGGGACTACAAGTTCAAGTAGGGCTCCTCATCAATAAAGATCATTGGCCAGTTATTTCAAAGTATGATGTCAGTAGAAATCAATCAAACTATTATTTTATGAAGAATATTGGATATCATTGATTTTGAGTGTAAGTAGTAACTAACCCAGTAAAAAAGACTAACAAACTCCTTCATTAGTGGATGACTACTAATCTTTTTACCACTAGCTATAGTAATTTATAGGGCAACCACTCTAAAGTTATAAATATCTACTTTTTCGGTCAAGTATTCTTGCATTACATATTCAGGAGCCCTATAGCCACTAATAAGATATCAACTCAATTTCATCGATAAATTCTCAGCTTCCTCATTTCAACACTGAGGAAAGCCGCCTTTTTAGCTATGGCGACCCCAGCTTACAGGACTCCTTACAATTCAAACAATTCTTTAGTCTCAATATTTTCGTAATCTTTCTCAAGCATAATCAATACATGCCAAGGAAATAAACTTTTTATGGGCATATATTCAGTTATTTAATTCTAGATTAAACATAAATATGATACATTAAAAATTACCTTGTACACTGGCCCAAACCCTCCTTCACCAATCCTATTTTCTGGGACAAAATTGTTGGCCTCATCTTTGATATGTTTCAATGAGAAATAGCTCGTTTCAAGAACATAATGAAATTTGACCTACTTGGGATAATTGAAATAGCATATGCAAGAGGTTCATGTACACCTATATATACATATATCAGGAACAATAATATATTGCTTTTCCAGCCCAGTATAATAAATGAATCTCCAACGTGTTATTATGGACATCAACATCAAAATTCTTCACATTAATGCCCTTACCAGCCAGTGCCACCAACTTCCTTCGTAATGTTTACTCTCAGATATTTCTAACCCTGTCAACATATACATGCAAAAGCTTCATACTTTAAGAACTTTAATTAACATACAAAGCAAACGCAGCACATTGAAGCATTATATAATCATTAATCATTTAATTTGCATGGCTAGAGAGGATCTTATTTCCTCACTCTTCATTGGGTTCTCTAATCACTAGAAGAAAATTTAGATTCACTCACTTGAATTGAAGCATCAAATATACGCCTTCCAATGTTGGTGAAATCTTGGTCATGTGAATACATAATCTCAACAAAAATATAGCTTGACGTTTATAAACAATGAATGATCTGCATGACTGTTGACAACCTCATTTAAAAAGAAGAAAGAGGTTCTATCCAGTAACCCAAATATCATTATTAGTTCGTAACATGTATTTTCATTTTTCAGGTTTTGGTATTAATCTAAAAATAAACAACACTTTCATATGAAAAATAGAAAAGCACAAAAGACTAAAGCATCAAGAAATAAAGAAGAGCATCTAACCAAGAAAAGTTAACAGCAAAAGAATGTAGCATTAACCATTAAGAATCAAAGACTGGAGAACAACATTTGCCTGAAAAAAGAAGAAGAAGACGAGGAAGAGAGAACAGTAATAATGCTCTAAGTTGTGGGGTCAAAACCGAGAGTAGATCTCCTCAGAAGCCCATTCTTCTCCCAATATCTCTCAGTAGCAAATCTAAACCTCCACTTTTTTGAGGAGATCAACTCTCAGAAAGTGCTGAGAGCGAAATGAAAAAACAGAAAAGCTTAGAGCTCGTAGGGATGAACAGTGGAAGGTGAGGGAGAGATCACCAATATGGAGGAGAAGTAGTGATGAAATAAATAAATAACCAAAAAAATGAAGGAAAATAGAAAGAGATGGATAGGGAATATAAGAACAAACAGGCAAAAAAGAGGCATTCTCAGGGACGTCAGACATGAAGGGCTTGAGAGGCATTGTGAGAGAAGGGAATAAGAAAGGAAGAAGGCAGAGAGGAGGAATTTCAACCTTGAGGAGCTATACTTCTACCTTTCACATTTGTATCACACTAACTATAATGGAAATGGTTCTCTTTTTTCAACTCTATCGTCGACTTTGAGGGTATTATCTTTCTCTACTTCACATTTAATTACTGATATTCACTATTGTAGAAGGAGGACATTATCTTTCTCTGAGAGAATCAATATTTTTATGGTTCATTCAAACGCATTTAATTTTATCATATTTTTTAAAATATAGTCCTTAAAATGCTTATCCTTTTCATCTTCTTCCTCTCTTCAATTAGATTCCCTTCCACTACACTGCGAATCATCCTTATATAAACAAAAGGAATCCCTCATAACTTTCAGTTTCATAACCTCCTTTAGCAACCTGTTGACCCAAAAACCTACTGGTATTTTTTTTTTTTAAGAGTTCACATGGAACCTGTTGATCAATGCTACTTTTTCTTACATAATGAACTATGTACTAGCAGGTGGTTAAGTTTCTTTAATGTTATTCCTATTTGAAGTCATTAATTATGAGAAAAAAGTAATACATATTTAAATATGGATAAAATAAAAAAAAATTTCATTTTTAGGTCAAGTTAATAATATAATAATCTCCCATTAATATGAAAAAAAAAGACAACAAACTTGTCTGGAAAATGTGGATGTGTGATGGAGTAATTTACACTAAGTTTTTGTTAAATAATTATTTCAAGGATGATATATGTAGTTCAATGGTCAAAGTATTCGTTGATTTTATTTTTGCCTTCTCCTACAATAATTTTCTAGAGAAATAAATATGTACGATTATCATGAGAGACTCGAGATTCTTGTGTATTCCCCTTAATTTGCAAGAGATGACGAATTTTGATTACTTACAAAAGAAAAATTAGTCACGAGTCTTGCATCAGCGAGAAAAGCTTTTTGCTTGGTCCTACTATTTATCACGACCAACATTGTATTCAAATGAAATTCAAAAGGATTCTTCCCTCTCAATTATCACCAAATTTTGGTGGCAAAACTAACTTTTATTTCATCAGTCTAAAGCGCAACTCTTGCTTTTGACGTTCATGGGAAAGAAATAGGAAAGCAACTACCATATTTAATTTGATTAACAAAGATAGAAACTAAAACTACTATTACATGTGAGGTGCCAGCTGTCATCTTTCAATTTTCTTTTCATTTTTGTTGTCTCTTAGGTTTTTTTAGATTTTCAAAATATTATTTTGTTCTTTTTATTATCAGATTATATGTAAAGTGAGTGACACTTAAAAATTTTATGAACAAGAAATTGTGTAATTTTGAATTTTTTATATTTTAAAAAAAAACCTAAAACTATGTAGTTTCTTATTTAAAAATCATGAAAAAAAAAAAAAACTACATTATTTTTTGCCCATAAAATATCAAAATGTCTTTTTTTTTTTTGGGGTAGAATCTAATGGCATAAACTAAGAAAATGCATTTGGGAAGTCTTGAAAAACTAAGATGAAACTAAGAGGGAGCAGCGAACACCCAAATCCATGGGCACTAGAAAGGGCTAGAGGTGTTGAAGACACATACGAAGATGAATGGGTTTTTTTTTTTTTTGGGTCAAGAAGATGAACAGGGTTTAGCTAGTATGGTTTGTCATGGGTTTGTGATTGGGCTTGGGCACTCATTCTTAACCAAAAACAAAGCTCACAAGACTGACAACTTTGTTTAGATAATTGTCCATCATCACGAGAAAACTAAGCAAGAATGAATTAATTAACATTTTGCATTAGGAAGCTCAATAAAAACAAGATATATATATATATATATATAAAAAGAGAAGGCTGTGTGTTGCACTTATTACACATCACATTTAAACTGCAAAATAGAGGAACTAATTCGCACATGCAAATTCTTCTTTATACTTCACGTTATATTTCCGGTCTTCGAATAATATCTACTCATTTATGAAAGATCGTAGTTTCATGCTTGGTTCCCAACCTACATTTTGATCAAATCATATGGAGTTGGAATTCTTAAGAAGCATACTAGATGAAGAGAAATCTTTATGATATGAAGAGAAACAGAGGAATCAAACCACTAATTGAGCCATCTGTTACTTTAAATCTTTTCTTCACACTTTCATATGAGAATGCAGAAGTAGCTAAGGTTTAACTACTATGATTATATTGTGATGATGCACTATCCATTGCTTCAACCCCTTGCTTCACAATTTCATGTGATTTTGATGTAGAAGAAGAACTAAAGTTTTGGTTATGGCTTTCGTGAGATGATTGTATCTCCAAGGCCTTGAATCTGGCAGCCTGTTGATCACTCTCCCGACATTTGATTGTTAGGGCTTGGATTGGCAACTTTCCTTCAAGCATGCAAACAATAGAGGACATGGATGGCCTTAGCGTTGGAGATGGGTTAGTACATAGGAGTGCTAGCTCCAACATTTTCGTGGCTTTTGTGAGGAGTAGTTTGAACCAAGACTTGGATCCACCAGCTCAAGAAGGTTTCCTTGCTCTTGAAGAACATAGGCCTTCAATTACATGAAAGTATGCAATTATTAGAAATTCAATCAAACCATTAGTTTTATGAAGAATATTGAAGATCACTAATGCTAAGCGTAAGAAGAGTAACTAACCCAATCAAGAAGATAAACAAATTCCTCTTTTGGCCTATAACTTGTGTTGCTTTTTCCACTAACAATTTCTAAAGCAACAACCCCAAAACTATAAATATCTGCTTTCTCAGTTAAGTATCCTCGCATAGCATATTCAGGAGCCATATAGCCGCTAGTAAAAAAACATGTAATGTTAATAATCAAGTCATAAAACAAAGCTTGTGCAAAGAAAGTCTAAGAAGAAAAAACCTATTAATATTATTACTAAACCAAGTATAACAATTATATTGATCTAGTAAAAAAGATGTAGTAGAATATATATACTGACATTGTTCCTGCTATTCTTGTACTTATATGAGTATTGTCACCTGCATCAAGCTTGGCTAATCCAAAATCTGAGATCTTGGCATTCAAATCTTTATCAAGTAAGACATTTGTTGCCTTAATATCCCTATGCACAATTTTCAACTTTGATTCTTCGTGAAGATGAGCTAATCCTCTTGCTATCCCTATACATATCTTCATTCTTGTAGGCCAGTCCAGGTGTATCTTTTGTCCTTCACCACCTAACATTAATATCATCAAAGGTATCTTAATTAAGAACATATTACTATCGAGTCATTTAGTAAAAATTAAATATTTGTAGAAGTTGTTTCAAACGATTAAATATATTTGAATTAGAAAAAAAAAGCCTAAAATACGGCATCTAAAATTTGTCTTTTAAAAAAATAAATATATAACTAAAAGCTGTTGGCCAATAATATAAGCACGATTTTACATAGCGATGTATATCAAAACAATTTTATGTGTTTATACTCAATCAATTTTATCTTTTCCTTATAATACTCCATATATGGTAATTTTTTATTGTAAAAAAAAGTGAAGTTCTTACCAAAAAGAGCACTAGCAAGACTGTTGTTCTCCATGTACTCATATATCAACAACAATTGATTTCCTTCAACACAACATCCATAAAGGTTTACAAGGTTTGGGTGTTGCAAAGCAGATATCATTCCAATTTCATTAACAAATTC
This sequence comes from Neltuma alba, assembly GCF_004799145.2. NCBI lineage: Eukaryota > Viridiplantae > Streptophyta > Magnoliopsida > Fabales > Fabaceae > Neltuma > Neltuma alba. Next base: position 287,332 of record NW_021636205.1, read on the forward strand.
ACGACTCCCTTGCTTTGATTTAGAGGAAAGTTGTTTCACAGCTATGACAACACCATTTGATAGCGTACCCTGCAATTCAAGTTACCTTTTAGTCTTAATTTTCATAATCTTTCTTAAGCAAAATCAATATGTCTTAAAGAGATAACCTCTTTATAAGTGTATTCAATCATATAATCTTGGTTAATGATAAATATGATACAGTAAAAATTACCTTGTACACTGGTCCGAAACCTCCTTCACCAATCTTATTTTCTGGGGCAAAGTTATTAGTGGCATCTTTGATTTGTTTCAAAGAGAAATAACCTGTTTTTAGATGTAAAAGTTCTGCATCAAGAATAAAAGTTGTATAAATACAAAGCAAAATAGATTGAAATTACAAAAAAACTTGGAAATAATTACATATATGCAAAAATCATTATTTATCCATTTGACTTGCATGATAGAATTCAAGCATAAGAAAAATTATTTTTTTCTCACTATGTTATACCAAATTATCAATAGATATACTAGCTTTGTTAATTTTGATTTTGATCTTACGTTTGTCTTTTGAACCGCTGCCACCTAGTAAGCCCATTTTTCGGAGGACAAATATTATTACTATTAGTATGATGAGGAACAAGCATGATCCAACTACAATTCCAGCAATGGCTCCACTAGAAATCCGAGGAATTTTGAAATCTACATGACAAAAAAGTAGTAATGGTTATGATTCATATCAAAGTCAAAATCATCATCTTTCAGCTTAAGCTAGAAAGAGTGTAAACCAATATATATGAGATTTGATTTACTTGGGGTGACTGAAATAGCAGATATAAGAGGTCCATATACATGAGCATTATAAGGAACATAGGTAGTTCCTTTTCCAGCCCAGTATAAATGAATCTCCAAGGTGTTATCATTAACATCAACATTAAATTCCTTGACAATGCCCTTGCCAACGCCCCTAGCTTCCCTCATAATGTCGAAATCATGCAAATAGTTCCTACCCTGTCAAGATATACATACAAAAGTTTACCTTTCAGAGCTTTTGTTAACGTACATAGTGAAAACAATTGAAAGCATGTTAAATCATTATATATAGTAACAGTCTTTATCTTTATAATGAGAAATTCTTGCATACTCCTCGAGCGTCACATAATCCATGCTCTATCGATGAAAATGCTCTAGGTGTCCTTTCTTATGGATCCCACAAATTCTATCATAATGGGTCATGGAGGGAGAAAAATAATCAAGAGAAATTTGTGGGATACACTTGGAATATTTCATTGGAGAGAGTACTGATGACGTGGCATTCCAACGGTATGTAAGTATTTCTCGTTTATAGTTAGCCATTTAGCCACCCATTAAAGAGATACATAACCATAGTTGTGAGCTTACTTGATAGTGACAGATCCCACAATATTTATTTCTCTTCAACTGTATGGCTTCATGGGTGTAGAGTCTTATTTTCTCACTATTCATGGAATTCTCTTATCACAAGAAAGTAATTTAAATTCAACATAATGAGACTCACTTGGATTGAAACATCAAATATGCGCCTTCCAGTGTGATGGAAATTGTGGTCATAAGAATACATAATCTCAGCAAAATACAGCTTGACGTTGTAATTTCCGTTAATCATACAGAGGCCATGGTACTTGAGAGACACAGGGGAAATGCGAGCTGTTTTGTAAAAGTCAGGACCAATAATGTTGAGGGGAAAATTGTTTGTTGCTATGTACTTATTACTGTAATCTATTGCTCCTGTGCTACTATAAGCCCATTTATCTTCACTGGCAAAAAAGTATGAGATACCCTCAGGATCGTCATCTCCTTCATATTTATTCCCCTCATATTCAATCTCTTGTCCTCCACAGTTTATGAACAATGAATGGTCTGCACATAGGGACAACCTCATCAAAAATCACCTCTATAAGAGAATCCAAATGATTAAATTCATAAGATCATGATCTCTCTCTATATATAAATATATATTGTCATATGATATTGATAGTCATTTTACCGTTACATTCACTAAAATATACATTATTTAGTTAAAACTCTTGAAAAGGTTTGTGATGGGAAAATAAAATACAACTAAAAAAACATAACATCATGGGAAACTCTAAAATAAGCAAGAAGACACTCACACTTGGGTTTTCCTCCACAAGGAAGGCCCCTTTTTAGGCAAGTATGCCTGCAAGATGAATAAAAGTCACAAAACACGAATCAAAAGCATTTAGAATGAGTGAAACAAGAGTTATAAGTATAATCTTACGAGGTATTTGCTGAAGATGATAGACTTGAACCCAAGTTTCTGTATAACCAAAAAAAGAAAAAGCCTTACAGTTGTTGCATAATTTCTTAAAGAACAAGAAAAAAGTAGTTTGGAGTTGGAGGATAGGAGCTCACATTTTGTTATACTGACAACGAGGCATAATAGTCTCCGAAAAATTGTTGTAAGATAAATCACTGCAATAGAAAATGGTGTGAAATTACACATGTAAGTTTTTTTCCTGCTTTATTTGTGTGTGTGTATATATATTATTAGATAAAGTTTAGATGAGTTGGTTCGCCGGACTGTTCTTCTTGTTATCATTGCATGCTGTTTTATTGCTATTGGGACTTATATTCCTTCCCTGAGATTTCATAACAATTCTCCCAATTTTTTTCATATGTCAAAGCTCAAATCAAAATGACATTATGCAAAGAGGATTAATTAAAAATGATAAGAGATTTAAAGGCTAAAGATGTTTTTGTCAATAAGATTTACGATAATTAATTTCAAACAATAATGCATTTAATTATATGTAGTAATGACAAATAAAATTAAAATAAAAAAATATTTTACTAACAAAGAATCAAAATTGTCTCCCTGTTGCACTATCCAATCAGGAATTTTTCCGGTCAGAGAATTTTCAGTTAGAATCCTGCATACATAATTAATAAAGATCCATTAAAAAAGAGTAATTAAGGTCCAGAAAAAAAAAACACAAGTTATGTACGTGTGTAGAATGCTCCCTTACACATATTTTAGGGAACTTGTACTATTTGGGATTCCACCTGTCAACTTGTTGAAGCTCAAATCTCTGTAATTAATACACAGGGCCACAAATATTGCTTCATAAAAATAACTAAAAAATAATATTACTAGTAAGAAATAGTCCACAATAAAAGTAAGTAGCCCTAAATTAGGAATTAGGTTGTCAATTAACCATTAAATTAGGAATATTGTTTGAGGATGAAGCAACTTACACTCTCTCTAAATTTTCTAAATTTTCTATATAGTTTGGAATGTAGCCATGGATGGAGCAATTTCTCAGCACCCTGAGAGAAAAACAAAGCATGAAAATTCATTGAGAATGTATATATATAGCTCATTTTTTATAAACAAATGTTCACCGCACTATTAAATTCTCAACTTACAGGTATTTCAAGCACATCAATTTCTCTAGATTAGGAAATCCCATTATTGCTGGGCCGTGCAAATCAGATATTTTCCTGAATTAAAAATTAGATACAAAACAATATCAATAATCATCAAACAGTGTGCGAATATGAATTACAAAGGAACAAGTACTCACAAATATTGCAAATTTGCTAAATGAGATATGGTTGTAGGAATGGGGCCTTCCATGGACGTTCCCTGCAAATTCCTGCCCAAATAAAAAAAAGTAGTGAAAACAGTACTTTGAAAATTAAAGGAAATACTTAAAAAGCCCAGTCCACATAGTTTTTTTTATTTGTTTGGATTAATTTTAATTGCAAAATTTAAAATTATTGCATTATTTTATTTTATTTATTTACTTACTTAGCTTGGACTAACATACATACTCATACCTCGGTTCAGTTTTGTTCCTTATTTTCACTCCATGAATATCTCCCACATAGATAAAATTTTTTCTCTCATCTATTGTCATTGAGAATTTAACTAGTTATTAAAAACTGATTATTTTATACATTACACAACCTCCCATCCTTTTCTATGTTACACAATTGTTTTTTTGGAGAACTATTTGAGGTCCTAAAAAAATAATTACTGATAAATTCAAATGACAAGTGGTCAACATAAACCTATAGTCATTTTCTACTAAATCTTGTCACTACATGTTGCTTACTTGTTATTGTCTGAATTTACATTCTCTTATTGGAGTCCTATAATAATTCTCCCTTCTTTCTTTGTCCAACAATTTCCAAAAAATTAAATAGAACAATATAATGGAATAGTGGAGTAAATGAAAATAAAAGCACTAAATTTCATTGAGCTTATTGAGTTCGATACATTAGGTTCGTAAAGTGCTATCTTATTCAAAAGGAAAGCATCTTGTTTAAAAGGAAAGCATTATGATAGGAAGCATATTAGACTCACATTTCTCTGAGCTGGGTCCAGTTCCCAATAAAATTGGGTAATTTTCCTGATATGTTGGTCCCAGCTAACTCACTACAAAAATGTTAGGAGAGAAATTTTAAAATTTAAAACAAATCAACACAACGTCAAAAATAAAATATAATGAAATGACTAAATCATATTATGCCACTCACATTTGTTCTAGTTTTTTCAGATTACCAAAACTTTCGGGTATTGCCCCCAAAAAGTTATTTCCAGCAAGATCCCTACAAGTTCCAAATCCTTAGAAACAAATAACATATCTAAAAGCAATAAGAAAAATTATCTATAACAGGACTAATTTGGTAGTGACAATGCAACTAATAAGATAAAAGAAATTTATTTGCACTTGAAATAATATTCTTACAAGCCGCATAGCCGCGTCAAGTTTCCGAGACTAGAAGGAAGAGTCCCTTCCATTAGATTATCTCTCAACCATCTGCAGAAAGTAGCAAAACCATAAAATTATTTCCCAATGCAACAATAAGTTTTAAAAACTCAAAGTGTAATGATTTATACTTACAAATTCTCTAAAGTTGTAATTGCACCAATTTCTTCTGGAATTGAACCACTGATTGCGTTACCCGAAAGGTGTCTAAGACATGTGTTTAAGAGATGAATAATGCATATGGTCAAGTAATCCGAGCTTGTATAGATGCAAGCATGAAAACATACATGAAAATACATATATACATGCATATATATGCACACACATTCACAGCTCTCTGATCACTTACAACGTAACAAGAGGGAGTCTAGCAAAGCTCTTTGGGATCGATCCATTCAGATAATTGTAAGACAAATCACTGTGCCGCATATAAAAGTTGCATTTCAGATAACAAACTCCCACATTTCAATAAGCATATAAATACACACAGAGACACACATTCACAGCTCTCTGATCACTTACAACAGAACAAGAGAGGAGAGATTAGCAAAGCTCCTTGGGATTGGTCCATCCAGATAATTGTAAGACAAATCACTGTGCCGCATATAAAAGTTTGCATTTCAGATAACAAATTCCCACATTTTAACTAAGCATATAAACACACATACATATATATATAAATCTAAGCTATTATAAACCAATAATTGAACTAAAAAATTTCATTACTTACAGTTCTTGCAAATGGCTAAGTAATCCAAATTCACTTGGTAAAAATCCAGAAAGATTAAGACCCTTCATAGTGCTGTCATAAAAAGAAAACACATCACTAAAACTATTTACATAGAGCTAAAATAAAATAAGTTATCTTATAATTAGCACCAATATGTTGGCGGAAAAAAAAAAAGCACCAATATGCATTTGAATATTAATTTTATTGCAAAGCAGAGCCAAACCTAACTTATTCTAAATATCATATAGAAATGTATCTCAAAATCAAATCAACTAGTTTTAAATAAAGAAAGGAACAAAAAGTAAGAAAGAAAACTTTTCAACATTATTTGGAACTCATTGAACACAGCTTAATTTAGATTGGAGCTTGATTCGTACCCAAATTGAAACGGTTACGTTGTAACCATATACACAGATGCACTTACATATCTGTAACATGACAAACTTTTCCATTTGAGAAGCTGCAATTGCATGTCACATCCCTTATGCTGATGCCACTGGTCTCATTTTTGAAGCCTCCATCGACACAAGAACGTGGGGTCGCATTCCAATTCCAATTCTCTATCTTCGATGATATTGTTTCTAGAACTTTCACTGCATCAAACAAAATTCAGTTTTTTCAAAAATAAAAAAATAAAAAAATAAAATTCATGCACCATAAAGTAAGAACCTCAACATCTATATTTTCTGTTCATAGACATCAGTAAACCTTTTCTACATAAAGAAATTTCAAAGTACTTGCCGTGGCCCACTGTGTTTAATTTTGACACGCATTCATATTGATGAACTTCTCCAACTTATGGATCATGCAAAGCTGGTTCAAATTCAATTTAAAACGCTAATAAAGGCCTAGCCTATAAATTCAAGTTGTAGTAAACATATATCTAAGTTTTTTTTTTTTGTAATTCTTATATTGATTAAGAAATGTCTTCTGATCCAGAACAGCATCAGTGATGCCCAAAAATCACGTTTTCCCTAATAAGCACATCGGAAAGTAAACATAAAAATATTTTTTTAATAGGTTAAAATACACAACTTCCTAAATTTTATGTCAGTTGCACGTCTCCTCCCTAACTTTTAAAAATTTAAACTAATGACCTAGATATTTCATGTTCTGACTATCAATTTCCCTACTATTAAAATTAACGGTTTTTGTCATGCCATATTTTTCTTTATCATATGCCATTTCATTTTAAAAAAATAGTTGGTATTTGACATGTAATTTTACATACTAAAAATATAACATACTTAAAAAAATTAAAATATTTATTTCACCATTTATTTTTAAAATAAAAGAGGTAGAAATGCTTAAAAGATTTATCTCAAACGCCAAATATTATTTTTTAAATGAAATGATATATAATAAAAAATATAAAAAATTTGTGATATGTCAAAAAGCGTTAACTTTAACCGTAATTTTAGTAGTAGGGGAGTTGAGATTCAAAACATAAAATATCAGAGTTTTTAAATTAAACTCTTAAAAGTTAGGGAGATGATGTGCAACTGACTCAAAGATAAAAGGGGTTTGACATATTTTAGCCTATTTAATATATAATGATATAATTGATTAATTTATCATTTTTACGACCGTGGTTTACAGTTTTCAAATTATTAATTAAAACATAGCTTTTATTTTCTTTTTACAATGATATATCTCAATGTATAAAAACTATTAAAATAATTAATATAATTTTTCAGAACTTTTTTGGTTTATTTTATTTAAAAAAAGAAGGATTGATAAACGACTACTAACACATTTTATAAATTATAAGCACAAGGAGACTGCACCGAATAAAATATATAGCAATAGCAAGAAAAGTCAAAATGAATTGGGTGTTATGGAAATTAAAGTAGATTGTTCATATTTATTTCAGTTTCATGGGTGTGAGGACTAAATTATTCAGAAATTATAACAATCATATAAATTAAGCTAACAAGATATTTTGCATAAATACATAACAAGTAATTGATAAAACATGATTTTCTATCATATTCTGTGCATGTAAAAGAGATTACTAAGCTTTATTAATCTATCCAGGTTGCCCAAAAAATTTTAGATATGATTTATATCTATTAATAATGTAGAAATTTTAATAAATCGCATTCCTTATACCAAAAAGAAAAATATTATTATTGATTACTTTGTTCTTTGAATTCAATATTAGCATAAACTTAAAGCAGTGGCAAATAAATGAATAAAATAAATTGCTATAGTTTTCAACCATTGGAATCCCGTTGGTAAAAAGGGAGAAAAAAACAGAGAAAGAAAGAAAGAAAGAAAACATTTGAATCAGTTTACTTAGTTCCTTTCGAAGGGAAAAAAAAAAAAGAAGGATCAAGTCTCGAAAGTTACAACAGTTTTTTTATCACTGCTTGTTCAAAAAGAGGAAAGGGTCAACCACCACGTTGACCCCTTTCTTTTGTGTAATTTTTTTTCGAACAGTAAGAAAACAGATGGAAATGAAAGAATTGATCATAACGCTAAATAGAGTAATATAGTATATGCTAAGGACTAAGAAAAATAGAAAGAGATTAATTAACAAACCTTCATCTTCTGGTATGAGGTGAGCATTGGATCCATAGTTCATGAAAGCTGTCGAAGCAAAGCATCCAAAAACAAAAAAATATAAAAGTTTAGAGATTGAGATCCCAAACTCCATTTTGGTAGTTTGAAGAAACTAATTTTGTGAGGAAGCGAAGCAAGAAGGAGGAGGAAGAAGCAGTTTGCCGAATCACACAGTAGCAAAGCACAAGAGACGAGAGAAGAAGCCAAAGATGATGCAGCAGAAATAGGGGACCGCATTCCGTGCTCATTAGGATGAGCACGGCATGCTCAGCACTCAAAACGCAGGCGTTTTGACTTTTGAGTGCTGAACAGTGTGGGACTTTTTTTTTTGCTTTTTTTTTTCTCTCTTTGTTCATCACAAAAAAATGATATTTATGATATTTAATATAAGATTTTGTTTGAATTTTATTTTGATCCTAAATATAATATTCTAATCCACTTTATTCTCATATTTATCTATTTTTTTTCAAAGTAGTCATTATAATAATGATAGTTTTAACTAATACATTTGATTAGCAAGAATATTTTAGAAAAGACAACACCTATTTATTACAAATAACTAATTTAAATTAATCTAGTCAAATTAATCAATTAACTCTTATATTAAGAACCAAAGGTATTATATATTAAAATTATTTTTGGATTAAGTTTCATCGAATACTCTAAAATAATTTATCATGTGTATTCAATAAAAATACTAGATGTATCTAAAAAATATTTTAAAGCATTGGATGAATCATAAAATATTTTAGAATATTAGATACATTTGATAAAATATTTATGTGATGGAAGAATCAAAAAATATTTCTAAAATGCTGAACTTGCTTGAAAAATAATTTAGGATGTTACATAATTGTAGCAGAAAATATTTTAAGATGTCTTAAAAAAATATTTTAGCGTGTTAGATGAAACTGAAAGTTAAACCAAAAATAATTTGTATGTATATATTTTTTTAATAAAAAAGATTAAAAAAAAAAGAGGAAAAAAAAACTGAGGTCTCGCTGCTCGGCCCTCAAAGCGCTGGTGCTTTGAGCGTTGAGCACGCCGTGCTCATCAACCTGATAAGTACGGAATGTGGACGCCAGAAATAGAGGCAAGAAGAAAAGAAAAGCAAGTCAAGATTTCCAAAAGGCTTCTACTTTGTTGGTCAAGTCTTCTGCACCAACAAAGCTGTTGAATTTTTGGCAGGATGTGAACCCTGGAGGATGTACCACAATGAGTGGCCGGTCTCTGCCCCATCCTTTTTAAGCGTGATTTTAGCTCATGACTTGACCAAATGACGAGAATCTAAGGGTAGTGTACCGTGTACGTGCTTCTAAAGCCTCGAGGAAAAGTATTGGCTGACGTAGTTCGTGTTTCTTGTTGGATTCTAATTGTTTTTGGCTTGTTTGTATTTTTTATTTTCAGTGTTTTATGTGTTAGGTTGTATCTTTGGTTTTTTGACAGTTTATTTTAGCCTTTGGCCTATTAGTGTTTATACTATTTCTTGATATTAATAAAATTGATTTTCTTACAAAAATAAAAATAAAAATAAAAGGCATTGAACAGCTGCAAGCCGTTTCATAGGTAATGTGATTTTCAACATTATAATAATTGGATCTCTTAGAGTGATGAACCAATGTGATAAGATTATCATCAAATTTGCTATTATTAAATCAAGATATTCTTATTTTTATATGTTAAAATAATATAGACAAAAGCATAGCTTTAGCTATTAATTTTACGCAAAATTTTAATTTGGTTTATTAATTTTATAAAGTATTTTTTTCAATCCTCCAATCCTCACATTATTTTGTTATTTTAAAAAGGTAAAAATGTACATTTGATCATATAATCTTATAGAAGTTTCGAATTCGTTCTTTAATTTTATAAAATGTTTTTTTAGTCTTCTAATTAATCCTAACACATTGATTGCAAATAATTATTTTTTATCGATGATTATTATTTTAAAAGGTTAAATTTAACATGTGAGTATTTATGAATGTTCTTGCTTTTATTAACATTTAAAATTATGATATCAATATTTTTTTCATTGAGACTAACACTAAACAATTGATCGAAAAGAGAATTTTTAAAACTAAATTATTAAAATAGAATATTATGTAAAATTTGAAAAAAAAGAAAAGAAGATATACTTTCGTTAAAGAGAGATTTAAAAAAAATATAAAAAGGAAACAGATGACGATAATGATACTATTAACCAGAAAAGATAAATGAGAAATCGAGAGCCAAGTGTTAACAGGAAGTACGCCAAACTCTATCAAAAAAATCATTGCATTCCATTTGTAAACAAAAAATAAACCATCAAAAAGAAGGGAATTTTAAAAAGTTGAGAAAGAATTTAAAGGCTGGGTTGCAAAATACTACTTCGATCTTTAATATAAGAGCTAGTTAATTAATTTGAGTAAATTAAAGAAACTAGTTAAGTTAGTTATTTGTAATAAATTTACGTTGTCTTTCTTAAAATATCATTATTAATCAAGTGTATTAATTAGAACTATCATTATTACAATAATTACCTCATAAAAAATGGATAAATATGGGAAACAAAGTGGATTAGTATTTTATATTTAGAACCAAAATAAAAGTCAAACGAACTTTTATATTAAAGACTGGAAGTAGTATGAATTATGTATCCAAAATATTTTAAAATTTAAATTTTTATATAATTATTTAAGAATTTTTGATTTGGAAAAGCACCACTATTATTTAAATGGGAGATTAAATAAAATTTAAAAAAAAAATGAAGAGAAGAGATAGAGAGAGGGACGGAGGAAGAGTGTGTGAGGGCATACGAAAATAAAATAAAGAGATAAAATTTAAAGTGGGTGGAAGAAGTTTTATCGGGGAGAGAGAGAAAATTGAATCAAAAAGAGAGGGACAGTTCAGAGTCAGAAGAGAGAGAGCGCGCGTAGAAGGCAAAACACTTTGATAATTTTGAGGATTTGTTTCGGTGTGTGTAATAATTTGATGCTTCTGCATTTTGTTTTGTCCATTGAGATTTTATTTATCGGCTAATATTTGTCTCCTGTTTGTCTTTTTAGGCCCCCCCCCAAAAATCAATTTATGCTTGTAGTTTATTTTATCACTTATGCTGTAACTTTTAAAGGGTTCGATAATAATTTATTAATTAATGAGTGGATTTGTTAATTATGCATATAAATAATACGGACACACATTCTTAAACTTCAAAGTCAATTTATAAAACTGTAAAAATTCACATATCACAGATCACAGTGTTCATATGTCTAATATACATGTGAATGAGTGGCAAAAAATTGACTTGACCTATCAAACAGGGACCATTCTGACTAATAATAGCTATATACAAGCCTTCTTTCCCATTATCTTTATTTGCTTAATTTCCTTCATCTGGCTAGTCAACAAAATGGGATCATCAATGCAGGATACGGCCCCTAATGAATAGAATTTAACAGTAAAAAAAAAAGGTGAAAATAAGTCTGGCTAATATTTTTTTGTATTCAATTTATTAAATAAATTATGTAAACTTCCTTTTAAAATGTATAGCAAAAGGGAGGTTGATGATAATTTTAAAAAATTGTGAAGTCTTAGTTTATCATATATTTATATCATTGATTATTTGTTGTATTTATGCTTCAATTTAATTAGCGTAAGCTTCACTTCACGGGATTTCATTGTCTGAGTCAAAGTCTTGTCACGTATAAGAATGGAAAGCTATTCAATTAACGTAAGCTTCAACTTACTTCCTATGACTTCGTTTAAGTTAAATTAAAATCACAACATATAAGAATGGAAATTGAAACTTAATGGTTAAATGGACTTGATATTTATCTGTGTAGGCTACTTTTTTACAATAGATTTTTTTATTTTCAAAAATTCTGCGTAATTAATGATATAAATGGACTTACAAGTATCATTTTCAATATTATGTCTCTATGTATTGACTCGAGGACTTTTCCACTTTGCCCTTTGTGATTATAGATTTTTTTCTTTTTCTTTTTCTTCAGTTAAACATCATTTCAAAGCGGGTGCATATCATTTTTTCTCTTCTTTATTTTCCACATTTTTCACAAAATACTCCTTTCTTTGATGTGCACTTTCAATTTAATTAGGAAATCTTCAAATCAATTTATAAATGAGGTCCATGTCTTGTAGAATTTTCTCCCAAGTCCCGCCCATTTAAATGTGACCAAAGTTGAATTGAGCAAAGATCTCCTCATTAGCTTTGTCTCTCTCTCTCTCTTCTTTTTTTTTTTTTTAAAAAATACATATTTGTGTACTAAATCCAATATATATTATTTTGATTGACTACTTATTTCTACTAAATTGACAATAGAATAGATTTTGTTACCCAAAAATTCGGCATAACTAATGATGTTCCAATGAATAAATGGGTTGCAAGGATCATATTTAATATTATGTATACAATAGCACTCTTTCCTTGATGCCCATTTTCAATTTGCTTTCACGAGACTACGATGCGGAGCACCCTTGTCATGACGTTATAGATGATGCAAGATTGCTTCTGAAGAGGGATTGGCAGGTCTTGCCTCTTTTTATTTACAGGGAAGACCTCTCCAGTTCTAACCTCCTAGAGCCGGGAAAACGGACCGAGCCCGTCGGACCGGCCCTTTTAGGCCCTGAAATTATGAGGGCCGGGCTTGATATTTTTCTCTTAAAATGAGAAATAAGCCCTGGAGGGCTGGCCCTGGAGGGTCGAGGGCTTAAAAGGGCCGGCCCTGGAGGGCCGCGGGCCGGCCCTTTTAAGCCCTTTTATAATTTTTTTTATTTTTTAAATTTTTTTATATAATATTAATGCTATTAATTTTTATATTGTTGATAATATTTCAAATATTTAGTTATTATTATCATTTTAAAATTAAATTTAGTTTTAGACAATAATTTATCCAATTAAATTTTTAAAAAATGGGTTAATTTAGACTTTAATAATGATTTGATTTATATTATATACGTTAATATTTTTAAACTATATATATATTTGATAATAGAATATTTTTATACTTATATAACTTGTGATTTTATAATTTAAATTAGAAATTCATGAGTTTCAACAACAATGTTTCTCACATTAAAGTAAAATAATAGTTAGATTGCAAAATTTAAAAATAAAATTCTTATAAAGAAGAAAAACTAGATATTTTTGTTACGAAAGAAAAGCATACTTATGAAGAAAAGTAATTAATTATAGTGATGATGAAGTTTCAAAAGATTAATGATAGTATTTATTTATTGCACAATTGCATTACAGATAAAACTTTTAGATGTTGTTATCTTGTTAATAAATGTTTTAAATGTTCTTAGATGTTGATGAATATTTATATATGATGATATTTTATATTTGTGACTTAATTTTATTCATATTTATATCTTTTATTAATAATTTTATTGGTTTATTTTTATATTTTTATAAAAAAATATAATAAATATAAAAAATAGTATTTTTTCTTAAACGGGCCAAAAGCCCGCGGGCCGGCCCTGGCCCTGTAGCTTAAGGGCCGGGCTTAGCAAATTAGGGTATTTTTAAAATTTCAGCCGGGCCGGCCCTTTTAAGCCCGTCAGTCCTGAAGGGCCGGCCCTGATTCCCAGCTCTATAACCTCCTAGTTAAGACTTCTCATAATTTGATATTCCGTTTTGTGCTTTTGTTCACCCCCCATCTTTTCTAGGTAAAAAAAAAGGGGAATGAGAGCTTATTTGTTTTGAGTTGCTTTATTGGTTTGTAATAATTACACTTTTCAATCAACATAACTTATAAATAAAAATCAATGATGAGCTGAGCTATATCTCAATCCTTAATGGCTCCTGACTCAGGTCACCGTGCTATGAACAGTGATAGCCAAATGAACAGTGATGGCTAATCCTATTGGGCTGCATGTAAAAGTGAGTTTCAAATTTTGAAATTCCCTCCAACTCCATTTTTCCATCTTGCTTTCATTTCGAAGTCTCCAATTTCTTCCTACCCCGTAATTTTTCTCTTTAGATGTGTTTTGAATTCTCTTTCCTATTTCTCTATTTTCTTTTCCCTTTTCCTCAATTTCCCGGAGGAATCATTGCTCTTTCTCACTCTGCCCCTTCCGCATCAGGCATGCATCTCCTCTCCTTCAATTTCTTTTCATCTCCTTTTTCTCTCTTGCTATGGCTTCATCGTCCCCAGGCTCTTCATCTATTTTTCGTTACCTCCCAACTGTTTTTTTTTTTTTTGCGTGAAATTCCTTGCCTTCCAACTTTGTTCTTGAGAAACCTAGCAAATCTCACATGGAGATGATGTCTTTTGGCTTGTGGCAAGTTGTTTTCCGTTTTTCCTTCCCTTTCATTCCCTTGGTGATTCGAGAGTTTGATCTGGAGGCCTCTATCTACTTTGTAGCTGTATTCTCATGTGCATGTACTCTTCATGAGTTGCTTCAAACATCTTATTTCGGTATTTATTTTTGTTTCCCCCAATTTTGACGTTTACTATCTCTTCCCCTCTTTTTATTCAAAGTGGCTTGCTATCATGCAGAACTTGAGGTGTCCTACTCACTAAATTCATTCAAAGATGGATTTTCTGTTGCAAAATGTAAGAAGGTCAGTATCACAAGATTCAAGAGTTTCGCATGTTAGGCATTTATATTGCCTCTTGCTACTATTGGAATTTAATTTAATTCTCATTGCTGATGCTGGTTGTTGATTTTTGCCCCCGCAGTTCACCAGTCATCATGGAAAGGAAAAAAGGTTTGCTTAAAGATGCACACCAAAGGCTTGAGAAAATGACCAGGATATTCAAAAGTAGTAGACCAGAGGACACATGAAGTGATGAACTTTGCTGACATATAAATTACATTTGAGGTATGGTTCCTGCATCAGGCCCTTCGGTGTTTTGTCAGAATTTGTTGAGGTATTCTAAACATTAAGAGCAAACTCACCCATTGATTGTTATCCATATCATGCTCTTTTTGTCATTAGAACAAGCTTTCTTCTCTTTTTTTCGTTATTACATGTCTTACTCTATTATTTCTGTAGAATGGAAACTTATTTGCAATTTATGTGATTGGATTTTACATCCTAGCCCTCATATAGTTTGCAATTTATATGATTGGATTTTACATCCTAGCCCTCATATAGTTTATCTGAGATCTGTCCTCATATTCTTATTTTGTTATTTTACTTTATGGATTAAGTTATATGTTCTATGGCAGGTCAATTTCGGACACATTTGAAGAATTTTGCATCTGAGCGCCAATTATCCAAAACGACTTTAGTTTTCAGTTGGTCATCCTGACTAACAATCAGGATATCGTGATATTTTGACATAATCACTAACATGGTATGCTTTTCATCTTCATTGCTGATCACTTCATTCTCAAGATATATAGCAGATAGTGCAATAGTATTAATAGAAATCATATTACTTGCTGCCAAAATAGTGGGATTAAAATACATTACTCTTAGTCTGCACTCTGAGGTACTGCTTCTGAATTTAAATAGTGTAGAGATATCTTATTTTCATACTTACAACATTAACCGAGTCTTAAATTAAGCATATACTTTATCTGCTATTGTACACGTAACTGTCAAGGATACCATTTGAAAGGATATTACGAAAGTTAACCATCTTGTGTTCTATAAAGTTGCTTATTAGTATTTTAAATTGCAATTCACTACAAAAAAACAGCTAATTACTGACAAAATTAGTGACGGAATCATTTCCGTCGCTAATTTCTGACGGATTACCCACGAAAATTCTGTCGCTAAACTTAGCCACGGAATTAGCCATGGAATTTTTTCTGTCGGAAGATTCCGTGGCTAATCCCGTGGCTAAATTTTTATAATTAAAATTAGTCACGGAATTTTTTCTGTCAAAAAATTCCGTGACTAAAATATAATATAATATATAATATAAAATAATATACTAATAAATATATAATTAAATTATATATCTTATAAATATTAAATAAAAGAATTAAATTTAAAAAATATATTTATTAAAAATTATTTATTATTTAAAATTCAAAATTAGTGTCATTGGAAATTAATATTATATTTAAAATAATTTTTTTAAAAAATAAAGCATTATAAAATAAATAGTAAAACAAATATCTAAAAATTATTTTGTTACAAAAATAGTTATGATTAAAATTATATAGTTTATTT
This sequence comes from Neltuma alba, assembly GCF_004799145.2. Taxonomy (NCBI): domain Eukaryota; kingdom Viridiplantae; phylum Streptophyta; class Magnoliopsida; order Fabales; family Fabaceae; genus Neltuma; species Neltuma alba. The sequence continues at coordinate 303,512 of NW_021636205.1, forward strand.
TTAGTTTCTAATAATATATGTGTATAAATAATTATTTGTGTAAGAAAATATTATATATATTTAATTTTGTATAATAAGTCAGTAAGTTCATTGCAGCTCAACTGGTAAAGTCGCGCGCGTGCACAAGCGAGGTCTTTGGTTTGAGCCGTGGAGAAGTCACTTTGAAGAGGAATTATATGGTGACGACATGTGGCAATACAAGATGGCATGTGAGATAGCAACACGTGATGACAGAGGTGAGGTGGTAGGGACACGTGGAGATGAGGTCATGACACGTCGCGGCGGAGCTAAGGTGACAGCGACATGTGGAGATGAGGTGGCAACGACACGTGGCGGAGAAGGTGAGGTGGCAGCGACACGTGGAAATGAGGTGGTGACATGTGGCGGCCAAGGTAGTGGCATTTTAATTTTTTTTAAAAAAATATATTAGTGACAGAATTAGGAATTTCATCACTCATTACTAACGAAATTTCAATTCTGTTGCTAATTTCGTGGGTAATTACCGACGGAATTAGATTCTGTCGCTAAATAAAAATTCTGTCAGTAAATTCCGTCACTAATCAGATGTTTTTTGGTAGTAGTAGTAATTGATCATAGTAATGATGAAGTTTCAAAAAATTAATAATAGTGTTTGTCTATTGCACATTTGCATTATTGATAAAAAAATTTATTATTGTTGTCTTATTTGTGGATGTTTTAGATATACTTAGATGTTGATGAATATTTAGATATCATGATGGTTAGTACTTGTGACTTAATTTTATTCATAGTTATGTTCTTTATTAATAATTTCATTGGTTTGTTTTTATTTTTTCATTAAAAAATATTAGAAATATGAAAAATAGTATATTTTTTAAATGGGCCGAAAACCTGCAAGTTGGCCCAAGCCTGTCAGTTTAAGGGCAGAACCTAGCAAATTGGGGTATTTTTAAAATTACGGCTTTGTAAGACCGGTCCTTTTAAGCCTACCAGTCTTGCAGGACCAGTTCTAGAGGGCTGAGCCAGCCTTTATTCCCACCTCTATGCACAAGGCGTTGGCACTGGCCATCCAAAACTCCCTTTCAAGTCAATATAAAAAACTTTAGGTCATTTCTTCTTGCTCTTCAAAAAGAAATATTTTGGTTTCCTCTTTATTTAAGGACACATGCACTTATTCATTAAGGATACAAGTTATCTGCATAAAATATAACTATATACATATATCACACGGCTTTAAAGTAACACAAACTAAAATATTCACTTCACTTGTAATATGCCTTCAATTATTAATATCTTCTCCTCGTCCTCCCTTGCACTGTTCAGTTTAAAAGACTTGATGAGCAAACTTACTGAAACATACATCACATACCAAGGACCTGCATAATACATTATATAGCAAGAACTTGCATAATACATCACATAGCAAGAACCAGCATAATATGTAAATTTAACATAATTACTAGTGTATTACATCTCCGAAATATTAAATTTATAAAGTCCAAAGCATGTCATGGCAATTTTGTTTATAAATATTTGTGACCAGAATAGAAATGTGTAGTTCTAGAATATATTAAGAAAAGGGAAATATATAACATTTAAAAGAACTTGGTCAAAACATAAAATAAGAAGTTTGTTTCACTCACCACAATGCCAACTGGGTCTTTAACGACGGAAACAATTTATCCTAATGACCACTATGATATAAAGTTTGTCTCTGATGTGATAGAGGAACCTGAAGTAAGCGTGCTTAAAATTCCTGTTACAGAAAATGGCAATACATACTCCCCAAAAGGCCGTTGTAAAAATCCAACTCCCAACATAACCCAAAGTAGAATAAAGATAGAACTTCATCTTTTTGACTGTCATTTCCTTCACGTGGTTCACCAACTTGTTTGTCCATGTAGTTCTATGGAAGTGGAGCCCCACATAATTTAGAATTCCCAATATAGCTTTGTGCATCAAACCCTTGGAGTTGAGTTCCTGATGGAATCTTCCTGGTGAAATTGTTGAAGGAGAGGTTCAAGGCCTCCAAAAAAGATACTTTAGCCATACTTGGAGGAATTTCACCCAAAAGTTGATTTCTTAAGATATCAAGAGACTCCAAATTTTTCAAGTTGCTGATCTCATTTGGTATGTTTCCCTCAAGTTGATTACGGGACAAGTTCAAAGATTGCAATCCGGTAAGGTTAAATATTTCTGGACGTATTGATCTAGGGATACCATTACTTGATAGATCAATAGCATGCAAGAACTTCAATTTTTTGTCAAACTTCGATTCTTGGTTTTTTGTATGCAATGTAACCCCGGCATTAACTACATAAGTCAAACCTGGAGTTCTAAAGCAAAAGCTGTAAACCCATTATGAGAAGAATTGGGGAAAGTCATGGCTGTTAGATTTAGCAAACAAATAGGTAATGAACCTAATAATTTGTAGTCTGCAAAATACAATATTATAAGAGAAGCCAATTGACATATTTGGGGTGGTATACTTCCACTTAGCTGATTAGATCTTAGTAGAAGAATCTATGCAATTTTCAGCATCCAATTCGTTAAGAATTCAAATAATTTATTTTTGCCTACATCAAGGACCTACAACTTCAAACAATTTACCAGCGACGAAGGAATTTCTCCAAATAAATTATTGGGAAAAAGACGTATAAATACCTTCAAAATTATGAAATCCTAAAGCAGTGCTTCACATTTCACAAATGTCAAATTCCTTCCTACGTACCAATTTGGAATTTCAAAATGTTATCAATTTACTTTATTTAAGCTAGGATTGATTTTATATTATTTTCATGATTTGGATTTTAAAATTTATTTATGGTGGAAATCCAATTTTGGAGGGGAGACAATGGAAAAGACAATGAATCAGTAAAGAAGATGATGATTAATCATTTTTTTGTTGCTAACATAATCTCATACCATGCCATTTCTCTCATGTTTTATTGCTAAGAGCTTTGAGTTTGGAATAATCGACTAACAGAAGGAAGCTGCTTATGAGATGGATTTGCTAACAAGATCCATCAAGTTCAACATTTACTATTTTTTAGAAGCATGAACAATATCCTGTTTGCTAAATCTTTGGTCAATTCTTTGTGATTTTTTGAGATTCATATGGTTTCCATGACTGATTTTTTCTTGATGGTTTTTTTCAGCCATGAGTAGGCCTTTACCATTTCTCAGGTGCCCCCAAATGCAAGGAGCTCATTGTTGTTGTTAATGCTTAATCTAATATAGAAAATTTTGTTACTATCATGAAAAGTTTGGTTTTTAGTCAATGATTAAAGAAAAGTTATTAATAGCTATATTATTGTTACTTCTAGTAACATATATGTTATATTCAATATATTATATTTTTAAAGTTACTACTTTATCAAATTTTTTGATAACTACGTAGTATCTGATGACTACTTGTATTTGAAACATAATACTTGAATTATGTAATATTTATTAGTTAACAATGACTTTATATGTATTCACTACAAGCATCTGAGAAATTCAAAGCAGGGTACCGAATTACTTTTACATAAATATATTAACAACTTTGTCATAGGCATTGACAACTCTTCCAAATAAATTAACAACACTTTTATACGTATGAACAACAAATAATTAGAAAATTCATTGCAACTTTGTTGGAAGCATTGACAACTCTTCCAAATAGATTAACAACATTTATACATATTGACAACAAGTAATCAAGAAAATTCATTACAACTTAAGGCTTTTAGCCTTCTCTTGTATCCAAAAAAAAAAGAACTTAAGTAAATTAACATATGTTTAATTATTCAAATATTAACTTAAATAAGGTATATTTTAAATCATAATAAAAAGTACAATATAAAAACTAAGGCTCTGTTTGATTTCCTATTTTCAAAACAATTTTTTGTTTTTTGAAAACAAAAAATAAACAAATTGTTTGATAATTAGTTTTCACTTAAATTTTTTCTAGTAGTAGTAGTAGTAATAATAATAATATGTTTTAAAAATAAAAAAGAAAATTTTTTCTATGTTTTCTCCTCTCTTTTTTTTCCCTCCTTTTGTAGAGAATAGGAATTGTGATGGAACTTGTAAATTTTTCTTATAAGGTTATGTTAGAAGACTAAACCGCAATCACTGGGGTAAGACTTTATTATTGTTATAATATATTAAAAAAATAAAATAGAATTCACGGTTCTCTTGACCATAATTTACTTTTGATTTGGTCTTTTAACATAATTTTCCTTAGAATTAATGAGGGCATAATGTTTGGGACGCTTGGAATATTATTATTGTATTTTAATATATTGTCTTTAATTTTATATAAAGTTGTAGTTTGGTTTCTTTAAATTTGTAAAGTATTTTAAGTAAATAAATTTTCCAATTCTCATGACTTCCTTGAATTTTGAATCAACTTCTTATATGTTTTTTCATTAGAACCTTCGAATTTACACTGTTGGTACCTGTTTAAAATTGTTTAATAAAAATTAACAATGTTAAGGAAAAAAAAAAAAAGAATCCAAAGTTGTGAATTCTAGTGTGAATCTTCTACTCTTGTGTGTTATGATTCTGGGCAATGAAGTCATGGGGAAATCCGTAATGGTAACAAGCTCATGAGACAGCAGTTTGAAAAGCCTACTTAATCTTTAATTATTATACTACCTCTGTCTTCCTCTTATTAAAATAAGAGCTAATTAGAAGCTCAATTTGACTCTAATATAAGATCTTAATTCACTTTATCTCTTATCTTTCTCTAAAATGTCATTATTCATTGCAAGGAGTTCCCATCAAGTGATAATTTTAATCATTCACTATGCATGATTGAAAAGAATAATTTAGGGAGATCAATACATATTTGTGATAAATAATCAACTTAACTAATTTTTTTTAATATCACCACATTAGTTATCTAGTTTTTATATTAAAAGCATTTTGCACTATGATTTTATTATTTCACTTCCAAAGATTCAATATTTGGCATCCAACCCGTGCATCAGCTTTTAACATTGATAAGAGATGTAAGTGAGTGAAGGGAGGTGGCAAGGGATGCCGGGGAAGAGAGAGAGAGATAGAGAGAGAGAAGGATAAGAAACTATTTTCAAATTCATAAAAAAATATTTCCAGAGTTAACAACCGTTTAACTATTGTTAACTGTTTTAAACACTAGGACCTAATAAAGTTAGCAGAGTAACTTGAAAGGATTTGATAAAAAGAAACAAAAAGAAGGAACTTGATTCAAAAATTAAAAAGAAATTATAAGGATTGAGAAATTAATTTTCTCAAGTATTTTCTTTAGTCTTCTAGCCCTCACATTGTTGATCTCAAATGATAATTTTTTATGCTAATTATTGTTATTATTTTAAAAAAGATAAAAATGCATATTTGGCCATATGCTTTCATAAATGTTTGATTTCGCTATTTAATTTTTTAAAATATCTTTCTAGTCCTCTAATTTTTTAAAATATATTTTTAGTTTTTAAATTACTCCTAACATATTAATTGAAAATACTAATTTTTTTATTAGTTATTGTTATTTAAAAAATTAAACTTAATATATCAGAATTTATAAATGTTTTTTAACATTTGGAAAATTGGTTGAAAGGATAATTAATAAAAATGATTAAAATAAATTTTTTTTGTAAAGTTAAAATATAAAAAATAGGATAAAACTCACGTCAAATTTCTTAGATTCATTAAATCTAGTGCTATGTGCACCACCAATACAAATGGCAGAATTTTAATGGCTACTCAGATTTAATTAACTTCGCCTAACTTTTGTCTTAAAAATTTTTGTTGAAGAGAGCAAAGTGACGAGGGGGAGTACCCCAAAGTCGCTGTCAAAACATATCAAAACATTATTAAAATGATGGTTATAAAATTATTTTTATTTAGATTTCATATTTATCAAAAGTAAAAAGGTTTCAGATAATCTAAAAAAAAGTAAAATAACGTTAAATATGAAAATGATCCCACATTCATGATGAACAGCATATGCTCATTAATCACGAATCATACCAGTGATGGCTTTGTCATCTTTGTTACCTTTGCTTTTCCAATGGCTTTATCTTCTTCGTCAAGTTGGTTAAAATATAAAAATAGCAAATAAGTACTAAAAAAATACAATGATTATTTTGTAAATTTAAATTAAAATAATATAAAGCTACATATGTAAGTATGTAACATCCGAGATATATTAAAAATTAAACTGGTTGTCGCGTTGATATTGGTCAACACCCTAATTCAATGATCAAAGGTCATCTAATCATGGTTAAACTAAGCTTAAGTGGATTAATACTACATCTGTTGTTTAATATATTTCTAAATAATTAATTTATTAATATTAAAAAATTAGTTAAATTAATTTTTATAATAAATAAGTGTTTTTTTTATATCCTTATTAATTATATACATTAGAATAAAAATTATTTAGCACGTGTAATACATATAAGGACTACCTTGTATTATGTTTTTTTTTTATTGCCAAAGAAACTGCGTGCAGTATTTGCTTTTTTCACGACACTCCGCTACAATGACTAGGATCTTTAGTTCTTAGGCTATAAGTATCAGTATAGGCCAAGATGAAATTGAAAACTACAAAGCCACTGATTAGACATCAATATTGGCATCTTCCTCCTGCAACAAATTAATTTACCTAACGTCATGCAAACAGGATAATGTAACTTTTCTCAGTGTATAATGCCGGGCGTATTCAATATCGAACCAGCTAAGATCAAACTGTTTACCCTCGGCAAGGTTGGCATCTCGAAAATACCCTTCTTCATATAAATAAGAGAGAAACGTTTCCATGTCCAACGAGAGCTTCTTTAAACCAACCTGTTCCCTCTGTTTCACTTCTTTATGCGTTTCATCAACAGTAATTCCATGACTTAATCTCCCCCGATTAGCTTCCTTCGATTCCTCCCCTTGACCAAACAATTCGCACAATCTCTTTGGCTCAGGTTTCCTTGGTTGCTCCACCTTAACTACCTCCTCCTCCTCCTCTATGAATTTTACTTCCCCGGGTTTCTTCAATTCCCAAGATAATGACGCGTGGAAGAAAGACGACTTCAGATTTCAGAATCGGGCAGTTCAAATTTGGTATAACAGACTCTTGTAATTTTTTACTATGTATGTATAACATTTTTAATATTTAGAAAGTTCAAATTTACATTATAACATATTTATATTTTGTTCTAAATTATATTTTACCTTTTTTATTTTAACATGATTTTATTCTTTTTAATGCTCCTTTATTTTTATTACTGAAGTAACTTATATTTATATCATTATATGCGTCTTCAAGCTTCGCTCCTTAATTTGAACGGTTCCTTCTTTTAGGCGTGGGCGACCAACGAGGGAATATGAAGAACCTCAAACATGGAATGGTGATGTTTCTCTGGATGATCTGGGTTTCATCAAGCATTACCAGAGGGATTGTATTAGTCATATTGTTGTGATTACTTTTAGAGATTAAAAATATTATAAAAATTTGAGTTATTAAGTATTTATTTTTTAAATTATTTTTGTATAAAGAAGGATGCTGCATGTCTCTGTTTTGCTTTCTGTTTCGATAGTTTTTCTGGTTGTTTTTGTTTCTCTGGCCCGGCCTTTGCTTCCCAAATGAACCATCTGTAATAGGCCGACCTTTCGTTATCTTGTAATCTTTTTATCTTGTTTAAATTCTCTTTGTTTCAAATATATATATATATATATATATATATAAATAGAAATGTGAGGGAGAGATCAGCAAGATGAAGGGAGAGTGACGAGAAGAAGTAGTGATAAAATAAATAAATAACCAAAAAAAATGAAGGAAAATAGAAAGAGATGGATAGAGAACAGAAGAACGAACCGGTGAAAAAAGAGGCCTTTTCAGAGACGTTGGAGACATAAAGGGCCTTGAGAGGTATTGTGAGAGAAGAGAATGAGAAAGGAAGTAGGTAGAGAGCAGGAATTTCAGCCTTGAGGGGCTATGCTTCTGCCTTTCGCATTTGTATCACACTAACTATAAAGGAAATGGTTCTCTCCTTTTTCAACTCTATCATCGATTTTGAGGGCATTATCTTTCTCTGAGTCTATCATATTTTTTAAAATATAATCCTTACAATGCCTATCCCTTTCGTCTTCTTCCTCTCTTCAATTACGTTCCCTTCTACTACACTGCAAATCATCCTCATATAAGCAAAAAGAATCCCCTGCAAGTTTCAGTTTGATCAGAACCTCCTTTAACAACCTGTTGACCCAAAAATCTACTGTTTTTTTTTTTTAGAGTTCACGTGGACCCTATTGGTCAATACTTCTTTTCTTACATAATGAAGTACTAGCAAGTAGTTAAGTCTCTTTTTTGTTTTTTTTTAATGTTGGTCCTATTTAAAGTCATTAATTATGAGGGGAAAAAAGTAATACAAATCTATAACTTTTCTATTTAAATATGAATAAAATAAAAAAAGTTATTTCATTTTTAGGTAAAGTTAATAATATAATAATCTCCTACTAATATTAAAGCAAAAAAAAAAGACAACAACATGTCTGGAAAATGTGGATGTGTGAGGGAGTAATTTACACTAAGTTTCCCTTAAATAATTATTTCAAGGATGATATATACAATTCAATCGTCAAAGCATTGGTTGATTTTATTTTTGCCTTCTCCTATAACAATTCTCTGGAGAAATAAATATATATGATTACTGTCAGAGACTCGAGATTCTTTTGATCAAAACATTACGAGGAAATAAAACTCAATATTAATTTATAACATGATGGTGGTAAAATCTATTAAAAATATGATGTAGAGTCATAATACGAATAATTCTGATGCGTAATTTTGCTCCCTTTATTACTAAACAGAACCATTGAAGTAAGTATAGCTGAGAAAAAAACACTCATAAATGGTCCAAACTCTAGGTGCTTGGGGTAAGCTCTAAGTGGGCCCCACACCATAAATCACCCCTTTGACTCTTTTCTTAATTATAAGCCATTTGCAGTGAATCCATCTCCAGTCATCTCTTTTTTTGGGCTTTTTTGTAAAAATATATTTATTACTCCTCCAATCTGTAGAATCTATTTTGTAGTGAAAATAGATTAAATATTTAGGATCAGAGGGATAGAATACCATCTCAAGAAACTTCATGTATTAGTATGTACGTGGCTTGTCCTTAAATAATGAGGAAAGCATAGATATGAATAATTGCAATGATCGTGTTTAGTTTAAATTTGTAGGTTCTTGTTATGTATTCCCCCTTAATTTGTAACAGATGATGAATTTCGATTACTTACAAAAGAAAAATTACCCAGTAGTCTTGCATCAGTTCGAAAAAAACTTTTTGCCTCTTCAATTACTATTTCTCAGTCAGTGAGTCCCACCATGTACCATGACCAACATTGTATTTGAATGAAATTCAAAGGATGCTTCCCTCTCAATTGTCACCAAATTTTAATGTTGTTAGGTTCTTCGGTCTAAAGTGCAACTCTAGCTTTTGACATTCATGGGAAAGGAATGCGAAAGCCGTTGCCATATTTAATTTGATTAACAAAGGTAGAAACTAAAACTATTATTACATGTGAAGTGCCAGCTGCCTTCTTTCAATTCTCTTTTCTCTTAATTTTTTTCGAGTTTCAAAATATTATTTTATTTTTTAAATTATCAGATTATATCTCAAATGACTGGCATTTTAAGATCTTATGAATAAGAAATGGTGTAATTTTGAATTTTTTTATATTTTTTAAAGAAAAAAAACTCTAAAATTGTGTAGTTCCTTATTTAAAAATCATAAAAAAATCAAAAAATATATTATTTTTTGCCCATAGAATATCAAAATGTCATTATTTTTTTGTAGAATCTAATGACAAAAAATAAGAAAATGCATTTGGGAAGTGATGAAAAATTTAGAAGAAACTAAGAGGGAGCAGCAGACACCCAAATCCATGGGTACTAAGAAGGCTAAGAGTTGTTGAAGAAACATATGAAGATGAAAGGGTTTTTTTTCTGTTTTTTTTCCTTCCAGTCAAGAAGATGAAAGGGGTTTAGTTGATAAGGTTTGTCATGGGTTTGTGATTGGGCTTGGCCACTCACTCTTTACCAAAAACAAAACTCTCAAGATTGGCAACTTTGTTTGAATAATCCTATTATCCATCATCCAAAGAAAACTAAGAGAATGAATTAATTAGCATTTTACATTAAGAAATTCAATAAAAACAAGATATATATATATATATATATATATATAAGACAAGGCTATGTGTTGCGCTAATTGCATGTCACATTTAAACTGGCAAACAAAGGAAAGCACATATAAATTCTTCTTCACACTTCATGTTATATTTCCCTTCTTCGAATAATATCTACTTGTTTATGAAAGATTGCAGTTTTATGCTTGTTTTCCAACCTACATTCTGATTGAATCATACAGGGTTGGAATTCTTAAGAAGCCTACCAGACGAAGAGAAATCTTTATTACACGGAGGAGAATCAAAGGAATCAAACCATTGAACCATCCATTACTTCAAAACCTTTCTTCACACTTTCATATGAGAATGCAGAAGCAACTAAGGTTTGTATTGTGATGATGCACTATCTATTGCTTTAACCCTTTGCTTCACATTTTCATGTGATCTTGATGTAGAAGAAGAACTAAAGGTTTGTCCATGGCTTTCTTGAGATGATTGTATCTCCAAGGCCTTGAATCTGGCAACCTGTTGGTCACTGTCTTGATGTTTGATTGTTAGGGCTTGGATTGGCAACTTTCCTTCAAGCATGCAAACAACAGAGGACATGGATGGCCTAAGAGTTGGGGATGGGTTAGTACATAGGAGTGCCAGCTCCAGCATTCTCATGGCTTCTTGTGAGGAGTAGTTTGAACCAAGACTTGGATCCACCAATTCAAGAAGGTTTCCTTGCTCTTGAAGAACATAGGCCTTCAATTACATGAAAGTATGCAATTGTTAGAAATTCAATCAAACCGTTAATTTTATGAAGAATATTGAACATCACTAACCCAATCAAGGAGGTAAACAAACTCCTTTTTTGGCCTGTAACTTGTGTTGCTTTTTCCACTAACAATTTCTAAAGTGACGACTCCAAAACTATAAACATCTGCTTTATCAGTCAAGCATCCTCGCATTGCATATTCAGGAGCCATATAACCACTAATAAGAAAACATATAATGTTAATAACCAAGTTATGAAACAAAAAAAGTGCAAGGAAAGTTTAAGAAGAAAAAACCTATTAATATTATTACTAAACCAAATATGACAATTATAGTGATACAGTGAAAAAGATGTGGTAGAATATATACTGACATGGTTCCTGCTATTCTTGTGCTTATATGAGTATTTTCATCTTCATCAAGCTTGGCTAATCCAAAATCTAAGATCTTGGCATTCAAATCTTTATCAAGTAAGACATTTGTTGCCTTAATATCCCTATGCACAATTTTTAGCCTTGATTCCTCATGAAGATAAGCTAATCCTCTTGCTATTTCTACGCAGATCTTCATTCTTGTAGGCCAGTCCAAGTGCATCTTTTGACCTTGGCCACCTAACATTAATACCAATGGTATCTTAAGTAATCACATATTACTATCAAGTCATTCAATAAAAATTAATTAAATATTTGTAGAAATTGTTTCAAATGAGAAAAAGATGTTTGAATTAAAAAAAGCCTAAAAGTATAATATCTAAATTTTGTCTTTTAAAAAATAAAGATATAACTAAAAGTTGTTGGCAAATAAATAAACACAATTTTACATTTTCCGTCATAGTGATGTGATACTGTAACAAGCACATACAATAAGAGAATGTATATCAAAACAATTTTATTCATTTATACTCCATCAATTTTATCTTTTCCTTATATATAATACCACATATGGTAATTTTTTATTGTGAAGAATTCAAGTTCTTACCAAAAAGAGCACTAGCAAGACTATTGTTCTCCATGTACTCATATATCAGCAATAGTTGATTTCCTTCAACACAACATCCATAAAGCTTTACGAGGTTTGGGTGTTGCAAAGCGGAAATCATTCCAATTTCATTAACAAATTCACGATTCCCTTGTTTTGAGTTAGAGGAAAGCTGTTTCACAGCTATGACAACACCATTTGACAGTGTACCCTGCAATTCAATTTACCTTTTAGTCTCAATATTCATAATCTTTCTTAAGTAAAATCAATGTCTTAATGATGTAATCTCTTTACAAGTGTATTCAATCATGTAATATTATAACTATGATACATTAGAAATTACCTTGTGCACTGGTCCAAAACCTCCTTCACCAATCTTATTTTCTGGGGCAAAGTTATTAGTGGCATCTTTGATTTGTTTTAAAGAGAAATAACCTGTTTTTAGATCCAAAAGTTCTGCATCAAAAATAAAAGTTATATAAATACAAAGCAAAATACGTTGAAATTGCAAGAAACTTAGATATAATTACATATATGCAAAAATCATTATTTATCCCTTTGACTTGCATGATAGAATTCAGGCATATAAAAAATCATTTTTTCACTTTGTTATACCAAATTATCAATAGATATACCAGCGTTATTACTTTTGATTTTGATCTTACGTTTGTCTTTTGAATCTTTGTCACCTAGTAAGCCCCTTTTTCGGAGGATGAATATTATTATTAGTATGATGAGGAGCACACATGATCCAACCACAATTCTAGCAATGGCTCCACTGGAAATCCAAGGAATTTTGAAATCTACATGACAAAAAGCAGTAATACTTATAATTCATATCAAAGTCAAAATCGTCATCACCAAGCCTAGACTAGAAAGAGTGTAAACCAATAAATATGTGATTTGACTTACTTGGAGTGATTGAAATAGCAGATATAAGAGGTCCATATATACCATTATTATTATTAGGAATACCGACAGCTCCTTTTCCAACCCAGTATAAATGAATCTCCAACGTGTTATCATTAACATCAACATTAAAGTCCTTGACAATGCCCTTACCAACACCACCAGCTTCTCTCATAATGTTGAAATCATGCAAATATTTCTTGCCCTGTCAAGATATACATACAAAAGTTTCACCTTTCAGAGCTTTTGTTAACGCACATAGCAAAAATAGTTGAAAGCATGTTAAATCATTATATATCATAATAGTCTTTGTCGAGTTCATTTATTTCTTTGGGGGGGGGGTTACCATAGATAGGGCTGGTCTTTATTATGAGAAATTCTTACATATTCCTGGAGTGTCAAGTCATCTATACTGTATTAAAAAAAGATGCTGCAAGTGTCTCTTTCATAGATCCCACAAATTTCTATCATAATGAGCAATTGAGAAAGAAAAATAATCAAGAGAAATTTGTCGGATGTGAGATCCACAAGAAAGGACACTTGGAACATTTTTATTGGAGAGAGTATGGATGATGTGACATTTTAGGAGTATGTAAGTATTTCTCATTTGTAATTAGCCATTTAGCCACCCATTAAAGATATGCATAAACATAGTGGTGAGCTCACTTGATAGTGAGACATGCCACAATATTTATTTCTCTTTAACTATATGGTTGTATGGATAGAGAGTTTTATTTTCTCACTATTCATGGAATTCTCTAATCACTAGGAAAAAAATATTAAATTCAACATAGTGAGACTGAGACTCACTTGGATTGAAACATCAAATATGCGTCTTGCAACGTGATTGAAATCTTGGTCAAGAGAATACATAATCTCAGCAAAATATAGCTTGACGTTGTAATTTCCGTTAATCATACAAAGGCCATGGTACTTGAGAGACCCAGAGGAAATGCGAGCTGTTTGGTAAAAGTCAGGACCAGTAATGTTGAGGGAAAATCTATTTGTTGTTATGTGATTATAGTATTTTGCTCTTGCTGTGCTGCTATAAGCCCATTTATCATCACTAGGGCAAAAGAATGAGATAGCCCCAGGCTTAATGTCGCCTTCATATTTATTCCCCTCATATTTAATTTCTGGTCCTCCACAATTTATGAACAATGAATGATCTGCATGTGTAGGGACAACCTCATCAAAAAGCATGTCTAGAAGAGAATCCAAATTATCAAATATATATATTATTACATGACATTGATAGCCATTTCGCCGTTATGTTGACTAAGATCTACATTATTTAGTTAAAACTCTTGAAAGGGTTCATGATGGGTTTTTTAGGTGACTTTATTTGTTTTTATTAAAAATAAAATACAGTTAAAAAAAAGATAATGTCATGGGAAACTCCCAGACAAGTAAGAAAACATTGATGTAAAAAAGTTTAATTAAGCACTCAAACTTGGGTTTTCCTCCACAAGGAAGGATCCTTTTTAGGCAAGAACATCTACAAGATGAATAAAAGTTACAGAACATGAATCAAAATCATTTAGAATAAGTGAAACAAGACAACCATATATAAGTATAATCTTACGAGGTGTTTGCTGAAGATGATAGACTCGAAACCAAGTTTCTATATGACAAAAAAAACACAAAAGAGGCTTAGAGTTGCTGCGTAATGCCTTTAAGAACCAGAAAAAAGTTGTTTTAGAGTGGAGGAGAGGAGCTTACAAACTGTCATACTGACAATTAGTCGCAAAAGTGTTCGAAAAATTGTTGTATGATAAATCACTGCAGTAAAAAATAGTGTGAAATTATACATGTAAGTTTTTTCCCTGTTATATACTTTTTTATTAGATAAAGTTTAGATGAGTTGATTGGCCAAGCTCTTCTTGTTTTAACTCCCACCGGTTATTAATTATAAGCCATTAAAGTGGGGAAGAAATTTTTGTTAGTATTTGAATTGAATTATTTCATTTTCTTAAAAAAGTTCAAAAAAAAATCTTATTTGAAATGGCATCTAGACATTTTTTTTTCATTCAAGACAAAATGATATAAGGTAAATAAAAGTTTTGAAAAGTTACACAAAGTAAGAGCACCAACATGAAAATTAAACAACTTAAGAAAATAAGATAAAGTAATGGTCATACAAGTTTTAGACATATTGAATTATCAAGACAGTTTAATAAAAAGTAGTGTGCATAGAAAATTGTGCAGATTGAAATTTTAATATGGCATCGCAAGAAAAAAAAAATCTACAAAGTCCTAATGACAAATGAATAGTTGTCATTTTTTACATTAAAACTTGTCATTGCATACCGCTCTATTGTTATGGGGATTTAAATTCCTTTTTTGAGACTTTATAATAATTCTCCTAAATTTTTTTATATGTCAAGGTTCAAATCAAAATGACATTATACAAAAGGAATTAATTAAAGATGATGAGAGATTTGAAGGCTAAAGATGTTTATGTCAATAAGATTTATGATAATTAATTTTAAACAGTAATGACATTGAATAGTACGTGGTGATGACAAATAAAATTAAAATAAAAAAAAAATTTTACTAACAAATAACCATCATTGCTTTGCCGTTGCACTATCCAATCAGGAATTTTTCCGGTCAGGGAATTTTCAGTTAGAATCCTGCATGCATAATTAATATAGATCCATTAAAAAAGAGTAATTAATTCCAAAAAAAAAATCAAGTTATCTACGTATGTAGAATGCTCCCTTACGTGTATTTTAGGGAGTTCAAGTTACTTATACTGTTTGGGATGTTGCCGGTCAACTTGTTGAAGCTCAAATCTCTACAATTAATACATGGGCCACAAATATTGCTTCATAAAAATAACTGAAAAATAATATTGCTAGTAATAAATAGTCCATAATAAAAGTAAGTAGCTCTAAATTATGAATTAGGTTGTCAATTAAACATTAAATTGGGAGTATTATTTGAGGATGAAGCAACTTACAGACTATATAAGCTTTCCATTTTACCAATATAATTTGGAATGGAATCATGGATGAAGCAATTTCTCAACACCCTAAGAGAAAAACAAAGTATAAAAATTCATTGAGAATATGTATAGCTCATTTTTTATAAACAAATTTTCACCTCATTGTTAAATTCTCAACTTACAGGGATCGCAAGGACGTCAAATTCTCTAGATTAGGAAATCTCATTATTGTTGGGCCATGCAAATCAGCTATTCTCCTGAATTAAAAATTAAATACAAAACAGTATCAATAATAGGAAAATATTCTTCTGTTGAAATTAAATTTCATAACCATCAAATAGTATGCGGATGAATTACAAAAGACCAAGTACTCACAGTTCAGACAAATATGTTAACTGAGATATGATTGTAGGAATGGGGCCTTCCATGGATGTTCCCTGCAAATACCTACCCAAATAAAAAAGTAGTGAAAACAGTAATTTTGAAAGTAAAGGAAATACTTAATAAGCCCAGTCCCCATAGTCTTTTTAGTCGTTTGGATTAATTTTAATTGCAAAATTTAAAAGTATTGCATTATTTTATTTTATTTAGTTACTTACTTACCTTGGACTAACATATATAATTATATCTTGGTTTAGTTCTGTTCCTTATTTTCACTTCCACATAGATAATTTTTTTCTCTCTCATCCATTGCTATTGAGAATTTAAGTAGTTATTAACAACTGACTAGATTATACATTACGCAACCTCCCATCCTTTACTAATAAATCCAAATGACAAGTGATCAACATAAATCTATAGTTATTTTCTACTAAATCTTATCACTACATGCTGCTTAATTGTTGTTTGAACTTTTATTGATTACATTCTTTTATTAGAGTTCTATAATTATTCTTCCTTCTTTCTTTGTTTTCAACAATTTCCTACAAATTAAATAGAACAATATAATGGAATAAAGGCAATGAATTTCATTAAGTTCGATACATTAAGCTCATAAAGTAGTATCTTATTTAAAAGGAAAGCATCATGATAGAGAGTATATTAGACTCACATTTGTTGGAGTTGGGTCCAGTTCCCAATAAAATTGGGTAATTTTCCTGATATATTTGTCCCAACTAAATAACTACAAAAATGTTAGGAGAGAAATTTTAGAATTTAAAAGAGATCAACACAACATCAAAAATAAAATATAACGAAATGATGGAATCATATTATACCACTCACATATATTCTAGGTTTTTCAGATTACCAAAACTTTCAGGTATTGCCCCTAAGAAGTTATTTCCAGAAAGATCCCTACAAGTTCCAAATCCTTAGAAACAGATAGCACATCTAAAAGCAATATGAAAAATTATCTATAACATGACTAATGCAGTAATCACAATAATGCAACTAATAAGATAAAAGAAGATTATTTGCACTTGAAATAATATTCTTACAATATGCGTAACTGCTTCAATTTTCCAAGACTAGAAGGAAGAGTCCCTTCCAACAGATTAGATGTCAACCTTCTGCAGAAAGTAGCAACCATAAAATTATTTCTCAATACAACAATAAGTTTTAAAACTCAAAGTGTAATGATTTGTACTTACAAATCCTCTAAAGTTGTAATTTCACCAATTTCGTCCGGAATTGGACCACTGATTGGGTTCCCCATAAGGCGTCTAAGACATGTGTTTAAGATATGAGTGATACATGTGATCAAATAATTCAAGCTTGTATAGATGCATGCTTGAATAACATCCATGAAAATAAACACACACACATATTCATTCACAACTCTATGATCACTTACAATGTAACAAGAAGAGCGAGTCTTGCAAAGCTCCTTGGGATTGATCCATTTAGATAATTGTAAGACAAATCACTATGCCATATATAAAAGTTACATTTTAGATCACAAATTTCCACATTTCAACTAAGCGCGCACGCACACATATTTAAACCAATAATAGAATTAAAAAAATTTCATTACTTACAGTTCACTACAAAAAAATAGACTTTAGGCGACGACTTTCGGCGGCGACAAAAAAAGTCGCCGCTGAAAGTCCACTTTCGGCGGCGACAAAAAAAGTCGCCGCTGAAACCAAGACTTTCAGCGGCGACAAAAGTGTCGCCGCCGAAAGTGGACTTTCAGCGACGACTTTTCTAGTCGCCGCTGAAAGTTCGCCATTGAAACCAAGACTTTCAGCGGCGACTTTTTTTGTCGCCGCCAAAAGTGGACTTTCAGCGGCGACTTTTTTTGTCGCCGCTGAAAGTATAATATAATAATATATATTTTATTTTACAATATTAATAAACTGCCGAAAATGGACCTTTAGCGGCGACTTTTTTTGTCGCCGCTGAAAGTATAATATAATAATATATATTTTATTTTACAATATTAATAAACAAATTGCCGAAAATGGACCTTCAGCGGCGACATTTTTTGTCGCCGCCGAAAGTGGACCTTCAGCGGCGACTTTTTTTGTCGCCGCTGAAAGTATAATATAATAATATATATTTTATTTTACAATATTAATAAACAAATTCAATCTGGCTCAGCGGCAAGAAGGTTGGACACGAAGGGAGGTGGTCACGAGTTCGAACCTGGAAGAAGACACATTTAAGGTGAAAATATTTAGACGATGACGTGGCGAGGAGGAGTGACGTGGCAATGACGTGGAGGTGGCTAGTGATGATGTGGCGGTCGACGGTGATGACGTGGCCGCCGATGGCGATGACGTGGAGGCCGACGGTGCTGATGTGGCGGCCGGAGACGATGACGTGGCACCGGCGGTGATGACGTGGCATTGGTAAAGCCAATTCTTCTTAGGCATTACTTTCAGCGGCGACAAAAAACTCGCTGCAGAAAACACTTTCGGCGGCGACACTCTTGTCGCCGCCGAAAGTGTTTTCTACGGCAACTTTTTTGTCGCCTCTGAAATGCTTTTCAGCGGCGACTTTTTTGTCGCCGCTGAAATGCTTTTCAGCGGCGACAAATGTCGCCGCCGAAACTTCTAAAAGTCGCCGCTAAAAGTATCTTTTAACGGCGACCTTTTTAGTCGCCACTGAAAGTTTTCAGCCACGGCTGCTACGGCAACGACTTTTCAGCGGCGACTTGTCGCCGCAAAAAACTTTTGGCGGCGACTTTTGTACTTTCAGCGGCGACTTTTGTCGCCGCTGAAAGTCAATTTTTTTGTAGTGGTTCTTGCAGATAGGTAAGGAGTCCAAATTCACTTGGTAAAATTCCAGATAAATTGAGACCCGTGGCAACGCTATCATAAAAAGAAAACACATTACTACAACTATTTACATAGAGCTAAAATAAAATAAGCTATGTCATAATTAGCACCAATATGCATTTGAATTTTAATTTTATTGTGATGCAGCCAGACCTAACTTATTCTAAATATCATTAAATATATCTCAAGATCAAATCAACTAGTTTTAAATAAAGAAAGAAAACTTTTCAACATTATTTGGAGCTTAGTAAACACAACTTAATTTAGATTGGAGCTTGATTTCTACCCAAATTGAAAGGTTACGTTGTAACCATATACACAGATGCACTTACATATTTGTAACATGACAAACATTTCCATTTAAGAAGCTGCAATTGCATGTTACATTCCTTATGATGCTATTTGCTGTGCTAATGGTCTCATTTTTGAAGCCTCCATCGACACAAGAACGTGGGGTCACATTCCAATTCAAGTTCCCTATCTTCGATGATATTGTTTCTAGAACTTTCACTGCATCAAACAAAATTCAGTTTTTTCAAAAATAAAAAATTAAAAAAATTAAAATCATGCACGATAAAGTAAGAACCTCAGCATCTATATTTTCTGTTCATAGACTTCTGTAAATCTTTTAATCATAAAGAAATTCAAGGTACTTGCCGTGGCCCACTTTGTTTAATTTTGACATGCATTGATATTGATATATTGACGAACTTGTCCAGCATATGGATCATGCAAAGCTGGTTCAAATTCAATTTAAAACGCTAATAATGGCTTAGCCTATAAACTTAAGCCGTAGTAAATATCTAAATTGGTTTTTTTTTTCAATTCTTATTCTGATTAAGAATTGTCTTCTTATCCAGAACAGCATCATTAATGCCCAAATATGAGTGCAGAAATCACATTTTCCCTAATAAGTGCATCGGAAACTAAACATAAAAGTAATTTTTAATAGGCTAAAATATATAAAACCCCTAAACTTTAGGTCAGTTGCACGTTAGCTCCCTAACTTTTAAAAATTTAAACTAAGGACCTTGATATTATGTGTTTTTACTATCAACTCCCTTACCGTTAAAATTGCTATTAAAATTAACGGTTTTTATCATGTCATATTTTTTTATAATTTTTTTATTATATACCATTTCATGTAAAAAAAATTGATATTTGACATGTAATTTTATATATTTTTATACTTCAAAAAAATTAAAATATTTATTTGACCATGCCTTTTTAAAATAAAAAAGGTAGAAAATGCTTAAAATATTTATTTCAAACACCAAATATTATTTTTTAAATGAAATAGTATATAATAAAAAAATATAAAAAATTGTGACATGTCAAAAACTGTTAACCTTAACGGTAATTTTAACAGTAGGGGAGTTGGGATTCAAAATATGACTCAAAGTTAGGGGTGCAAAGTGCAACTGACTCAAACTTAAGGAAAGTTTTAAGTATTTTAGCCTATTTAGTATACAATAATATAATTATATATTTTATCTTATAATTATATATTTTATCATTTTTATAACTACGGTTTACAAGTTTTCAAATTATTAATCAAATCATAGCTTTTATATTCTCTTTATAATGATATATCTAAAAATATGTAATACTATAAAAATAATTAAGATAATTTTTCAGAACTTTTCTGGTTTGTTTTATTTAAACTATTAACACACTTTATAAATTATAAATACGAGAACACTGCAGCGAATACAATATATAGTAATAGTATGAAAAATCAAAATGAATTTAGTGTTATGGAAAGAGGGAATAAGTTTAAATTAAAGTACTCCTCTAGTCCTAAATATATGACCCAAAATAGGTCTTATATTTAATACCGGAATAGTGAATTGTTTATTTTATTTCAGTTTCATGGGTGTGAGGATTAATATTCAGAAATTATAACAATCATATAAATTACGCTAATAAAATATTTTGCATTAATACATAACAATTAATTGATAAAACATAATTTTCTATCATATTCTGTGCATGCAAATTAAAAGAGATTACTAAGCTTTATTCATCTATCCAGGTTGTCAAAAAAAGAAATGATCGATTACTTAGTTCTTTGCATGGGATATGGTTGTCGTTAAATAACCTAACTGTGTAAACGAGAAGAGTGAACTTAATCTTAGCATTAAATTAAAGCATTGACAAATAAATGAATAAAATAAGTCATTATAGTTTTCAACCATTAGAATCTTATTGGCAAAAAAAAAGGAAAAAAGAAAGACAGAAAACATTCGAATCAATGTAATTATTTAGTTCCCTTCTCGGAGGGGAAAAAATGAAGCATCAAGCCTTGAAAGTTACGTTAGTATTTTTTTCAAGAAGAGGGAAGCGTCAACCACCACGTTTGACCCCTTTCTTTTGTGTAATTTTCTTTGAACAGTAAGAAAACAAATCGAAATGGAAGAATTGATCATAATGCTAAATAGAGTAATATATATAGTATATACTAAGGAGTAACAAAAATAGAAAGGGGTTAATTAAGAAACCTTCATCTTCAGGTATGAGTTGAGCATTGGATCCATAGTTCATCAAAGCATTCAAATCGAAGCATCCAAATAAGAAAAGATATAAAAGTTTAAGGATTGAGATCCCAAACTCCATTTATATTGGTTGTTGCAGTTTGGAGAAAATAACTTTGCGAGGGAGCGAAGGAAGAAGAAGGAGGAAGAAGCAGTTTGCAGAATCACACAATAGCAAAGCCCAAGAGACGACAGAAGAAAAAGCTAAGGATGATGCGATAGAAATTACGGCAAGAAGAAAAAAGAAAAGCAAGTCAAGATTCCTACAAGTCTTCTACTTTTTTGTAGATTAAAATGATACAGTAAAAATAGGGGCAAGAATAAAAAAGAAAAGCAAGTCAAAATTTCTACAAGGCTTCTACTTTTTTTGTAGGCTAATTAAAGACGGCAGCTGTTTCATAAGTAATGTGATTTTCAATGTTATCAGACTTAATGAATCACTGGTTAATTGTTCGATGATGATAAGATTATCTTCAAATTTGCTATTATTAAATTAGGATATTTTTATTTCTATATATTAAAATAACCTAGACAAAGTATACCTTTAGTTATTAATTTTATTCAAAGTTTTAATTTGTTCTCTTAATTTAATAAAATATTTTTTCAATCCTCCAATCCTCACATTATTTTGTTATTTTACAAAGGTAAAAACGCACATTTGGTCATATAATCTTATGAAAGTTTCCAATTCATTCCTTAATTTTATAAAATATCTTTTTAATCCTCTAATTAATCCTAACACGTTGATTGCAAATACCTATTTTTTAATCAATCATTATTATTTTAAAAGGTTAAATTTAATATGTGAGTATTTATGAATGTTCATGTTTTTATTAACATTTAAAATTAAAATATCAATTTTTTTTCATTTTAAGAATTGATTGAAAAGACAATTTTTAAAACTAAATTATTAAAATAGAATTTTAAGTAAAATTAAAGAAAAAAGATACACTTTTGTTAAAGAGAGATTTTAAAAAGTAAAAAAAGAAAAAAAAAAAGAAAAAAGAAAACAGATGATGGCAATGATATTATCAACCGGAAAAGATAAAGCTAACGAGAAATCAACAGCCAGGTGTCAAAACTCACTATCAAAAAATTATTGCTTTCCAAAAGGACTCTGCGTGACAGAAACAAGGATAGGGAAACTCTAAGTTTAAAATTTTTAGTAATTTTTTATAATAATAAATTTATTTTTTAAAATCATAGTTATAAAATTATTTTTGGAGTTAAGGTTAATCTACTACTTCAATACTACTTCAATTTTTTTTTAATATGTTCAATATACTAAAAACTAAAAAATATTTTAAAATGTTTGATCCACATTCATTTAACGAATTTTTTTAGGAGTTAAGGGCAGGGTTAAAATTTGTCCTTAAAAAGATATTTCAAAAATGCAAATGCTTCTAAAAAAATCAATACATTAAAAGTAAAATTGTGCCACCAAGTATTTTAATATACCAAAAGGTTAAAAGCACATGAGGTTGGATGAATCATAAAATATTTTAGAATACCTGATGTATCTGAAAAGATATTTAATGATGCTGAATACATCTTGACTCTTGCTTTTATTTAGATTTCTTATTTATCAAAAAGTAAACATTAAGTTTTCAAAAAATCTAAAAAAAAATGAAACAACTTAAAATATGAAGTTGTCCAAATTTAATTTCAATAATCCCACATTCATGACAGACAGCAGATGCTCATTAATCACAACTCATGTGGCGAAATGGCTATGTCATCTTTGTTGCCTTTATAATTTACTTTTCGAATGGGTTTGTCTTCCTTTGCTCGTTGGTTAAAATATGAAAATGGCAAGAAATTATTAAAAGAAAATACAATGATTACTTTAATGAATTTAAATTAAAATGTAAAAATATAAAAATTGAAGAAGTTGTTGGAATTGTCAAAACAATGGTTCAATGATCAAAGGTCTGGACGTCTGGTCATGGTCAAATATTAACTTAAGTAAATTAACATATGTTTAATTATTCAAATATTAACTTAAATAAGATATATTTTAAATCATAATAAAAATTACAACATAAAAACTAAGGCTTTATTGGATTTCCTATTTTCAGAACAAATTTTCGTTTTTGAAAACAAAAATAAACAAATTGTTTGATAATTAATTTTCATTTAACTGTTTTGTAGTGGTAGTAATAATAATCTGTTTTTAAAAATTAAAAAAGAACCATTTTTCTATGTTTTCTCCTTTTTTATTTTGTAGAGAATAGCATAATCGTAATGGAACTTGTGAATTTTTCTTAGGCTAAAGTATGTATTTAGTCCTTTAACTTTATGTAAGGTTTCAGTTTTGTCTCTTAACTTTAAATAATATATTTTTAGTCCTTTAATCCTAAAATTATTAGTCTTAAATAATAATTTTTTATAATAATCATAGTTGTTTTGAAAATTAAACTTAATATGTTAGTACTTAGTAATATTTTATCAATATTAGATAGTTTAATATCATTATTTTTTGTTAATAGTTTTATTATTAGAGGACTAAAAGTTTACTTTTTAAAGTTAAAGGACCAAAACAAAATCTTATGTGAAGTTGAAAAACTAAAAATATATCTTAGCCATTTTTCCTATAAGGTTATGTTAAAGACCTAACCACAATCAATGGGATGAGGCTTTATTCCTGTTATAATATGTTAAAAAACCAAAATAAAATTCACTGTTTTCTTGAGCATAATTTACTTTTGATTTTGGTCTTTTAACATAATTTTCCCAAGAATTAATGAGGGAAAAATGTTTGGGGCGCTTGGAAGATTATTATTGTATCTTAATATATTGTCTTCGATTTTATACGAAGTTGTAGTTTGGTTTCTTTAGATTTATAAAGTATTTTGGGTAAATTAATTTTCCAATTCCCATGACTTCCTTGAATTTTGAATCAAGTTCTCTTTTTTTTTTTTTAATTAGATCCTTCGAAATTACACCTATGGTACCTGTTTAACATTGTTTAATAAAAACTAACAATGTTTAAAAAAAAATTCCAATAAAGTGAATTCCAGGAGAGTCATGTAGTAGTTTTGTGTGTTCTGATTCTAAGCAACGAAGTCATGGGAAAATCCATAATAGTAACAAGCTCGTTAGATAGCAGCTTGAAAACCCACTTTAGTGTCTTTAATGATTATCTCATATCTTTTTTCAAAATGTTCTCATTCATTGTAAGGGGTTCCTACTAAGTGATGATTCTAATCATTTACTGCATATGATTGAAAAGGATAATTTAAAAAGATCAATGTAACAAATAACTAATTTAACTAATTTTTTTAATATCTCTAAATTAGTTATCTAACTCTTAATTAAAAATAAAAGCATCAACGTTAAAAGCATTTTGCACTATGGTTTAATTGTTTCATTTCGAAAGATTAAAATCTTTGGCATCCAACCCGTGCATAAGCTTTTAATGTAAATGGGAGATGAGTGTGAGTGAAGGGATCAGGTGGCAAAGGATGCTTTTTGGGTTGGGGGGGAGGGAGAAGGATAAAAAACTATTTTCAGATTCATAAAAAAATATTTTAAACCCTCACATCGTAAGGAAATTGAAAGGATTTGATTAAAAAAAACAAAGAGTAGGGACTTGATTCAAAACTCAAGAAAAAGAAATAATAAGGATAGAGAAATTAATTTTCTCAAGTATTTTTTTATCTTCTAAACCTCACATCGTTGATCTCAAATGATAATTTTTGTGCTAATTATTATTATTTTAAAAAGATAAAAATCTCATCTACTTTTATAAATGTTTGGTTTCGTTATTTAATTTTTAAAATATATGTTAGTTCTTTAATTACTCCTAACATATTAATTGCAAATAATAATTTTTATTAGTTACTGTTATTTGAAAATTTAAATTAATATATCAGTATTTATAAATGTCGTTAACATTTGAAAAATTGGTTGAAAGGATAATTTATAAAATAAAATGATTAAAATAAAATTTTTTTGTAAGGTTAAAAAATAAAAAATAGGATAAAACTCGTCAAACTCATTAGATTCATTAAACCTAGTGCTATGTGCACCACCAATACAAATGGCAGAATTTTATTGGCTACTCAGATTTAATAAACTTCACCTGAGTTTTGTCTTAAAAATTTTTGCTAAAGAGACGATGACATACAATACATATAACCGGAAAAGATAAAGTTAATTAGAAATTGAGAGCAAAGTATCAGTAGGGAGTACCCCAAAGTCACTATCAAAACATTATTAAAATGATGGTTATAAAATTATTTTTATTTAGATTTCATATTTATCAAAAGTAAAAAGTTTTCAAATAATCTAAAAAAAATAAAATAACGTGAAATATGAAAATGACCCCACATTCATGATAGACAGCATATGCTCATTATTCATTAATCGTGAATCATACCAGTGATGGCTTTATCATGTTTGTTACCTTCGCTTTTCCAATGGCTTTATCTTCTTTGTTTAGTCGGCCAAAATATAAAAATGGCAAATAAGTATTAAAAAAACTATGATTACTTAGTAAATTTAAATTTAAATTATATAAAGCTACATATATAAAATCCTAGGCATTAAAAATTGAACTAGTTGTCGTGTTGGTATTGGTCAACACACTAGTTCAATGATCAAAGGTCATTTAATCATGGTTAAGCTAAACTTAAGTGAATTAATACTGCTTCTGGTGTTTAATATATGAGCGAAATAACTAATTTACAAATATCAGGAAAATTAGCTAAGTTATTTGTAATAAATAAGTGTTATCTTTCCTAAAATATTTTTATTAATCATGTGCATTATAATGAAAACCATTTAGCATGTGCAATCATTATAAAGACTACTTTGAAAAAAAAAAATATGATAAACAAAGTGGATTAAGTTTTCATATTTAGGATCAAATTAAATCTCTAACTAACTCTTATATTTAGAATCAGAAGTAACATAGGTTTAATTATTCAAATATTAATTCGAATAAGATACATCTTAAATAAGAATAAAAACTACAATATAAAACTAAGCTTCAAGAGTAATATATATACTAAGAAGTAAGAAATAGAATGGTTAATTAATAGACCTTTGTCTTTTGATATGAGTTGAGCATTTGTTCCATATTCTGTAAAAGTGCTCAAGGAGACTTATCCAAATACCAAAAGATAGAAAAAGTTCATAACTTACTAAAATCTCAAACACCATTTATATTGTTGCAGCTTGCAGAAAATAATTCTTAGAGGGGGTGAAGGAAGAAGAAGGAGACAGAGAATTTGAGGATCGGATAACAAAACACACAAGAGAAAGAGGAAGAAGTCGGAAAGAAAAGCAAATCAAGACTTTTAAAGTCTTATACTTTTTAATTTACAAATAAAAAGGATCAAACAGTTGCATCTAAGATAATGAAACGCTTCATAGTTGATGTAATTGATCTTAAGACAAGAATCAATTTTAATTTTGACACATTTAATTTAGCCCGTCAATTATCAATATATATTGTACATGTGAAATTTATAATAAACATAATCATATATAAATTATTAATGGTATAAGTTATTGTGCAAACTCTAAATAATTGAAACATGCTTCTAGATTCTAATTTTTCTAAAAGTATTTTATGATATTGATTAGTCATGTACATTTTTTTAAAAAAATAATCATAAATGATAAAAAAAAAAAGGTTAAAATTCATACTCTTTTAAATACATGCTTCTTTCTTGTTATAATATGAGTTCTTTTATACTTAAAATGCCACATCATTTTTAAAGGGAAAAAAGTTATCCATTTTGTGATATTTCAATGATCATTACTCTTTATCAACCTAAGTTATTTTATGCCGTAGTTTCATACGTTACACTTCACAGATTGACTAAAATAAGCAAAGAATACAATTGGAAAATTATTGAAAAAATATATATAAATAAAGCACAATACCAAAATGAAATTACCTGTCAACAAAATTTTAAAAAAATTGTTCTTTTGTTCCTTCAAATTTTAACAGAGTTATGACTCAAGTTTTTAAACTTTTAACTCATTAGAACTTGGAAAAAAGACAGAAAAATGACACTTGAATTTTATAATGCTCAAATGGTCTGCTGAATTTGAGAAATCCCAATTTGGTCTCAAGAGACGAAATTGGGATTATCATGTTAAAAGAAAAGACTAAATTGCCCTTTATTTTATTTATTGTTTTTAAAATACCAAAACCCTCATTAGCTGGCCGGTCGGTCGCCGAAGCTTCGGCGGCGGCAATCACTAGAACTACTTGACCGGCCGACAATAGGTCACCGGAGCTTCGACAGTCAGAAACAATTTTTTTGAAAATTTTTACAACTTCAGTATAACAGTTAACAATTTTTGTAACGCTATTAACAACTTCATTATATCAGTTAACAATAAGTTTTCTGGGAAATTCAACAAGTTCCGGCAGCCGGAAACAATTTTTTTGAAAATTTTTACAACTTCAGTATAACGGTTAACAACTTTTATAACGTTATTAGCAACTTCAGTATAGTAGTTAACAACAGGTTTTCTGGGAAATTCAACAAGCTCCGGCGACAACCGTTAACAACTTTTGTAACGCTATTAACAATTTCAGTACATCATTTAACAATAGGTTTTTCAGGAAATTCAACAATTGGTTGCTGGAGCTCCGGCGGTGGAAAATAATCATATTAATTAAGCTAATAAGATATTTTGTATAAATACATAACAAGTAATTGATAAAACATGATTTTCTATCATATTCTGTGCATGTAAAAGAGATTACTAAGCTTTATTCATCTATCCAGGTTGCCCAAAAAATTTTAGATATGATTTATATCTATTAATAATATAGAAATTTTAATAAATCGCATTCCTCCTACCAAAAAGAACAATATTATTATTGATTACTTAGTTCTTTGAATTCGATATTAGCATAAAATTAAAGCAGTGGCAAATAAATGAATAAAATAAATTATTATAGTTTTCAACTATTAGAATCTCGTTGGTAAAAAGGGGGAAAAAACAGAGAAAGAAAGAAAAGAAGAAAACATTTGAATCAGTTTACTTAGTTCCCTTTGGAGGGGAAAAAAAGGAAAGAAGGATCAAGTCTCGAAAGTTACAACAGTTTTTTTATCACTGCTTGCTCAAAAAAAGGAAAGGGTCAACCACCATGTTGACTCCTTTCTTTTGTGTAATTTTCTTTGAACAGTAAAAAACATATGGAAATGGAAGAATTGATCATAATACTAAAGAGAGTAATATAGTATACGCTAAGGAATAAGAAAAATAGAAAGGGATCAATTAACAAACCTTCATCTGCTAGTATGAGTTGAGCATTGGATCCATAGTTCATGAAAGCTGTCGAAGCAAAGCATCCAAAAACAAAAAGATATAAAAGTTTAGAGATTGAGATCCCAAACTCCATTTTAGTTGTTGCAGTTTGAAGAAAATAATTCTGTAAGGAAGCGAAGGAAGAAGGAGGAGGAAGAAGCAGTTTGCAGAATCACACAGTAGCAAAGCGCAAGAGATGACAAAAGAAGCTAAGGATGATGCAACATAAATAGAGGCAAAAAAGAAAAGAAAAGCAAGTCAAGATTTCTACAAGTCTTCTGTTTTCTTGGGTGTTTGGTTAGAAACCAAACCATAATTTTAGAAATGTTTTTACGGTTTACGAAGTAAATATGTGAAGGAGTTTGTTTTATTTTATAGAAAAATACTTTTGAAACTGTCAAATATCTTTTTAGTCCATTAATAAAAGGCCTTTCTCTTGTCTCAAGAAGAAGTAATAAAGCTGTTGATTTTTTTGGCAGGATGCGGACCACGGAGGATGTACCACAATGAGTGGCTGGTCTCTGCCCCATCCTCTCTAAGCATGTTTTTAGCTCTTGACTTGATCAAAGGAAGGGATTCCAAGGGTAGAGTACGTGGTTCTAAGGCTCTAAGGAAAAGTATTCGATGACGTAGTCTGTGTTTCTAGTTGGATTCTAAATGTTTTTGTCTTGTTTGTATTTTTTATTTGTAGTATTTTGGTAGGTTGTATCTTAGGTTTTTTAGAGTTTATTTTGGCCTTTGAGCTACTAGTGTTTGTACTATTTTTTGATATTAATAAAATTGATTTTCTTGGCAAAAATAAAAATAAAAATAAAAGGCATTGAACAGCTACAAGCCGTTTCATAGGGAATGTGATTTTCAGTATTATAATAATTGGATCTGTTATATTGATGAATCACTAGTTAATGGTTTAATGTGATAAGATTATCATCAAATTTGCTGTTATTAAATTAATATATTCTTATTTTTTTTATATATTAAAATAACATAGACAAAAGCATAGCTTTAGCCATTAATTTTATGCAAAATTTTAATTTGGTTTATTAATTTTATAAAGTATTTTTTTTTCAAACCTCCAATCCTCACATTATTTTGTTATTTTAAAGTGGTAAAAATGTACATTTGATCATATAATCTTAGAAGTTTCGAATTCATTCCTTAATTTTATAAAATGTCTTTTTAGTCTTCTAATTAATCCGAACACGTTGATTGCAAATAATTATTTTGTTATCGATCATTTTTATTTTAAAAGGTTAAATTTAACATGTGAGTATTTGTGAATGTTCTTGCTTTTATTAACATTTAAAATTATAATATCTATTTTTTTCATTGAGACTAACACTAAAGAATTGATCGAAAAGAGACATTTTAAAACTAAATTATTAAAATAGAATATTATGTAAAATTGAAGAAAAAAGATATACTTTTGTTAAACAGAGATTTAAAAAAGTATGAAAAGCAAACAGATGACGATAATGATATTATCAACCAGAAAAGACAAAGGCAATGAGAAATCGAGAGCCAAGTGCTAATAGGGAGTACGCGAAACTCTGTCAAAAAATCATTGCCTTCCAAAAAGCATTTGCTTTGATTAGAAAAAAGGATAATAACACACTAAATTTAAATTTTTTAATTTATAATTTTTGATACTAATAAATTTACTTTTGAAATCATAGTTATAAAATTATTTTTAGGGTTAAGTTTAATATACTATTTAAAATAGTTTTTGTACGTTCAGCAAGCTAAAACTGAAAAATATTTTAAAGTGTTTGACACAAATTTATTTAAGGAATCTTTTTTCAAAGAGTTAATGGCAAAGTTAAGAATTGTTCCTAAAAAGATATTTTAAGAATGCAAATGCTTCTAAAATAATCAATACGTTAAAGGCAAATTGTGCCACCGAACATTTTAGTATGCTAAAAAGGTTAAAAGCACATGAAGCTGGATGAATAACAAAATATTTTAAAATACTCTACACATCTAAAAAAATATTTTAGAGTGTTAACTGCATCTTAATCTTTATTTTTATTTAGATTTCATAGTTATCAAAAGTAAAAATTGTTTTCAAAAAATCTAAAGAAAAAAAAGAAAAAACTTAAAACATGAAGTCCAAATTTAATCTCAATAATCCCACATTCATGAAAAGCAACACATGCTCGTTAATCATGACTCATGCCGGTGAATGGTTTGGTCATATTTATTGCCTGTATAATTTAGTTCTCCAATGGTTTTGTCTTCCTTTACTAGTTGGTTAAAATATAAAAATGGCAAAAAAATTATTTAGTGAAGTTAAATTAAAATGTAAAATAATACGGAGCCCCATATGCACCTTTCAAGATATTAAAATTGAACAAGTTGTTGAATTGGTCAAAGCAAAGGTTCAATGATCAAAGGGCGGACAGCTGTTCATGACCGTTATTCATAGTTGGGAACATTATGTGGAGTTGTAGGTTGATGTGACTGAATTTAATGCTGCTCAGCAAGGGGAGTTAAGATGGTGCCGACGACCTTTACACCGGATTAAAGTTAACGTCGACGGCACAATAAGTTCGTCCACGTCAAAAGCAGGTGTGGGGGGGTGCTATGGGATCATGAGGGCAACTGGGTGGCTGGTTTTTCTCGGCCTCCGGGAAGGTTCACAGTAATATAAGCAGAACAATGGGTCATCAGGTCATGTTTAAAGGTCTCAACCTGGAGTGGGATCCGGGTTTTAAAAAGGTTATTGTTGAAACTGATGCACACAAATCTGGTAGACCTGTTGATGGCTAATAGTAATGAAAATTGCTGCAGGTTATTGATTAGTCAGATCAAGAAGCTCGTGGGAGCCCGAGGAATTCTTACATAACTTGTGCTCTGACTAATAGAAATCCTCCAAATCACACGGTGGGATACATCGTTGTTGCGGTCTTTTGTGTACTATTCTGATTTTATTTATAAGGCACTTTTAATATGTTTCACACAGACTAAAGAAAACCTTAAACTGCATTAACTCTCCATTAAAATATAGCAACTTTTCAACTTTACCCCTATTTAATATATGCTCCTTTCAAAAAAGATAACTACTTACACTATAATAAAAGAAGGACAAAATAGTACATTCACACTAAAAATTTAATGAAGTGATTTATAAATAAAAAAAAAAAAGACCTTCTCTCTCTGCCCTATAAATAGAATCAGAGGAGTATCTTTTTTCCTTCTGCACGCGCTCTCTCTCTCTTCTGTCTTTCGACTTTACCTCTTTCTTTTTTGTTTAATTTTCTCTCTCTTCCTAATAAAACTTCCTCTACCCACTTTAAGTTTGATCTCTATATCTTATTTTTGCATACACTCACCTTCTCTCTTCATTTTTAATTTTATTTACTCTATAATTTAAGCAATAGCATTGCATTTTAAGCTTTAACTGGAGTTATAAAGTAGCATTACCAAAAAAAAATGAAATGGTTCATTTACCTTTTTATCAAAATATAATTGTTTCAGCAATTTAATCAAAAAATAAGAAAAAATAAAATACTTATATAAACATAAGCTATCATCTGTAAATATCAATAAAGCTGCAAAACAGGTTTGACAATTCACTTTTTTGGTACAATAAGGATATGTTTGATTAGAACATTAAAGCACCAGTAATCTCACGAAAAAAAGGCAAAAAAAAAAAAAAAACTTTTATAAACACAAGTTATCATGAGCAGATGTTTGTCATTGAAGTTTAAAAAGGCTTAACTGGATGTTTTATTTAGTTTGATTCTTTTTATCAAAGTCTGCTTATAATTTTCACGTCTTTTTTTTGTCTAATAGTTTTCACATGTCAACATAAAATAAATCAATAAAAAAAAGGGAATTTTAAATAGTTGAGAAAGAATTTAAAGGTTGGGTTGTAAAATATTATTTCGATCTTTAATATCAGAACTAGTTAACTAATTTGAGTAGATTAAGAAAACTAATTAAGTTAGTTATTTGTAATAAATTTGTGTTGTCTTTCTTAAAATATCATTACTAATCAAGTGTATTAACTAGAACTATTATTATTACAATAATTCTCTTAGAAAAATAGATAAATGTGAGAAACAAAGTGGATTAGAATCTTATATTTAGAATCAAAATAAAAACCAAACGAGCTCTTATATTAAAGACAGGAAGTAGTGTGAATTATGTATCCAAAATATTTTAAAATTTAAATTTTTGTATAATTATTTTAGAATTTTGGATTTGGAAAAGCAACACTATTATTTAAATGGGAGATTAAATAAAATTAAAAAAAAAGAAGGAAGGGATAGAGAGAGGGCGAGAGGAGAGCGTGTGAGGGCATACGAAAATAAAATAAAGGGATAAAATTTAAAGTGGGTGGAAGAAGTTTTACAGGAGAGAAAGAGAAAATTAAATCAAAAAGAGAGAGGGAGAGTTGAGAGAAAGAGGAGAGAGAGCGCGTGCAGAAGGAAAATATATATATAAAGACTGCAACAAGCATGGGTCCCATCATATGATTTGAAGGATTTCTATTAGTCAGAGCACAAGTCACGTGGCATTTGACATTTTCGGTGCATGTGAGTTCCTCAGAGAGCCTAATGGAGCTCGCAGGCGAAGCACATACCTAGAGAGCAAACTAGGCTCGCCGTTGCGTCGGCTAAACAAGGTCTTGCAGTTGCAGCTTTTATGGATTACTGTCCTGATAGCTTACGGTATATGATGGATGCTGAGAACATGGGGGCTAGTCTCCTCGAGTTATTTTTGAGTTTTCTTTAGGGCTTTAGCCTTCTCTTGTATCCCAGAAAAAAAAAAAACACATATAATCACCAATAGCCTATAAGAATTATTTGAAAGTCAAATGAAAGTATCTGATATAAAATTAATTGAGATATTATATTTAAAACTAAATTAATTTTTTAATTATGTCTTATATTAATGACCAGACTTGATATTTATCTCTACAAGCTATTTTTTTACAATAGATTTTTGTATTTTCAAAAATTCTACATAATTAAGGATATAAATGGACTTGCAAGTATCATTTTCAGTATTATGTCTCTATGTATTGACTGGAGGACTTTTCCACTTTGCTCTTTGTGATTGTAGATTTTTTTTCTTTTTCTTTTTTGTCAGTTAAACATCATTTCAAAGTTGTTGCATGTCACTTTTTCTCTTCTTTATTTTCCACATTTTTCACAAAATACTCCTTTCTTTGATGTGCACTTTCAATTTAATTAGAAAATCTATTTTTTTACCTGAAAAATTCAGCATAATTAACGTCTTCTTAGGCATAATTAACGAAGAGAGAGGATTGAAACGGTTCAGACCTTCAAAATTTCCATGTGCAACTGGATCGCTCATCATCGAACGGTTAAGATCATTCCTAAATTCAATGAAATGGTGCGTAGTGGTGATTAGCTCCTTGCCTCTACGCAGTAATGAAACTCGTTCCCCATATCTCGTCGACGTTTATTGTGTCACAATCATAGTTAACGTTATTTCTACTTCTTGAGGACTTTTCCACATTGCTCTTAAATTTGTAATGAGCTCCTTGTTGCTGCGCATTGAAATTCGTTTCCTGTATCTCATAGACATTTTTTGTGTCACAATCATATTTAATGTTATTTCTACTTCCTGAGGACTTTTCCATATTGCTCTTAAATCTGTGACAATTTTTCTACGTAAACATCACTTCAAGATGGCCACATGTCAGTTTTCCCCTCTTCAGTTTCTTTTCATAAATTTTTTTGTTCATTAAAAACTCTTTTTCTTTGATATCTGCCTCGAAAATAACTTCGCTGCTTATCGATCTGAATAAAAATCTGAATAATCACTAAACGGTTTCTCAAAAGATAAATATATATGTATGTCTCGTGTAGACTTTACTTCTTACCATCTAAATATTTTACCATATTGACAATAGATGTTGCTTCCCCAGTCAATCAGCATAATTAATTAATTAATTAATTATGGTCCTATGAATAAGCGGACTGGAAGGATCATCTTCACTACTATATATCTTTCTTGAGGGATTTTCGACTCTGCTATTTAATTTGTGACTATATATAAATACACACATATATTCTGACAAAGATCACTTCAATCTAAAGTGGGTGTACGTATTTCAGTGTTTCTTTTTTTTATTTTGTCAATAGATTTTTGTTCACCTAAAACTCTTCAAATCAAAATGACAACGAATATGGTTTTTTATCTAAAAAAATTCTGCCTAATCAACGCCGATTGTTGGGGGCGGGGGGGGGAAGAGGTCCATGTCTTGTAGAATTCTCTCCCAAGTCCCGCCCATTTAAATGTGACCAAAGTTGAATTGAGCAAAGATCTCCTCAGTAGCTTTGTCTCTCTCTCTCTCTTCTTCTTCTTTTTTTTTAAAAAAATACATATTTGTGTACTAAATCCAATATATATTATGTTGATTGACTACTTATTTCTACTAAATTGACAATAGAATAGATTTTGTTACCCAAAAATTCGGCATAACTATTGATGTTCCAATGAATAAATGGGTTGTAAGGATCATATTTAATATTATGTATACAATAGCACTCCTTCCTCGATGCCCACTTTCAATTTGCTTTCACCAGACTGCAACGACGTTACAGATGATGCAAGATTGCTTCTGAAGAGGGATTGGCAGGTCTTGCCTCTTTTTGTTTATAGGGAAGATCTCTCCAGTGCTAACCTCCTAGCTAAGACATCTCATAATTTGGATATTCTGTTTTGTGTTTTTGTTCACCCTCCATCTTTTCTACATAAAAAAGAACAGGAATGAGAGCTTATTTGTTTTGAGTTGCTTTAATGGTTTGTAATAATCAAGGAACAAAAAACCGGATCAGGCATTAAACTGGTCGAGATAGTGGGTCAAGAGTTACTGGTCAAACCGGTCATGTTAAAATAATATAACTTAATTCATAATATTAAAATAAAACAAAATTCATAAATAATAACTACTAAAAAAATGAGAAGCTACAAAAGTAGTTTAAATATTTAATAGTACCAAGCAAACATTAATGAAATGTATATCTTTACTATGGAAAATAAATATCATCACTAAGATCATTAGCATGGGCTGAGATGTTGATAACTCATTATTTTGAATATATTTAAAGAATATTTTGAGTGATTTTTTGGAGAGTTGTTAATGCATTTTAGAAGATTTCTAAGAGCTAATTGGAAGATTTAATTGTGAGCATTATTTGGGAGATTTTTTTTGTAAATAGCTTGGTTTTAAATAAATAAAAGTAGTTATAGATAATTTTACAATTATTGTTATCTTAAGTCAGTTTTAAATTTTATTTTATTTCCTTTTTATTTTTTATTTTTTATTTTAGTTTTTCTTCTCCATTTATTTTATTTTTGTTTTCCCTCCATTTCATTGTGAGGACGACAACGTTTTGGAGACCTGAATGCGCCGACTGGAGGGAGACCTAGAATGACTATTAATCATAATTTGAGAGGCGCCGAAAAAGGAGAAGGGAGGAGGCACCGAACAGGGGATCACGGTTCATCATTGTCTTGGAGCAGAGGCCGCCAAATTGGTGAAGGGGGTTCTGGTGCATCTTCTTTGCTGGAGACAGGGAGGAGGCGCTGAACTTGTGGGTATCATCTGGCTCTCCCTTTGGTTCGATTGTTTCCGGGGGTGAGAGAGACATAGCTGCAGAGAGCAGTTCTGAGGAGGAATGGTTTGAGACAGGAAATTAAGAAAAGAAGAAGGAATTTTTTCAAAAAATTAAAACGACGCCGTTTCGCATGTTTGGCAGATTAAAAAAGAAGGAACCGAGTAACCTAATGAACCGGGATTACCCGGTTCTATACCGGTTATGATTGGTTCAATATGCCCCCAGTTCAACTCTTGAACCAGAGCAGACTGCAGACCGGTTCACCAGTTTTCCAGTCAAATTGACTGGTCCGGTCCGTGTTTTTTTTTCCTTGGTAATGATCACACTTTTCAATCAACATAACTTATAAATAAAAATCAATGATGAGCCAAGCTATATCTCAATCCTTAATAGCTCCTAACTGAGATCACTGTGCTATAAACAGTGATAGCTAAATGAACAATGATGGCTAATTCTGTTGGGCTGCATGTAAAAGTAAGTTTCAAATTTTGAAATTCCCTCCACCTCCATTTTTCCATCTTTCTTTCATTTTGAAGTCTCCAGCTTCTTCCTGCCTCGTAATTTTTGTCTTTAGATGTGTTTCGGATTCTCTCTCCTATTTCTCTGTTTTCTTTTCCCTTTTCCTCAATTTCCCGGAGGAATCACTGTTCTTTCTCACTCTGCCCCTTCCGCATCAGGCATGCATCTCCTCTCCCTCAATTTCTTTTCATCTTCTTTTTCTCTCTTGCTACGGCTTCATCGTCTCCCCTGCTCTTCATCTATTTTTCGTTACCTCCCAACTGTTTTTTTTTTTTGGGTGAAATTCCTTGCCTTCCAACTTTGTTCTTGAGAAACCTAGCAAATCTCACATGGAGGTGATGTCTTTTGGCCTGTGGTAAGTTGTTTTCCGTTTTTCCTTCCTTTTCATTTGCTTGGTGATTCGAGAGTTTGATCTGGAGGCCTCTATCTACTTTGTAGCTGTATTCTCATGTGCATGTACTCTTCATGAGTTGCTTCAAACATCTTATTTCGGTATTTATTTTCGTTTCCCCCAATTTTGACGTTTACTATCTCTTCCCCTCTTTTTATTCAAAGTGGTTTGCTATCATGCAGAACTTGAGGTGTCCTACTCACTAAATTCATTCAAAGATGGATTTTCTATTGCAAAATGTAACAAGGTCAGTATCACAAGATTCAAGAGTTTCGCATGTTATGCATTTATATTGCTTCTTGCTACTATTGGAATTTAATTTAATTCTCATTGCTGATGCTGGTTGTTGATTTTTGCCCCCGTAGTTCACCAGTCATCACGGAAAGAAAAAAAAGGTTTGCTTGCAGATGCGCACCAAATGCTTGAGAAAATGACCAGGATATTCAAGAGTAGTAGACCAGAGGACACATGAAGTGACGAACTTTGCTGACATATAAATTACATTTGAGGTATGGTTCCTGCATCAGGCCTTTCGGTGTTTTGTCAGAATTTGTTGAGGTATTCTAAACATTAAGAGCAAACTCACCCATTGACTGTTATCCATACCTTGCTCTTTTTGTTATTAGAACAAGCTTTCTTCTCTTTTTCTCGTTATTACATGTCTTACTCTATTATTTCCGTAGAATGGAAACTTATTTGCAGTTTATATGATTGGAATTTACGTCCTAGCCCTCATATAGTTTATCTGAAATCTGTCTTTATATTCTTATTTTGTTATTTTACTTTATGGATTAAGTTATATGTTCTATGGCAGGTCAATTTCTGCCACATTTGAAGAATTTTGCAACTAAGCACCAATTATCCAAAACGAGGTATACTTTAGTTTTCAGTTGGTCATCCTGACTAACAATCAGGATATCGTGATATTTTGACATAATCACTAACATGGTATGCTTTTCATCTTGATTGCTGATCACTTCATTCTCAAGATATATAGCAGATAATGCAATAGTATTAATAGAAATCACATTACTTGCTGCCAAATAGTGGGATTAAAATGCATTACTCTTAGTCTGCACTCTGAGTTACTAGTGTAGAGATATCTTATTTTCATACTTACAACATTAACCGCGTCTTAAATTAAGCATATACTTTATCTGCTACTCCTCCGATCCTTAATATAAGACCCATTTAACTAATTTGATTAGATTAAGAAAATTAGGTAAGTTAGTTAATTATAAGAAAAGTGACACATTTTTCCTAAAATACCACAATTATCTTTTTTAATACCCCCTCTCCTTCTTCTACTTGATTATGGTTGAGGAAGTATCCATAGGGGTAATTTAGAGAAAATTAATAAATATGAGAAATGAGTCTTATATTTAGGACCAAAACCAACT
Source organism: Neltuma alba (assembly GCF_004799145.2). Taxonomy (NCBI): domain Eukaryota; kingdom Viridiplantae; phylum Streptophyta; class Magnoliopsida; order Fabales; family Fabaceae; genus Neltuma; species Neltuma alba. The sequence goes on from NW_021636205.1 coordinate 342,180, forward strand.
AAAGAATTGGGTCTTATATTAAGGATCAGAGGAGTATTGTACATGTGATTGTCAAGGATACCATTTGAAAGGATACTGCCGGAAGTTAACCATCTTGTGTTCTGTAAAGTTGCTTATCAGTATTTTAAATTGCAGTAGAAGGTGCAAAAAGAAGCTTGAAGGGTGAGACAAAGTTAACGTAATTTACTCTATATTTTTTATGGTAAATCTATTGAGTTTCTTATTTATCTGACATATAATTCTGTTATTGTTCAGATCTTTATTTTATGAACTTACAAAGTAAGATGGTTGGTAGAAGTTTCTTGAAAGGGGGTCAACTTTGGGAATACAAAAGTTCTGATATTTTCAAGGGCAGAAAATCAGTAGGACTTATCTTGCATAATTTGCTTAGCAATGAAAATCTTGTGATGTGTTGGAGGTTTAGAAAAGTTGTGAATCATCACAAGGATTCGATACATATTAACACTTATTCTTTCTTTTATTGAGTTATTTTAGGTAGTAAAAATGATTTGATATTGTTTTGTGCAACTGTATAAAAACAGGTCACGTGTTAAAGATGTTATATTCTCATTTATTTTATTTTATCTTTTTTTTTGCCATCCATTTATTTTATTTTATCAGCTATTGTTTGTCCAGGAAAAATGTGATTTTCCACTATTGACTTGGATTAGTATTATAATAAATGCAAAATATTGGACCTTAATGATTGAAAAATTATTGGCGTTAACTTGAGCAATGTAGGACCTCATGAAGATGAAGAATACAGAGGTGGCATTGCTCAGCATTTCACATTAGCTTCATTTTTTTTTTTTTTATAATGACAGAACGGTTATAAGGGATGTTGTGTCAACAATCTAAAATTCTAAATGAATATTGTAGTTTGATTAGTCTTGTAGCTCACCTGTTAATGTAGTTACTCATTTGCATTGCGGGTTGAGCCCAGTGCATTTTAGAATCTGTTTTTTTCATGGGTCTATAATATAACCCATTGATTATTATGGATAAAATAATCTCTCATTGAATTATTTTATTAAACAATTTGAGATATTTTTACATTTTTCAATTGATTTTTACATTTTAAAGCATTTTTTGAATTTTTAACCTAAGATATAATTATCAACGTTGTTTATTGGCAATTGTCTTAGAATGTTAGCACTTCATATTAAGTTGCATTTTTTATTTGTTTCATGTAATAAAGGCTTGTCATGTTTTTGTTTGAAGCTGTTCGTTTTGCAAGGCAAGGGATTGTGTTTTGTGCACCTTGTTTAGATTAACTAATTTATTTTTGAAATGACGTGATACATGATGAATAAGTTGTAGTGAATGCACGGGGAGTAAATTCTAGTTATATATATATATATATATATATATATATATATATGTAACAGGAGTACAATGGTAGCGTGCTGGTAAAATGGGAAAAACAGGCTGAATTCATTTAAGCCTAAAAATTATGAGGATTAGGCTTGAAATTTTTTCTTTCAAATGAGAAACTGACCTAAAAGGATTAGTTTTGTAGGATTGAGGGTTTAAACGAGCTGGCCTTGCATGACCAAGGACTGACTCGTTTAGACCCTTTTATTTTATTTTATTTTTAAAAATTTTTTATATAATTATTATATTATTAATTTTTTAACATGTTAATAATATTTCAAATATTTAGTTATTATTATCATTTTGAAATTAAATTTCATATAATAATTTGATTTATATTATATGTGTTAATATTTTAAAACTATATACATTTGATAAGAGAGTAATTTTATACTTGTATAACTTGTGATTTTATATTTTCAATTAGAAATTTATAAGTTTTAATAACAATACTTCTTAAACTAAAGTAAAATAATAGTTAGATTACAAAATTTAAAAGTAAAATTTTATAAAGAAAAAAATTGATATTTTTGCTACGAAAAAAGAGTAATTGATTATAGTAATGATGAAGTTTCAAAAAATTAATAATAGTGTTTGTCTATTGCATATTTGCACTATTGATAATATAAATGTAAATTCCCAATTAAAGTATTGAAATTTTTAAGCGAAGAATTTACAGAAAATATCTTGTGCCTTTTTTTTTAATGTTAAAAATATATATCTTGTCATAAGACCTCTTTTTTTACATGCCCAACATTTTCAGACCCTCCCTAATAAGGCTAGGTCAGTTTTTCAAAAAAGCGACAAAGAAAAGAAGATATTTAAAGAATGAGCAATAAAATATAACCAAAAAAATTATTTTATATATTAATATTTATATACATGGGTTTGGTCTCCAGCCACCAAAGGTATCAAATATGACTAAAACACGCTGCTTCAAAGAAAATTAAACATTGTTCGTTTCTATTATAATTATCATCAAGAAATTTCTTTACAAACTTAATCACATCCTCCTCATAAAAATGCATTAAACAAAGCTTGGCTGATGTGTGGGCTCACTGTGACGAGAATATATCTCTTAGTTCAAAAAATATTAAAAAATATATTTAATGATTATCAACAATGGAATTCAAACCTCGTACTTCTATAATGTATGAGCCATATACGTATAAAGTAAACCAACCTGAAGTAAAATGATTTTATCAAAATAACACACACGCACCCACACAAAGGCTGTTCCTTATGAAATGGAGTGTGACTTTAGGATCAACTTACAAGTCAAGCACTCCATGTCTATAAATATTGGGTGGTTAATATATAATACCTCCACTTATTGTGGCATATATATGTGTGTATGTTTGTGAAGAGTAGGGACAATATGTCCGCATACACCCGCCACTTTCCAGTAGTAACCTTCTTTTATTGTGAAATATGTAAAATATCAGATCGGTCCTTAGTCTTTGAAACCTTAAATAAATAATTTGGACATAAATTGATGAAGAAACATGAAAGTGCAATATTTAAAACAAGAACCTGGAACGAGAAACAAGTCACATAAAAGTTGAAGCAATTCCACCAATGATATTTTATTTATTGTCGTTTAATTTATAATTAAATGTTGACTTATGGGTGCTTTTCTAAGATTATTAATTTTATATAATTTAACTATATAAAATAAAGTATATTCTCGCTATCTATCATGATCAAGTATAATTTATGCTCAACTCTTTGTTTGGTTGTTAATCGAAATATATTCTAATTTAGTGTTTTGTCAATGTTTTTGTTTGACTAATCTCAAAAAGGTTACGCTATTATTTATTGATCCATTTTGAAAATATTACCTTTTCAAAGAGAGAAAAATTACTGAATTGTGATTCCTGATTGTAGATCCATTTTGGAAGAATGGGGGGGGGTCTGATATCTAAGTCTTTGTTTGATGATAAACAAAATAAATAGTTTATTAAGATAATTAATGGAATATTATTTTCGACTGAATTAATGCAATCATTTTATAGGTGAATATGTATGATATGGTAGTTAATGAAAATTGTTTTCCAAAAAAAATCTATTTTAAAGCACAGATTAGTTAGTAAAAAAAAAAAACATAGATGAGACAACAGAGAGAAAAAAAGAAGAGTACGGCCTTTAAAAAATGAATAATAAAAGCTGACAAAGAAAAACATTTATTCAAATTTATAAACAAGGTATCAAAGATGACAAAATAAAAGCTACTTGGAAGATGAATTTAATTTTAAATATGAGAACTCAATCCATTTTATCTTTTATCTTTCTCCAAAATGTCCTTATTCATAGCAAAGAATTCTTACCAAGTGATAATTATAATCATTTACTGCATATGATTGAAAAAAATAATTTACATAGATCAATGCATATTTGTGATAAATAACTAACTTAACTAATTTTTTTAATATTTTCACGTTAGTTATATAGTTTTTATATTAAAAGCATTTTGCACTATGATTTCATTATTTCGTCCAAAGATTAAATATTTGGCATCCAACCCGTGCATCAGCTTTTAACATTGATGGGAGATGCATGTGGGTGAAGGGAGGTGGCAAAGGATGCTGGGGAAAGAAGAGAGAGAGAGAAAGAAGGATAAGAAACTATTTTCATATTCATAAAAGAAAAATTTCCAGATGTGGCTTTAATTTTTGTTCACGAGATTTGTAGAAGTCTGCTTGGTTGTCCATCATCTCAGCGTTGGCTAACAAATCTGTTAACAACCGTTTAACTATCAATTATATTTTAAACATTAGGACCTAATAGTGTTACCAAAGTAAATTGGAAGGATTTGATAAAAAGAAACAAAAAGAAAGGACTTGATTGGGAACAAAAAAATATATAAGCATTGAGAAATTAACTTTCTCTAGTATTTTCTTTAGTCTTCTAACCCTCACATTATTATTATTTTTGGTCATCTACTTTCATAAATTTTGTTATTTAATTTTTTAAAATATCTTTTTAGTCCTCTAATTTTTTAAAATATCTTTTAGTTATTTAATTACTCCTAACACATTAATTGCAAATAATTATTTTTTATTAGTTATTGTTATGTAAAAAATTAAATTATGTTTCGTTAACATTTGAAAAATAGGTTGAAAGTATAATGTTTCGTTAACATTTGAAAAATAGGTTGAAAGGATAATTTATAAAATTAAATGATTAAAATAAAAATTTTCGTAAAGTTAAAAAATAAAAAATAAAATAAAAATCACGTCAAATTTATTAGATTCATTAAATCTAGTGCTATGTGCACCACCAATACAAGCGGCAGAATTTTATTGGCTACTCAGATTTGATTAACTTTACCCAAGTTGTCTTTAAAATTTTTGTTAAACAGAGAGGTTAAAAAATAAAAAAGAAAAAGGAACAGATGAGGATAATGATATAATATATATATATATATATATATAAATATAACCGAAAAGATAAAGTTAATTAGAAATTGAGAACAAAGCGTCGTCGTCACCAATTACCGCAAAGTCACTATCAAAGCATATCAAAACATTATTTAAATGATGGTTATAAAATTATTTTTATTTAGATTTCATATTTATCAAAAGTAAAAAATTTTCAAATAATGTAAAAAAAAAAAAACGTGAAATATGAAAATGATCCCACATTCATGATAACCAGCATATGCGCATTAATCATGAATCATACCGGTAATGGCTTTGTCATCTTTGTTACCTTTACTTTTCTAATGGCTTTATCTTCTTTGTCTAGTTGGTTAAAATATAAAAATGGCAAATAAGTATTAAAAAAATACAATCATTACTTTGTAAATTTAAATTAAAATAATATAAAGCTACATATGTAACATCCTAGATATATTAAAAATTGAACTAGTTGCCATGTTGATATTAGTCAACACACTGGTTCAATAATCAAAGTTCATCTAATCATGGTTAAACTAAATTTAGGTGAATTAATATTACCTTTGGTGTTTAATATATGAGCAAAATAACTAATTTACAAATATTAATAAAATTACTTAAATTAATTACTTGTAATAAATGTGTATTGCGTTTTATAAAATATTCTTGTTAATTACATATATTAGAATGAAAACTATTTAACATGTGCAATCATTATGGAACTACTTTGAAAAAAATAAATATAAAAAAAAAAGTAGATTAAATTCTCATATTTAGGATCAAATTAAATCTGTAGTTAATTTTTATGTTTAGGACAGAGGTAGTATATGTTTAATTATTCAAATATTAATTCAAATAAGACACATCTTAAATAAGAATAAAAACCACAATATAAAACCAAGCTTCTAAATACAGTAATATATATACTAAGTAAGAAATAGAAAGGCTAATTAAGAGACCTTCATTAACTAACTAAATACTTATAGAAGTCTCAGGTTTTTTCTGTATGATGCAGGAATTCATTGGTGACATGATCAGCCACTCACTCACCAAACTGGTTGGCAGATTCAAAAGAAACCTAAACATATAAATCACATTCCTATCAAGAACTTAAAAATTTTAATGAATTGTTTTCTGCAGCATAAATAATAATGAAGTTTGGTCCATTTTGTAAGTATTAGATATTCCCAGCCTCCCTTCTTTTAAGATGGAACTTGGAGGGTGTTTGGATTCAAAAATGCTTTTACAATATATGAAATAAATATATGAAAGAGTTTGTTTCGATTTGTAAAAAAATATTTTAAAAAGTGATTATTGGATATGGAAACACTCCTTAGAATGCCTTTCTCTCCATGGGTATATGTCTGACACATCAACTTGTTATATGAAATCTAAAACGTGAGCCACTTCATAAAAGATTACAAATTTCACCTGGTATTATTTAGGCAAAGATTGGGAAAAATAAAAAAAAGGAAAGCAGGAAAAAGATGAGAAAAAGAGGAATACAAAGAGGATCAGGAAATTGAAGAGGATGCCGGAAGGAAGACGATGAGCCACCATATAGAGCGGCAAATAAATCTATCGGCGAGAAGGTCATAGCATCAAACAAACAAATCCTTGTTTGGAGCCCCTAAGAAGAAGTCGAAGAGATCTAAAAGACTAAAAAAGAGAAGAAGAGAAGAAGAAATAGTGAAAAGAAGATGAGGGAGGAAAAAATATATATACCAGCTACAAATATGAATGTTGGTGTTAGACGGAAGAAATGGCATGGCAGATCATGGCAGGTTGAAATGGCAACAAAACCTCGGATAAGGTGGTAGAGAAAATGATCTTCAATCAGCCATGTGAGATTCTTCTGTGAGAACCCACTTTCTTTCACTGTGGCTTTCGCCTTCACCTGCTCTATCACTCTCTTCCTCATCTACGACATCTCATCTTCGCTGTCCATTACCTTCTTCATCAACTTCTCTATCCAATCCTTACTCACCAGCTTCTTTTTCTCATGCTCGGTGGGAGAGGAAGAGTTGGGCAAAAGCTCCCCATTGAAGTTAAACAATAGAAAGGAATAAAAAAGAGAGAGAGGAGTGGTGAAAGAGAAATGATGGGTGCATCGAGAAAATGAAAAAGAGAAAGTACAATCACTCTTAAGTGAAACAGAAAAACCATCAGACATTGAGGGACTTTCAAAATTTGAAATTTAAAATTATCCAATTGTTTAACAACCTCACCACCAAACAAAAAAAAAAGAACATGGAGCCACATACACAAGCCATTACTGTTTACATAGCTGATACTGTTCATAGTATAGTAAAATGAGTGAAGAGTCATCATGATTAACAATATGGCTTGGCTTGGGTTTGATTTTTATTTAATAGATATATGGACAGATATATAAATGCCATATCATTTTTAAGAAGGAGAAAAACAAAAGTTATCCGTTTTGTGATATTTCAATGATCATTACTCTTTATTAGTCTAAGTTATTTTATACCGTAGTTTCATACATTAATAGAGATAAGAAAAACAGATGGTAGAGAGAGAAGCAAATTGGGTGCGAGAGAGAGTTCTAGATTACTCTCCATCCTTCTATATTAATGGCATTTGCAGTCTTTATTAACAAAAAGACTGATAAATTTAATAAAATTAACTGTAAGGATTTAACAAAAAGAAATAAAATTATAAAGACCTAACTCAAAATCTAATCAAATTATAAGAATCGGCAAATATATTTTCCCGATTTAAAATGCCAAATCATTTAGCTCAAAAAATGCCATCTCATTATTTTTTGCCACCTAATCATGCCACATGATCATTGTTAACACTGTTAGTACACAACAGCACAGTTGATAAGCAGAAGGACTAACGACTTAACAGTGTTAAATTTGAGGGACCAATTTCTTAAGAAACAAACTTTAAGGACCTTGACCAATGTTGACCCAAACTACAAGGACTCAAAATCGGGTTTCCCTTTTGAATCAGACAACTCTGGGGCAAAAAAAAAAAAGAAGAAGAAACGCAGGTATGGACAGAGGAGCGCTTGCTTACAGTTCAGGAAATCGACGGAGGAGAAAGCAGAGATCATCGAAGGAGAGGGTAGAGATCGCAAAGGATTTGGGGTCAACAAAGGAGGCTTGAGATCGCGAAGAGAGTATAGATCTTCGAACGAGAAGAAGGTTTTGCGATGGTAGAGAGATCCGGTAACCTTCAACTTTGAATTATTCAGTTCTCTCTCTTTTTCCTGTGATTTTCAGTTCTCCCTGTTTCATTGCAAAAATAGAAGGAAATTGAAGGCATTTCTTTTTAATCGCCAAAAAGGCTTTTGGTATTGATTTTGAAACCATCTCTGTTTTGAACTCTCTCTACGAGCAATTTTGAAACTCTATAGCAAATTAGTGAAGTCTTATACGATGAGTTTGCCAAGATTTTCTTCCCTTATTTCTAACTCTCTCGTCTCTTCCCTACCTCTCTTCGTGAGTGATTTGCTTTAAACTTGTCTAGAGATTTAGGATCTATTTTTGCTGGTGCATCGGATCTTATTTTGGGGGTATCAGTCTGGCATTTACGGATATAGAAGAATAATTCTGTTTTCAATGAACATTATCTTAAACCATCTAATCCAGCGTTGGTTACTAGACATATATGGAGGTCTTATGTACAGAGTAATGAAATGGACTTCTGCATGGGTGGATGGATAATTGGTTTTTCATATATGATTGGTCTCTGTAATGCCTTTAAAGCAGAGGAAATAGCCATCTTGAACGGGGTAGCTTTGGCTTGGTACTTTGGTTTCGAAAAGATTATTTTCGAATCTGATTGCAGCAACCTTGTTGACTTGTTGCAGATCAAAACTCGAACCAATTCTTGCAGCTTGACTTTTTTTAATCTCCAAATGGCCATCTTGCGGGTGATGTGTAGCAAGGATTATATCGGATCTAATCCCCAAATTGACTAGCCTTTTATTTTTCGGGCTTTAGCCCTCTCTTATTACCACGAAAAGACTTTCTGGTCTCTAATTTGCTGCTTCTTGTTTTGGTTGCCACCATTCAAGATGTATTTTCTTATGCTTCTTCATTGCTGTTTAATCTGGTGATTTTAGAGGCGCCCATTCTGCATAACTCCAATTTAATCAGTTTGGTATTTTTCGATGTTAACACCATTTAATTATTTTTTTCCTGCTAACTCTATTCTAAAATCATTCAATGATGCTTATTCGCTTTGTTTATGTTTTACGCATTTCATGGAAGTCCATAAGTTTTAATGCTTTCTTTAAATCCTTTCTTTTATATGCTCAGCCATGTTTTTATTTTGTAGATACCAAAATATTCAAAGGTTATGGAGAATATTGAGAGGAGATGGAATCGATATGTTGAACATGACCAGGTTCGAGAAATTATAGCACTGAGCCGGATTAATGAGACCCTTAAAAGTAGTCAACAATTGCAAGACAACTTGAAAATCTTCGTGTGATAACCTTTGAAAGAAGCCCTCTCGTTCTCACCAATTTTTACAGGAAGGTTGGACGATCATCATTCAGAGAGGAGGGGGGGAGCCTCAAGCTCAAATATGTTATTATTAGCTCTGCGAATTCGGCTTTCTTCGACTGTGTTTCCAAATCTTGCTTTTGTGCTTCCTCTGATATTGTATTTTGAACTTTATTATATTATCATGAATATCATTTTGCCTTTACTTCCCAAAAAAAAAAAAAATTTACGATCCAGACTGGATTATAGTGGATTGAAAACTAAGTTTGCCCTGATTAACAACATATCAATGTTGATGTTAATTTAGTACATAATAACATTTCCATTTCCCAATTCTACCATTAAAATAATATCGGCGCATTGCCATATTCAGTACAACAAATAGTAAAATATTATCCAATGCCACGATATTCTCGTGCAAAGCATCATCCTCTTGTGATCATTTGTCACATGAAATCTTCGCTGCTACTTCATAACGCAACTGGTTTGAAAGCAAACATTGTCCCCCTCCCTCACTAGACGTAACCATTCTTGCTTGCAGTGAACCAACCTTGTATCCCTACAGTTCTCAATTCCTCTAACATCAAAATCCATAACCCAGAAAATACGTCTGTCTCACCCAATGCAACACACCCTTATAAGATAATACTTTTACCTTGTAGAACATTATTCCTTTGCTCCCAAGTGATATACAAGATAATAATAATCCTCTTAGAAGTATCCACGTGAAACTCATCTTTGACATCTACGTGAGCGAACCATATTTTAAGCCAGATAATAAGACCCTCCTGCCGTATGCACGAACATAAGCAGAATGCTTATGTTCACGATCTCTATCCTCTCCTTCGATGATCTCAGCTCTCTCCTCCACCCATCTCTCTTCTCACTCGCTGAACTTGCCGCTCTTCTTCACTGGTCGCTCCCTCTCTGCACGTGTGTTGTGGAGATTGTGGCTCGAACTGTGTGAGTCACACGGTGTGACTAGACTACGTGCAAATGTTGACTGACCTAAATTGTGATCAATATCTTGAAAATTAATTATTTTGTTACTCTAATTTTTTCCCAATTATAATTTATAACTTAGTTTGTAAACTTTAGTTGAATAGTTGGCAAAAAAAAAAAACTTTAATTGAATACAACTAAATTTCTCTAATTTTTGAATTCAATTGTTTTAAACTTTAACTCAATAAACTAAATATTTATAATTGAGTTATATAAATACTAGTAAATCCCTAGTACAAAAGCTAAATAACTAATTTGTCAATACTAAAAGAATTATTTAAGTTAGTTATTTATAATAAATAAATGTTATCTTCTCTAAAATACTCCTATTAATTATATCCATTAAAATACCTATTTATGAAAATTCATTAACACGGACAATCCTTCTAGGGATTATTTGAAGGCAAAATAGATTAAAATTTTATATTTAGAATCAAATTAAATCTCCTACTAACATTTATGCGAAGGACTCGAGATTTTTTTTAAAACCAAATTCAACAAATTTCTACACATGAGAAGAATTGGGCGTGACTTGAACAGGAAAGGGAAAATCTAATTTAATACTATACCTGTACTCTTTTTATAAGGAATAAACAGGAGTGAAATTTTATTTCTTATTACAAGAAACACTTTGCTTTAATTTGAAGCATTTATTCGATGGCAAAAAAATTGAAGCAATGAGTATATTTTTTCCACTAATACCTTCATTAAAAATAGGACAGAAATGCTACCTGAAAACACACCATAAATAAATAAACTATTTTATTTGAAGTCTATTAGTAAAAAAGACCTGATAAATTTTTATACACAAAATATTTATACTTTGTAAAATTTGCACGCACATGGTATAAATACTCTGATTTAAATCATTCTCATTAATAAAATTTTTAATGAGAGCCTTTCCCAGCTTTGCCATTATTTTTTTAATTACAAGTTCTTAATCTTAATTTTATAAATTTTTTGTAAATTGAACTGATCAAAATTTCTCATTTTCCCCAGAACCAATTCGAGCGTAAAATGATTGAGGTGAATAAAACACGAATCATGAGAATTCAAAGGAATAAGATTGCTCACAAAACGAGAATTGCAAGTTTATTGATATGCCAATGAATTGGTGAAAGAGACCTAAAGCCTGAAAGAATGCGATTGAGACGAAAAGCCGAAGTCATTTTCTGTTTACAAAGCACGCTTGTTTCACCTTCCAACCTTGAACGTGCCAGTTCCGTGAGCCCAGGGGTAGTTTCGGTACTTCACCTGAAAGAGAGGGGTTTATCAGTAAACTCATCCCATATATTTATTTTGTATTAATACAGTATTTTGTAAATTAGAATTAAAAAATTATTTATAAATCATTTCAGAACTTTTTTTAACCGTACGAAAAAATCAGCGTCCTCATGCTATAACTAGAGGCTAATCCTTTGGGCTTTATTTCTTTCAGTGAGGTCTTTTCTATGCATGCAACCTGATTCTAATACAAATACCTTCTTAATAATCAATTTTACTTGTTAATATATATTAATAAACGATATTAAAAAATTATCACAATTTTTATAATGTTATAAATAATTTGACTTATTTTTTATTTTGTATAAAAAACTTGTTAAAGACAAAAAGAAAATTCATAAGATAATTTTTTAGTCTTTTTTTAATGGTTTTTTTATTTAAGCAAGAAAAAAGTACAAACAAGAAGTATATAGTCTTTATCAATAAACAATAAAATATAACTCAATTAATGAATATGGGATTGATTTTAGATAAAACAAGAGATCCAATTCAAGTTTAGAGATAAATCATAAATATACTAGAATTAAATCTCCATTTATATATATAATCACAATCATGCGTACCTTCATCATCTTATAAACACATTTATCTAAAAATAAAGATTGATCAATAAAGATAATACAAATCATTTAAACAAACTAATCAACACACACACTTATTAATATTAATATATATATATATATATATATATATATAACTTCGTTGAAACTAAGTGTGATGTGAAAATTTTTGACTAAGTTCAAATATGAGTTCTCCACCAAAGTTAGCGTCATTGAAGGATGTGATGCCTCCAATGTGACCATGGAACACAGGACCTTTACCTTTGAAGAGAATACCACAATATGAGAAAGTTAAGGGAGAGATTTATGATGAAAATGGGAAGAGGGTTTATTGGCGGTGCAGAACAGTGAGGGAAGAAGAAGAAGAATATGAAGAAGATTCAGAATATTATGTGACTCCTTATGCATCATGTTTTGAATTTTGTGACAGGTTCTGTATCAAACCTATCAGATTCTGGATTGACAAGCTATTTGGGCAGCTCTTCAATTTGTCAAGACCTCATTATGACTGAATAATTATAAGTTCTTCTAGTTATTTGCGAGTTATGACTTTAAACAAATCACTTGTTCAATGTTTATCATATGAATTTTATGAATGCTTTTATGTTTTTCCTAGTTATGATCCCATGCAACCATTTTTGCTTTGTTGTTTCAATTCGTGATCATACAACTGAAACTGATGTAACTATGAACCAAACTCTCTTACCGATTTGCATTTAAAAACCGTTTTTACGATTGGGTCTGTTTAAACTGAAATTGAACCATCATTGACTTAGGAAAAAAGACAGTTTTTTAGGTAGCACAAAAAATGCCGAAATTTCTAATAAAAACACATAAAAATAACAAATTAATCCTCTTGAAAAATCCCAATATGTTTTCGGTTGATTTGCAGCTATATAATGTCATTTTATTGAAAAATGCTTCCAATCACTAGCACATGTGGGTTATTTTTTTCTTTTGTTGGTGATTAGACAGATATTGGCTATGTTTGGATTTGCAGTTGGAAACAGTAAAAGCTCCTAGAAAAATGTGAAACAGAAGTTTGCAACTGAGTTGGGCACAAATGGTTGTTTGGCTAGGGCGAAAAACCCAACCAACTTTTGGCCTTCAACCTCAGTTGGACTCAACAGAGGAAAATCTGACTTTTTCCATTTCAAACTACTATTTCAAATGGTGATCATTAAGAAAGAGCATTAAAAATATACCAACCCAGATTTACCCTCACATTTTTCCCTCTGCCTCATCTCCTTCATTAGCATAATGAGTTTTTATTCAGACCAAATGAATTTTAATTTATATTCATATTGTCCATTATATATATTTAATTAATTATTTACAATGTGTTTTCAAATTTTTCTCAGTAACAAATATTTTTATTTTATAATTTCACAAATAAACTATTTATATTTTATCATAATAATTTTACGTATTTTTTTAAACTATTATCATATTAAAAACAGAAAATACCAAACATTACTATTCAATAAAGTCCATGCCCTATTCAATCATTTTACAACTAAACTAACTTTTCTATTAATCATCTAAACAATTTTCAACTTTTTCAACTGATTTTTTATAAGAACCTATCTAAACATAAATCACATTACACTGACTGACTTTTACTCTAACTTCAATTACAAAAATCAATTTAACTAGAAGTGAGTTTTGCCCAACACCAATCCAAACACACCCATATACTAGCAAGTTGGTGTTACAGGTAGGACCTATCATACACACACACACACACACACACACACACACACACACATATAAGCTTTGATGCTAATATACCAGAAGGAGATTAGTCATGTGGGCTGTTTTAGAAAGACCAGGGCCTTGCTGTTACTGCTTAAAAATTCACTTCCATTAATGCTTTTATTTTGATTGAAATGTTATAATTTGAATACAATTCGATCCAATTTTATTAGGAAAAATCACAAAAAAGACAATAGAAATTACAAAATTGCAAATCATGATCCGTTATAAGATTTGTGTAAGTTTTGACAACAATCGAATAGCAAATGATAACAAATTTTTGACAAAACACTTTATTTGCAATTTTGCAATTTTCTCAATCTTTTTTGTGATTTTTTCATTTTACTAATCATTGTACGTACCAAAAATCAAAGAGCGTACATAAAATTTAATGAATTAGAAAGTGTTTAGGTGGAAATCAAATCATGATTTAAAAAATATTTTACGGTATACAAATTTAATATGTAAAAAAATTGGTCTTAGTTTATAAAAAAGTACTTTTTAAAAGTACATTTAGAGTATTCCAAACACCCTTTTAAGTTGGTGTTGAGATTTTATTTTCGTCTTTGACTGATTTGATGGCATTTTAAATTTAGATGTTTATCACTTTATCTACACCCTTTCTCATCTTTACCATCTCACTGTAATAGGGAAAGAGATTAATTTTTTTTTTAAAAATGGAAACATTACTCAAATTAATATTAATAATGATTTAATATCTAAGTATATATCCTTTAAACCTTTTAAATAAAAATAAAACATCAGTAGTTTATTTTTTATAGTCTCTATTCCGAGTGATTTATTAAATTTTCAATTAAGAAACTACTATCTCCTATCTTAATAATAAAACCTCATTTGTAGTTTTATAAATAAGACTGAAGGTAGTATTTCCTCTTTATTTTTTACCCAAAAATTCCCCCATTACTTTGTGATGATTTCTCAATTAAATTAAACATCCTTTTCCAGTACCAAAAATGTCCTCAACATCCCAATTGACCATGACTTGCCGCTGACACCAGCAAGAATATTTAATTTCTGTTATCGAAACCTAAGTAGTAATTTATTATTATTATTATTTCAGTTTCAGTTTATATTTTTATCAGGCTGAAGTTTCAGTTTATATTCAAAAATACAAAATTTAACAAATTAAAAGGGCTAAAGTATATATTTAGTCCTTTAACTTTATATAAAATTTTAATTTGGTCCCTTAACTTTAAAAAGGATGCATTTGATCATTTAACCCTAAAATCATTATGTTTAAATGATGATTTTTTGTAACAATCATGGTTGTGTTGAAAAATAAACTTAATATACTAGCATTTGAGCATATTTTATCAATATTTAGGATCTCAATGTTATTATTTTTTATTGATAGTTTTAAGGTCAAAAGAATAAAGATATACTTTTTAAAGTTAAAAAACCAAATTGAAACTCTATGCAAAATTAATGGACTAAATATATTAGTTAATTAAAAAAACCAATGAGAGAGATTGACTCAGTCAAAAGCGCACCCTACAGAACATGGATCCGTTAGGACGGGAAAGGGGACGTGGCAAAACGTAGCGTCTCATAGGTGCGAAAGAGCACGTACTAGAGTTCGGCGCACGTGCGTGACTAGGACTGGGCGATGCATGCGTCGCGTGGGCAGCATCCAAAGATGTTGGTTGTTTCCCCACCGCCACTATCACGTGACATTTTGGGTCCCCCTCTCCCTCCACTTCCAACGCGTCATCGTGTGCGTGGCATGCACTCCCCCAAGTGATTTCACGTTTTGTTTTTCTTTCTTGGGTTGGGCCATAAAAATTACGATGATTTAAGATTTATATTCACTTTTTTAAGGCTTCAACGGGTCATGATATATATGCTTTAATTTTTGCTGCAGCTACTCCTCATGATATTGAAGATTAAATAGAAAGATAAGTTAGAGGTGTTGTTTAATGAAATTGTCTTCTTAAAGTATATTATGAGACTTAAAAATTCTTAATATCATGAAACTTTTGCAAAATAACAACATAATGAACCTTTATGAAAGCATAATAATATTTTTGTATCAAGCATGAATCTTAAAAACCTATTCTTAAGGATTTCTTTGATGCACTGCATAAGATTTTAATGTATAAAATAAAGTCTTATTATGTTTTATAAGTACATAGTTTTTGGTGTAATTGAGTGAGGTTATACAAGGTAAGATCACATAGTATTATACTCCTCCGGTCCTTAATATAGGACCCAATTGTTGAGTTGGTTTGGTCCTAAATATAAGACCCATTTCTTATATTTATCAATTTTCTCTAAATTACCCCTATGGACACTTCCTCAATCATAATCAAATAGAAGAGGAAGAGGGGGTATTAAGAAAGATGATTATGGTGTTTTAGGAAAAATATGTCACATTTCTTATAATTAACTAACTTATCTAACTTCTTTAATCTAATCAAATTAGTTAAATGGGTCTTTATATTAAGGACCGGAGGAGTATATATAATAGTATCATATATTTAGCAATGCACTTTCCAGTATTACACACCCCAGGATAAAAATGAATCTTCTTAACAAAACAAAAATTTTCCTCAGTACCAACAGGGGTTGGGTCTAGTGGAAGGGGCTAGTCCCTCACAACGTGATGAACCAAGGTTCGAATCCCCGCTAGGAGAGGTGCCTATATTTAGTGCCCGATAGTACCTCAAATAGGATTGCCTTCAATAGGAGGATACCTATCCTTTAGCAAAAAAAAAAAATTCCTCAGCAAATGTGATTTTTCGCCCAACTTGGTCCTATATGGTTCATTTGGTTGAGTCTAAGGTTGGGTGTACCAATAAGCTTACTTCAACCTCATGAACAATAAGTTCATATGTAAATATAAAGGTAAAATTGGTTTGGATCACCAATGTGATGAGCAAAAAAAAGACCAATCCCAAAAAACTAGCTTAATAGGAGAAAGAGTCCATTAAACTTATAAATCACATAACACTTATAATGCTCTCCAATGTGAAACTTATAAATTCCAAACAGTGTATGAAATTAAGGTGACAAGACTTCCTCATTAACCTCTTTATCATGGTACTACCAAAAAATAGCTTACAAAAATTAGCGACGAAAAATTTTTCATAATTAAATTTTGATGGATTACCACTAAAAATTATGTTGCAAAATTTACTAATGGATCATCAAAGGATTTACTAAATTACTGATAGACTATTGAATAATTTAGCAATTGATTAGCCATGTAAATATATTTTTTTACTAAATTTTGTCACTAATTCATTGATAATTTTGTCACTAAATTTTTAGTGACGAAAATTTTTTGTCACTAATTTCTATCAGTATATTTTTAACTATTTTTTTATTAACTTTTATCAAAAAATTTCAAGTGACAAAATCTTCTCGTCACTATTTTTGTCACAAAATGTTTATATAATATTTGTGAAGTTGGTGTTAATAAGAGCATCATTATCATTAATCTTATTATTAGATACTTATTGAAAAAGAGAGAAGATTTTTCTTAAAATTGGTATCATGTTTCATTAGAGTAATTCCATTTGATCATTAATAATAATTAAACAAACGAGATAACAATATGAATTTCTTATAAAAATTATCATAACAAAGAAATAATTGTATTATTTGTATAATATGAATGCCAAGATTTTAGACTTTGGCTTAACCAAACTCAATGAAGAAGAAAATTCTCATATTAGCACAAGAGTAATCCAAACAATGTCAGTATTCTACTACATCTTTTCACCATATCATTTATGAAATTCAGGATAATATTAATAGGTTTTGCTTGCACATTTCTTGTTTTGTGAATTGGCTACTGACATTACATATTCTCTTATAAGTTGGAGATGAGTTGGTGCACAAGAATGCCACCTCCACCGTTCTCATGGCTTCGTTCTCATGGCTTCCTCTGAGGAGTAACTTGAATCAAGAGTGAGATCTATAGTTGCATTTGATAGGAAACATTAAAAATTAGGGATAAGGATTGGGATTGGGATTGAGAAAATCTATTAAAAGAGTGTTTAGTATAAGAGATTACTTATTACATGGGATTAGCCAAGCCCATGTACATGGGATTGGCCAAGCCCATGTACATGGGATTGAGGAATACCATAGGGGGAAGTAGTATTCTATAATCTCACCTCTATGGATTTGCCTAATCTCATGTAACAAACAATTACTCATACTAAATACTATCTTAATATATTTTTTAAAATTGTAATCTCAATCCTTATCCCTCATTTTTAATACTTCATACTAAACAAGACCTATAAGTTCAGGTAGGGCTCCTCGTCAATGAAGATCTTTGGCCTTCAATTACATCAAAGTATGATGTCAGTAGAAATTCAATCAAGCCATTAATTTATGAAGAATATTGAACATCATTGATACTAAGTGTAAGTAGTATAACTAACCCAGTCAAAAAGACTAACAAACTCCTCCATTGGTGGCTAACTACTAATCTTTCTACCACTACTAAATTCTAGGACAACTACTCCAAAGTTATAAACATTTGCTTTTCCGGTCAAGTGTCCTCGCGTTACATATTCGGAAAGTCATAATAAGATATCAACCAAATTTCATTGATAAATTCTTGGCTTCCTTGTTTCGACATTGAGGAAAGATGCTTTTTTAGCTATGGCGACCCCATTTGACAATACCCCTTACAATTCAATCAATTCTTTAGTCTCAATATTTTCGTAATCTTTCTTAAGCATAATCAATACATCCTAAAGATATAAACTTTTTATGTGCAAATATTCAGTTATTTAATTCTATATCAAACATAAATATGATACATTAAAAATTACCTTGTACACTAGTCCAAAACCTCCTTCACCTATCTTACTTTCTGGGGGCAAAATTGTTGGTGGCATAATGAAATCTACATGACAAAGTATTAACGTTAAAATTTATATCAAAGCCAAAATTATGGTCATCACATAGCTTAAGCTAGAAAGTGTGTAAAACAATGAATATACTGAAATTTGACTTACTTGGGGTAATTGAAATAGCAAATATAAGAGGTCCATATACACCTATATATATATCAGGAACAATAATGTTGAGCAGTAAATTAATCTCCAACGTTGTTATCATGGACATCAACATCAAAATTCTTCACAATGTTCTTACCAGTTCCATCGGCTTCCTTCATAATGTTAAAATCTCTCAGATATTTCTGACCCTATCTGTCACAACTCTCTTTATATCCCATTATAGGTTAATTAAAACTAATATAAATCATTTCATGACATTTCCAGATGAAAAATTTTAAATCCAGGATTTTACTGTTCATCCTGTCTGTAAACTGTTCATCTGAAAATGAGTCAATTTTGAAAATTCATAACTAAATCTAAAAAAATCAAAACGAAGTCGTTCCAATTTTCATGCGAAGCTTGCTAAGAGTTATATGGAGGAAAAATAATCATTAGGTCCAATTCCATCCAGAATAATTCCAGAAAATTTGTCAAAGTGTACTGTTCATTTGGTAAATTTTCGAATTTCTAGTATTTTTTTTCCAACTTTGGAAGGGCATAACTCTTAGCATACAACTCTAAATTTAATGAATTTTCACTTGTTTTAAAGCTAAAAATGAGATCTATTTGCCTGTAAACTTTTATGTCCAAATTCAAACAATTGCTCATTATTTTATGTGCCACAAGCTTGGCATTTTTTAGGGAATTTCTATCCTCTAATTTCCATTTTCTTGATTTATTTCTTCTTTTTCCTTCATCCCCATTCTCCCCACAATGCATTAAGCATAATTCCAACATTTTGAACATGGAATAACCATGTAAATTATATTGTAATATCATCCATAGCTTGTTACAAAATTCATGTAAAGTTCAATATACATTGCAAAAGTTTCCAACATGGCACAACATCTACAAAACCCATTCATTCCAAGGCCAAATCCTTCCCTTGATCCATGCTTGGTCCACTTCCTAATTAGTGCATAAAATAACATAGGGGAAATGAGATTTCAAAGAAATCTCAGTAGCATATGAATTATAATTATCATGTAAATCAATGCAAGTTTAATTGTGAAATGTCATGCAATCCCAACCATTCCCAACTCATAAGAATCCATACCAAGTATCATGCAAGGAGAGGAACATCATATTATCCACATTAACATACCACAAAGCATTTGGCCAAAGCATAACCAATATCAATCAAACAATCAAGGTCACTACAAAGTTCTTCCAATCCAAGCAACAACAATCACAACAAACAAGCAAGATAAACAATCAAATTATAATTTAAAGCTACCTTTGCAAAGCTTGTCCAATTAATTCCTCCAAGGAGCAATACTTCTCCTTAATTCCTCCTCTCAATGCCTATTAAATCAAGCATAAACATAGGCTACATTAATCACTAAACAATTTCATAGGCTACATTAATCACTAAACAATTTGATTCCAACACTTTAACATTAACTTAATGATTTCCCCTATTTTTCTTTGATTTTTAACAAATTGATTCCATCTTTAGAATCAATCATCTCATGACTCAATCCTATACATTTTTTCATGAGGAATCCAATGGTGCAATCAGATTTTTAAAAATCACACTCCTTCCCCATGAACTCCTCTTGGCCGAATAGGGGGTATTTATTTTCCAAAATTCTATTTTTGATTCCAATGATTTTAAACACTTTCCAATAACATATCCCTACACAAAAACATGTTTTAAAGCCATTGGAATCATCAAAGCAATGAAAAAACATCAGCTCCTGCATGAACAGTGCTAGTCGAAAATCTCCCCTAAACCCTAACCTTGATTTCATCCAAAAATCAATCCATACATCACTTAATCTTGCTTATTCCACTTGATTATTAAGGTTTCTATCCTTTCCTAAGCATCACACATCCAACCAAAATTTTGCCAGAATTTCCAGCATTTTTCCAAGCCAAAATCTTAATCCAATCAATATAAAATTTAGGGATATTGATGCTTAGACATACCTTAGTGTTTCCTTGAAGTAAGTTGGATGATTCCTTGCCTAAAACACCTTAGAATTTTCATGCAAGGGTGTTGGATGAACGGTGACAGAGTCTCCCCTTCTTTTCCCCAATTTTCGAACATTTTTCATGTATTTTCTAAGAGGTATTTATAGAAAAAAATCCATCTGCCCTCTCCCTCCTGATTTGGCCAAATTAAGGGACACCTCAAGGGTGTAGGTGGCAGCCATCAAGTGTGGGAATGATCAGATTTGAACATGTGGCCTTGCACTAGATTTTTCCAAACATTTTCCCTTGATTTTCACTTTTTATTTAATAAAAATGATGGAATCTGGAAAGTGCACGAAATTGGGCCTTTAATGGGTCCATTGTGGGCCCCACAAATGATTTGGGTTGGCTTAAAAAGATGGCCAACAAACCAAATCACTATCTCAAACCAATTTGAAACTTTATCAGTTACTATTCACTAGTAACATTCCATAATTTTTCCAAAGCTCAAAAATTCATTTCTCTCCATGATAATTCACCTTTTAATATGGGAATATGATCTGAAATTTTTTAGAATTTTTCACCACCTCTAGGTATTTATTTTGAATTTTCTCTGATTAGACCTCTATCGGTGTCACTGCGGGAAAATAAATTCTCTAAAATTAATTCTTGAGCTTCCAAGGCCTAAAACCAATTTTATAAATTTAAATAAACATTTAGATGAACTTTTCATTAATCTCCCAAATTTATTGAAGTGTCTAACTAATTAAAATAATTATTTTCCTTCAATTTATCAATAATTTCCCGAAAAATCTCTGTTTACGGGAAATTCCGTAACAATTCATTTTTACCAAATTTCCACCTTTCAGCCTCATTAGAGTTTCCAAAACCTCTATTCTACACTTTTCCCATTTTTCAGGGAGACTTTTTCTCAAATTTTTCCGTTTTGCCCTTCCTAGAATGATGATTATGAAAATGTCAATTCGGACCTTTTCGGGGTTTCATATCAAAAGTTGTTTCATCTCTCCGTCTAGTTCCTACATTGACTATCATTCCAACTTTTGATCCTCTATTGCTAGATGAAAATTTTTGGGATGTGACACTATCAACATATACATACATACAAAAGTTTTAGACTTTTAAGAACTTTAATTAACATACAAAGCAAAAGCAGCTTATTGAAGTGAATCATCATATAAATCAGTAATCATTTTGCATGGCTGGAGAGGATCTTATTTTCTCACTCTTCATTGGATTCTCTAATCACCGGAAGAAAATTTAGATTCACTCACTTGAATTGAAGCATCAAATATACACCTTCCAATGCTGGTGAAATTTTGGTCATGTGAATACATAATGTCAGCAAAATATAGCTTGACGTTAGTAAACAATGAATGATCTGCATGAGTGGTGACAACCTCATTAAAAAAGAAGACGAAAAGGGTTCCATCCAGGAACCCAAATATCATTATTAGTTCATAACATGTATTTTTATTTTTCAGGTTTTGTTATTAACTCTAAAAACAAACAACACTTCATATGAAACATAGAAAAGCACAAAAGACTAGAGCATCAAGAAATAAAGAACAGCATCTAACCAAGAAAAATTAACAACAAAAGAATGTAGCATTAACCATTAAGAATCAAATACTGGAGAACAACATTTGCCGGAAAGAAGAAGAAGAAGAAGAAGAACGAAGAACAACAATAATGCTCTTAGTTGTGGGGTCAAAACCGGGAGTAGATCTCCTTAAAAGCCCAGTCTTCTCCCGATATCTCTCAATAGCTAATCTAAAGCTCCACTTTTCTGAGGAGATCAACTCTCAGAAAGTGCTGAGAGCTAAATAGGGAAAAACAGGAAAGCTTAGAGCCCGCAGGGAGGAACGGTGGAAGGTGAGGGAGAGATTAGCAAGATGGGGGGAGAGTAACGAGAACAAGTAGTGATGAAATAAATAAATAACAAAAACAATGAAGGAAAATAGAAAGAGGTGGATAGGGAATATATATATATATAAAGAAGAACGAACCGGTGGAAAAGGAGGCATTCTAAGGGATGTCAGAGACATGAAGGGCATTGAGAGGCACTGTGAGAGAAGGGAATGAGGAAGGAAGAAGGCAGAGAGGGGGAATTTAGGCCTTGAGGGGCTATGCTTCTACTTTTCACATTTGTATCACACTACACTTTCAGTGTGTGTGTACCACTGCGATGGAAATGGTTCTCTCTTTTTTCAACTCTATCATCGATTTTGAGGGCATTATCTTTCTCTGCTTCGCACTTACTCACTCATTATTGTGGAAAGATGCCATTATCTTTCTCTGAGAGAATCAATAATATTTTTTACGGCTGGGGATGACTGATTGGAAAGAAATGAAAGAAAAATGCGAGTGTGTAAATGAGATGTGTATGTGATGGTGTAATCAACATGCAGGGATGGGACCCGATTATTTAAGGATCGGAATCTTCAGATGGTCTCTAATTAACACTCTTTTATCCAAAAATATAGAAATAAACGCGGGCTTAATACAAACTTTGGTCCTTTAAGTTTATCCTTATTTTGGTTTTAGTTCCTTAAATTTCAAACCATAGGTTTTGGTCCTTCAAGTTTTTTTTTATTTAAAACATTAGTCCCTATAATCTAATAAAAACTTAGACTATTTTGCCCCTTGAGAGATGAAAACATATGATTTGAAACTTGAGAGACTAAAATCAAAATAAGACAAAACTTGAGAGATCAAAAATTATATTAACCCATAAACGCGTCTAATACTTCCATTTCCATTCTCTTCATTCAAACGCATTTAATTTTATCATATTTTTTAAAATATCAGATTATCCTTACAATGCTTATCCCTTTCGTCTTCTTCCTTACATCAGGGAGTCTCAGAGATTCTTTTGATCTTTTTTGACCTGATAAATTCTTTTGATAAAAACATTACGAGGAAATAAAACTCTATTAATTTAAAAGATGATGGCGGTAAAAACTACTAAAAATACAAAGTTAATTTAGAGTCATAATAGTAATAATAATAATTATGATGCGTAATTTTGCTCCCTTTGTTACTAAATAGAAACGTTGAAGTAAGTATAGCTAGGGAAAAAAAAGCACTCATAAATGGTCTAAACTCCAAGGTTCTGTTTAATATAAAGCATTGAAAATGAGGGTTAGGAACTATGATTGTAATTGAAAAAAATCATAACAAAGTATTTAACATGAGTAATTGTTTGTTACATAGAATTAGACAAACCCATGGAGGTGGGATTGGAGAATACCATCTTCCCCTATGGTATTTTCGAATCCGATATACATGAATTTGACCAATCTCATGTACAAGCAATTTCTCATGGTAGTCATTCTTTTAATAGATTATTTTCAATTACAATCATAATCTCTATCCCTCATTTTCAATGCTTTATATCAAACGAGACCTAGGTGTCTGAGGTAAACTCTAGGTGGGCCCCACACCATAAGTCACTCCTTTTGCTCTTTTCCTAATTATAAGCCTTTTGTGGTGAATCCTTCCTTACTCATCTCATTTTTTTTTTGTTTTGGGTTTTTTTTTGGGAAAAAAATTCATTTATTACTCCTCCAGTCCTAAATATAAGATTTGTTTTGTAGTGAAAATGGGTTTTCCATTTAAAACCAAAAGACAGAGTACTATCATAAGAAACTTCACGTATTAGTACATACATGGCCAGTCCTTAAATAATAAGGAAAGCACGGGTGTGAATAATTGCAATGATCATGTTTAGTTTAAATTTGTAGGTTTTTGTTGTGTATTTCCTCTTAATTTGCAAGAGATGATGAATTTCAATTACTTACAAAAGAAAAATTAGCCATTAGTCTTGTATCAGCTAGAAAAAGCTTGTTGCTCCTTCAATTACTATTCTCAGCCCGTGGATACCACTATGTACCACGACCAACATTGTATTCAAATGAAATTCAAAGGATTATTCCCTCTTAATCATCACCAAACTCTAATGTTGTTAGGTTCTTCAGTCTAAAGTGCAACTCTTGCTTTTGATGTTCATGGTTAAGGAATGGGGAAGCAACTGCCGTATTTAATTTGACTAACAAAGATAGAAACAATTATTGAATGTGAGGTGTCAGCTGCCTCCTTTCAATTGTCTTTCAATTTTTTTCCACTTTTAAAGTATTATTTTCTCATTTTTTTTATCATCAAATTCTCTGTAAAATGAATGACATTTTAAAATCTTATGAACGTAAAATAGTGTAATTTTGAATTTTTTATATTTTTCAAAGGAAAAAAATACTCTAAAATGATGTAGTTTCATATTTGAAAAACCATAAAAAAAATTGAAAACTACGTTATTTTTTGTTTATAAAATATCAAAATGTCATTATTTTTAATAGAATCTAGTGACAAAAAACAAGAAAATACATTTGGGAGGTGATGAAAAACTAAGAGGAAGCAAAGAGGGAGCAGCAGACATCCAAATCCATGGTTACTGGGAAGGGTAAGAGATGTTGAAGAAACATATGAAGATGAAACGGCGTTTAGCTAATAAGGTTTGTCATGGGTTCGTGATTGGGCTTGGCACTCATTCTTTACCAAAAACAAAATTCTCAAGATTGGCAACTTCGTTTGAATAATCCTATTATCCATCATCACGAGAAAACTAAGCAAGAATGAATTAATTAGCATTTTGCATTAGGAAGTTCACTAAAAACAAGATTTATATACATATAAAGACAAGGCTATGCGTTACACTAATTACACATCACATTTAAACTTCAAAAGAGAGGAACTAATTAGCACATGTAAATTCTTCTTCACACTTCATGTTAGATTTCCTTTCTTTGAATAATATCTACTCGTTTATGAAACATTGTAGTTTCATGCTTGTTTGCTAGCCTACATTCTGATCGAATCATATGGAGTTGGAATTCTTAAGAAGCCTACCAGATGAAGAGAAATCTTTATTACATGGAAGAGAAACAGAGGAATATAATCAAACCATTGAGCCATCCATTACTTTAAATCTTTTCTTCACACTTTCCTGTGAGAATAATATCTACTCGTTTATGAAACATTGTAGTTTCATGCTTGTTTGGTAGCCTACATTCTGATCGAATCATATGGAGTTGGAATTCTTAAGAAGCCTACCAGATGAAGAGAAATCTTTATTACATGGAAGAGAAACAGAGGAATATAATCAAACCATTGAGCCATCCATTACTTTAAATCTTTTCTTCACACTTTCCTGTGAGAATGCAGCAGCGGCAAAGGTTTAACTGCTACGATTGTATTGTGATGATGCACTATCCATTGCTTCAACCTTTTGCTTCACATTTTCATGTGACTTCGATGTGGAAGAAAAACTAAGGGTTTGGCTATGGCTTTCTTGAGATGATAGTATCTCAAAGGCCTTGAATCTCGCAACCTGTTGGTCACTCTCCTGACGTTTGATTGTTAGTGCTTGGATTGGCAACTTTCCTTCAAGCATGCAAACAACAGAGGACATGGATGGCCTCAAAGTTGGAGATGGGTTTGTACATAGGAGTGCCAGCTCCAGCATTCTCATGGCTTCCTTTGAGGAGTAGCTTGAACCAAGACTTGTATCCACCAGCTCAAGAAGGTTTCCTTGTTCTTGAAGAACATAGGCCTTCAATTGCATGAAAGTATATGCATTTGTTAGAAATTCAATCAAACCATTAATTTTATGAAGAATATTGAACATTCACTAATGCAAAGCATGAGTAGAATAACTAACCCAGTCAAGAAGATAAACAAACTCCTCTTTTGGCCTGTAACTTGTGTTGCTTTTTCCACTAACAATTTCTAAAGCAACAACTCCAAAACTATAAACATCTGCTTTCTCAGTTAAGTATCCTCGCATTGCATATTCAGGAGCCATATAACCACTAGTAAAAAAACATATAATGTTAATAATCAAGTAAAAAACAAAGAATGTGCAAGGAAAATCTAAGAAGAAAAAACCTATTAATCTTATTACTAAACCAAATATGAGAATTATATCGATCTAGTAAAGAAGGTGTAGTAGAATATATACTGACATTGTTCCTGCTATTCTTGTGCTTATATGAGTATTCTCATCTTCATCAAGCTTGGCTAATCCAAAATCTGAGATCTTGGCATTCAAATCCTTATCAAGCAAGACATTTGTTGCCTTAATATCCCTATGCACAATTTTCAACCTTGATTCCTCATGAAGATAAGCCAATCCTCTTGCTATTCCTATGCATATCTTCATTCGTGTAGGCCAGTCCAAATGTATCTTTTGTCCTTGGCCACCTAACATTAACATCAATGGTAACTTAATTAATAACATATTGCTATCAAGTCATTCAATAAAAATTAATTAAATATTTGTAGAAGTTGTTTCAAATGAGAAAATATGTTTGAATTAAAAAAAAGCCAAAAATACAACATCTAAATTATGTCTTCTAAAAAATAAAGATACAACTAAAATTTGCTAGCAAATAATGTAAGCACGATTTTACATTTTTGTCATAGTGATGTAATACTATCACAAACACACACAATAAGAGAATGTATATCAAAACAATTTTATTCGTTTATACTCAATCATTTTATGTTTTCCTTATATATAATACCACATATGGTAATGTTTTATTGTGAAGAATTCAAGTTCTTACCAAAAAGAGCACTAGCAAGACTATTATTCTCCATGTACTCATATATCAGCAACAATTGATTTCCTTCAACGCAACATCCATAAAGCTTTACGAGATTTGGGTGTTGCAAAGCAGAAATCATTCCAATTTCATTAACAAATTCACGATTCCCTTGCTTTGATTTAGAGGAAAGCTGTTTTACAGCTATGACAACACCATTTGATAGTGTACCCTGCAATTCAGTTTACCCTTTAGTCTCAACTTTTATAATCTTTCTTAAGCAAAATTATTATCGCTTAAAGATATAATCTCTTTATAAGTGTATTCAATTATGTAATATTAGTTAAAGATAAATATGATACACTAAAAATTACCTTGTACACCGGTCCGAAACCTCCTTCACCAATCTTATTTTCTGGGACAAAGTTATTAGTGGCATCTTTGATTTGTTTTAAAGAAAAATAACCTGTTTTTAGATCTAAAAATTCTGCATCAAAAATAAAAGTTATATAAATATAAAGCAAAATACATTGAAATTATAAGAAACTTAGAAATAATTACGTATATGCAAAAATCATTATTTATCCATTTGACTTGCATGATAGAATTTAGGCATATAAAAAAAATCTTTTTTTACTATATTATACCAAATTATCAATAGATATAGAAGCTTTATTATTTTTTATTTTGATCTTACGTTTGGCTTTTGAATCTCTGTCACCTAGTAAGCCCATTTTTCGGAGGACGAATATTATTATTAGTATGATGAGGAACACAAATGATCCAACCACAATTCCAGCAATAGCTCCACCAGAACTCCAAGGGATTTTGAAATCTTCATGACAAAAAAGTAGTAGTAGTTACGATTCATATCAAAGTCAAAATCGTCATCTCTTAGCTTAAGCTAGAAAGAGTGTAAACCAGTAAATATGAGATTTGACTTACTTGGGGTGACTGAAATAGCAGATATAAGAGGTCCATATACAGCATAATTTGGAATAGTGGTAGTTCCTTTTCCAGCCCAGTACAAATGAATCTCCAAGGTGTTATCATTAACATCAACATTAAAGTTCTTGACAATGCCCTTACCAACGCCCCCAGCTTCCCTCATAATGTTGAAATCATGCAAATATTTTCTACCCTGTCAAGATATACATAAAATGGTTTTACCTTCCAGAACTTCTATTAACGTACATAGCAAAAACAGTTGAAAGCATGTTAAATCATTAAGGCACTTGTAATATATTTCATACAGATTAAGAAAAATCTTAAACTGCATTAGTTTTTCATTAAAATATAACAAATTTCCAACTTTTCATCTATTTAATATAGATAATGTTCGAAAAACATAACTATCTACACTATAAATGAAGGACAAAATAGTACATTCATATTAAAAATTTAATGAAGTGACTTATAAATAGGACAAAGAAAATTTTTCTCTCTCTAGCTTATAAATAGGACTAGATAAGTATATATAGTAAGAGTTCATTTATGTGTGTGAGGGAGAGATATTAATGGAATTCACATAGCATTTGGGTCTTGTTTGGTACGAAGTCTTAAAAATAAGGAGTAAGGATTGGTATTGAGATTGAAAAAAAATGTTAAAAAAGTATTTAGTATGAGTGATTATTTGTTACTTAGAATTAAACAAATTCATATATATAGGATTGTGGAATACCATGGGGAGAGGTGATATTCCCTATTCTCACCTACATGAGATTATCTAATTGCATGTAATAAGAAATTACTCATATTAAATAATTTTTAATGGTATCTTAAACCCAATCCTAATTCTTACCCCTCATTTTTAATAATTCATACAAAATGAGACCTTAAGTCTTGCCATGGATAGGGCTGGTCTTTATAATTAGCTATTTAGCCACCATTTAAAGAGACACATAAATATAGTGGTAAGTTCACTTGATAGTGACATGTGCCACAATATTTATTTCTCTTCATCTATATGGTTGCATGGATGGAGAGTCTTATTTTCTCATCATTGAATCCTCTAATCACTGGAAAAAAAATTTAAATTCAACATAGTGAGACTCACTTGGATTGAAACATCAAATATGCGCCTTCCAACGTGATGGAAATTTTGGTCATAAGAAAACATAATCTCAGCAAAATATAGCTTGACGTTGTAATTTCCATTAATCATGCAGAGGCCATGGTACTTGAGAGACAAAGGGGAAAGGCGAGCTGTTTGGTAGAAGTCAGGACCAGTAATGTTGAGGGAAAAACTGTTTGTTGCTATGTGATTATAGGATCTTTCTCCTTCTGTGGTGCTATAAGCCCATTTATCATCACTAGGGCAAGAGAATGAGACACTCTCAGAATTGACGTCGCCTTCATATTTATTCCCCTCATATTTAGTTTCTGATCCTCCACAGTTTATGAACAATGAATGATCTGCATACATAGGGACAACCTCATCAAAAATCACCTCTATAAGAGAATCCAAATGATCAAATTCATAAGATCATGATCTATATATACATTGTCACATGACATTGATAGTCATTTCACTGTTACGTTCACTAAAATCTACATTATTTAGTTAAAACTCTTGAAAGGGTTCATGATGGGAAAATAAAATAGAATCAGAAAAAGATAATACCATGGGAAACTCTCAAACAAGCAAGAAAACATTGATGTACAAAAGTTTAACTAAGCACTCACACTTGGGTTTTCCTCCACAAGGAAGGCTCCTTTTCAGGCAAGTACATCTGCAAGATGAATAAAGATCACAAAATATGAATCAAAAGCATTTAGAATAAGGGAAACAAGATAGCCATAAGTATAATCTTACGAGGTGTTTGCTGAAGATGATACACTCAAAGCCAAGTTTCTGTATAACCAAAAAAACAAAAGGCTTAGAGTTGCTGTGTGATGCCTTCAAGAACAAGAAAAACATTGTTTTAGGTTGGAGGTGAGGAGCTTACAAATTTTCATACTGACAAGTAGTCGCAGAAGTCTCCGAAAAATTGTTGTAAGATAAATCACTGCAATAGAAAGTAGTGTGAAATTACACATGAAGATTAAAAAACTTAAGAAAATAAGGTAAAGGAATGGTCATACAAGTTTTAGACATCTTGAATTATCAAGATAGTTTAATCAAAAGTAGTGCGTGTAGAAAATTGTGCAGATTAAAATTTTAATATAGCATCTCAAGGAAGAAAATTACTATAAAGTCCCAGTGATAAGTGAACAATTATCATTTTTTATATTGAAACTTATCATTGCATGCTGCTTGATCCTTCTTTGAGATTTCAAAGCAATTCTCCTAAATTTTTTTATATGTCAAAGTTCAAATCAAGATGACATTATGGAAAGGGGATTAATTAAAAATGACGAGAGATTTAAAGGCTAAAGATGTTTTTGTCAACAAAATTTACGGTAATTAATTTCAAATAGTAATGGCATTGAACTGATATATGTAGTAATGACAAATAAAATTAAAATAAAAAATGTTTTACTAACAAAGAACCATAATTGTTTTGTTGTTGCAATATCCAATCAGGAATTTTTCCGGTCAGAGAATTTTCAGTTAGAATCCTGCATACATAATAAATAAAAATCCATTAAAAAAGAGTAATTAGTTCCAAAAAAAAAATCAAGTTATCTACGTGTGTACAATGCTCCCTTACATGTATTGAAGGGAGGTCGGGTTACTTATACTATTTGGGATTTTACCAGTCAACCTGTTGAAGCTCAAATCTCTGCAATTAATACACAGGGTCACAAATATTGCTTCGTAAAATAACTGAAAAATAATATTTTTTGTAATAAATAGTCCACAATAAAAGTAAGTAGCCCTAAATTAGGAATTAGGTTGTGAATTAAACATTTAATTGGGAATATTATTTAGAGGATTTTGGATTCGTAGTATGAGGATGAAGGAACTTACAGGATAGATAATTTTTCCATTTTACCAATATAATTTGGAATGGAATCATGGATGGAGCAATTTCTCAACACCCTGAGATAAAAACAAAGTATGAAAATTCATTGAGAATAATATATAGCTCATTTTCGACAAACAAATTTTCACCTCACTATTAAATTCTCAACTTACAGGTATTGCAAGGACGTCAAATTCTCCAGATTAGGAAATTTTATTATCACTGGTCCATGCAAATCAGATATTATCCTGAATTAAAAATTAAATACAAAATGGTATCAACAATAGGAAAATATTCTTCTATTGAAATTAAATTTCATAACCATCAAACAGTGTGCGAATGAATTACAAAAGAACAAGTACTCACAAAGTTGACAAATTTGCTAAGTGAGATATGGCTGTGGGAATGGGGCCTTCCATGGATGTTCCCAGCAAAGACCTGCCCAAACAAAAGACGTAGTGAAAACAGTAATTTTGAAAGTAAAGGAAATACTTAAAAAGCCCGGTCCATAAAGTCTTTTTGTTTGTTTGGAATGATTTTAATTGAAAAATTAAAATTATTGCATTATTTTATTTTATTTTATTTATTTACTTACTTAGCCTGGACTAACATACATAATCATATCTCGGTCCAATTTTGTTCCTTATTTTCACTCCATGAATATCTCCCACATAGATAATTTTTCTTCTCTCATCCACTGCTATTGAGAATTTAACTAGTTATTAACAACTGATTAGATTATAAATTACGCAACCCCCCATCCTTTACTAATAAATCTAAATGACAAGTGATCAACATAAATCTTATCACTACAAGTCCTTTAATTGTTGTTGTTTGAATTTTTAGTGATTACATGCTTTTATTGGAGTACTATAATAATTCTCCCTTCTTTCTTTGTTTTCAACAATTTCCAACAAACTAAATAGGACAATATAATAGAATAGAAGAATAAATGAAAATAAAAGCACTGAACTTCATTAAGCTTATTAAGTTCGATACATTAAGTTCATAAAGTAGCATCTTATTTAAAAGGAAAGCATTATGATAGAGAGTATATTAGACTCATGTTACTCGGAGGTGGGTCCAGTTCCCAATAAAATTGGGTAATTTTCCTGATATGTTGGTGCCATCTAAATAGCTACACAAGTGTTAGGAGAAAAATTTTAGAATTTAAAAGAGATCAACACAACATCAAAAATAAAATATAATGAAATGAATAAATCATATTATACCACTCACATATATTCTAGTTTGTTCAGATTACCAAAACTTTCAGGTATTGCCCCTAAGAAGTTATTTCCAGAAAGATCCCTACAAGTTTCAAATCCTTAGAAACAGATAATACATCTAAAAGCAGTATGAAAAATTATCTATAACAACACTAATGTGGTAGTCACAATGCAACAAATAAGATAAAAGAAAATTATTTGCACTTGAAATAATATTCTTACAATCTGCGTAGCTGTGTCAATTTTCCGAGACTAGAAGGAAGAGTCCCTTCCATTAGATTATCATTCAACCTTCTATAGAAAGTAGCAAAACCATAAAATTATTTCTCAATACAACAACAAGTTATAAAACTCAAAATGTAATGATTTGTACTTACAAAACCTCTAAAGTTGTAATTTCACCAATTTCGTCTGGGATCGGGCCACTAATTGGGTTAGCCGTAAGGTATCTAAGACATGTGTTTAAAAGAGGAATAATACATGTAGTCAATATAATTCGAGCTTGTATAGATGCATGCATGAATAACATACCTGAAAATAACCATATATATATTCATTCACAACTCTATGATCACTTACAATGCGACAAGAGGGAGTCTGGCAAAGCTCCTTGGGATTGATCCATTTAGATAATTGTAAGACAAATCACTGTGCCATATATACAAGTTATATTGTAGATAACAAATTCCCACATTTCAACTAAGCATACACACACACATATATATATATATATATATATATTTAAACCAATAATAGAATTAAAAAATTTTCATTACTTACAGTTCTTGCAGAGAGGTAAGGAATCCAAATTCACTTGGTAAAAGTCCCGATAAATTGTGACCCCTAGCAACGCTATCATAAAAAGAAAACACATTACTACAACTATTTGCATAGAGCTAAAATAAAATAAGTTGTGTTATAATTAGCCCCAATATGTTGGCAAAAAAAAAACCACCAATATGCATTTGAATATTAATTTTATTGCGACGCGGCTAGACCTAACTTATTCTAAATATCATAGGAATGTATCTCAATATCAAATCAACTAGTTTCAAATCAAGAAAGGAACAAAAAAACAATAAAGAAAACTTGTCGACATTATTTGGAACTCATTATACACAACTTATTAATTCAGATTGGAGCTTGATTCGTACCCAAATTGAAAGGCTTACGTTATAACCATATACATAGATGCACTTACATATTTGTAACATGACAAACTTTTCCATTTGAGAAACTGCAATTGCATGTTACATTCCTTATGAAGCTATTCGCTGTACCAATGGTCTCATTTCTGAAGCCCCCATCGACACAAGAATGCGGGGTCGCATTCCAATTCAAGTTCTCTATCTTCGATGATATTGTTTTTAGAACTTTCACTGCATCAAACACAATTCAGTTTTTTAAAAAATAAAAATCATGCACCATAAAGTAAGAACCTCAACATCGATATTTTCTGTTCATAGACATCTGTGAACCTTTTCTATATAAAGAAATTTCAAAGTACTTGCCGTGGCCCACTTTGTTTAATTTTGACACGCATTCATATTGATGAACTTCTCCAACATATGGATCATGCAAAGCTGGTTCAAATTCAATTTAAAACGCTAATAAAGGCTTAGGCTATAAACTTAAGTCGTAGTAAATATATATCTACGTTGTTTGTTTTTTATTCTTATATTGATTAAGAAATGTCTTCTGATCCAGAACAGCATCAGTAATGCCTAAAAATCACTTTTTTCCTAATAAGCATCGGAAACTAAACATAAAAATATTTTTAATAGGTTAAAATACATAAAACTTCCTAAACTTTATGTCAGCCACACATCACCTCCCTAACCTTTAAAAATTTAAACTAATGACCTTGATATTTCATGTTCTGACTATCAGTTCCCCTACCATTAAAATTAACGGTTTTCGTCATGCCATTTTTTTATTATTATATGCCATTTCATTTTAATAAAATATTTATTTGACAATGTCTTTTTAAAATAAAAAGGTAGAAAATACTTAAAATATTTATTTCAAACACCAAATATTTTTTTTTAAAACGAAATGGTATATAATAAAAAATTGTGACATGTTAAAAACCGTTAACTTTAACGGTAATTTTAACAGTAGGAGAGTTGAGATTCAAAACATGACTCAAAGTTAGGGGTGTGAAATGCAACTGACTCGAAGTTAGGGAAGTTTTACGTGTTTTAGCCTATTTAATATACAATAATATAATTATATATTTTATCATTTTTATAACTATGGTTTACAAGTTTTCAAATTATTAATTAAATCATAGCTTTTATATTCTCTTTATAATGATATACCTCGAAATATATAAAACCATTAAAAATAATTAATATAATTTTTCAGAACTTTTCTGGTTTGTTTTATTTAATCTATCAACACATTTTATAAATTATAAATACGAGAAGACTGCAGCGAATACAATATATAGTAATAGTATGAAAAATCAAATTGAATTGAGTGTTATGGAAAGAGAGAATGAGTTTAAACACCACAAAATAATAGGTATTATATTTAAAATCAGAAGAGTAGATTGTGTATTTTATTTCAGTTTCATGGGTGTGAGAATTAATATTCAGAAATTATAACAATCATATAAATTACGCTAATAAAATATTTTGTACTAATACATAACAAGTAGTTGATAAAACATAATTTTCTATCATATTATGTGCATGCAAAAGAGATCACTAAGCTTTATTCATCTATCCGGGTTGCCAAAAAAATATGATCGATTACTTGGTTCTTTGCATGGGATATGTTTGTCGTTAAATAACCTAACTGTGTAAACGAGAAGAGTGAATTTATTCTTAGCATTAAATCAAAGCATTGACAAATAAATGAATAAAATAAGTCATTATAGTTTTCAACCATTGGAATCTTATTGGCCAAAAAAAAAAAGGAAAAAAGAAAGAAAGAAAACATTCGGATCAATTTAATTATTTACTTCCCTTCTCGGAGGGAAAAAAATGAAGGATCAAGTCTCAAAAGTTACAGCAGTATTTTTTTTCAAGAAGAGGGAAGCGTCAACCACCAGGTTGACCCTTTCTTTTGTGTAATTTTCTTTAAACAGTAAGAAAACAAATGGAAACGGAAGAATCGATCATAACGCTTAATAGAGTAATATAGTGTATACTAAGGAGTAAGACAGATAGAAAGAGGTTAATTAAGAAACCTTCATCTTCTGGTATGAGTTGAGCATCAGATCCATAGTTCGTGAAAGCTTTCAAAACGAAGCATCCAAATAAGAAAAGATATAAAAGTTTAGAGATTGAGATCCCAAACTCCATTTATGTTGGTTGTTGCAGTTTGGAGGAAATAACTCTGCAAGAGAGCCAAGGATGAAGGAGGAGGAAGAAGCAGTTTGCAGAATCACGCAGTAGCAAAGTGCAAGAGAAAGAGATAGAAGAAGAAGCTAAGGATGTTGCAATAGAAATAGTGGCCAGAAGAAAAGAAAAGCAAGTCAAGATTTCCACAAGTCTTCTACTTTTTGGTAAGGGAAAACCATATTGGAGGTACCTATACTTTCTCTCAATTTTTAATTTGGTACCTATGTGTTTTTTTCCCTTTAATTAAACATTTAATTTTATCTTTTTAGCAACATTAGCTCTTATAACTTTGTTCTATTGATATTTGTAGTCTTTACATAAGGATTAATGATGTTAATAGAGGACAAATAAAGATTTAGTTAAGAACAAAAAACACATAGGTACCAAATTGAAAATTGAAAAAAAATATAGGTACCTCCAATATGGTTTTCCCTTTTGGTAAAGTAATAAAAGGTGTTTTTCTTATCTCAAGAAGAGAAAATAATGCTGTTGATTTTTTGGCAGGATGTACCACAATGAGTGGCTAGCCTATGCCCCGTCCTCTCCAAGCATGTTTTTGGCTCATGATGTGACCAAAGGAAGGGAATCCAAGGGTAGTGCACGTACTTGTAAGGCTCCAAGGGAAGGCATTGCCTGACATGGTCCGTGCTTCTAGTTGGGTTTTAATTGTTTTTGTCTTGTTTGTATTTTTTATTTTCAGTATTTTGTGTGTTAGGTTGTATCTAAGGTTTTTTGAGAGTTTATTTTGGCATTTGTACTATTTTTTGATATTAATAAAATTGATTTTTTTGGCCAAAAAATAAAAAATAAAAGGCGTTGAACAGCTGCAAGCCATTTCATAGGTAATGTGATTTTCAGTATTATAATAATTGGATCTGTTAGGCTGATGAATCACTGGTTCAACGTGATAAGATTATCATCAAATTTGCTATTATTAAATTAAGATATTCGTATTTTTATATATTAAAATAACATAGACAAAAGCATACCTTTAGTTATTAATTTTATACAAAATTTTAATTTGGTCTTCTAATTTTAAAAAGTATTTTTTCAATCCTCCAATCCTCACATTATTTTGTTATTTTATGAAGGTAAAAATGCACATTTGGTCATATAATTTTATAAAAGTTTCGAATTCATTCCTTAGTTTTATAAAATATCTTTTTAGTCCTCAAATTAATCCTAACACGTTGATTGTAAATAATTATTTTTTAATTAATCAGTATTGTTTTAAAAGGTTAAATTTAATATGTGAGTATTTATGAATGTTCATGTTTTTATTAACATTTAAAGTTATGATATCAAGTTTTTTTTTTTTCATTTTAAGAATTGATTGAAAAGACAATTTTTAAAACTAAATTATTAAAACAGAATTTTACGTAAAGTTAAAGAAAAAAGATATACTTTTGTTAAAACGAGATTTTAAAAAGTAAAAAAAAGAAAACAGACGAGGGTAATGATATTGTGCCTGTTTGGCATCACTTATTTTGAGCTTATAAGTAGCTTATAAGCTCTATAAGTTCTATAAGCTCGATTGACACAATTGGGTCTGTTTGGATCAGCTTTTCTGTAATCGGACTTTTGTCTAAAAAGCTACAATAAGCTATAAGCTAAAATTAACAGCTTATGACTTATAGCTTATGGCTTATGGCTTTTGAAATATGGAGGGAGAGAAAAAGTTAAGAAATTTATTACCTCTTTTGGTTCTTATTATAAGCCTCAAATAACTAATTTGTAGATAATAAAAAATCAGTTAAAATTAATTGAAAGTAATGAATAAGTTAGAAATATATTTTTATTTTTAAATATGCTCCTAAAAATATACTTTTATTTTTTCATGTTTCACTTTATATTTAAAATATTTTTTATGACTTCTTCATATTAAATTATTTTAATTTCATTGTATTATGTGAAATTATTTTTTTAATCATGTTTCATTATTTATTAAAACTCATATCTATTTTGGTCATTTTACAACCAAACTTACTTTTACTCAATCATAATCCAAACAACCTTTTACCAAACTCACTTTTGCAATCTAGCTTTTCTGAACTCTAATCCAAACACAATTCAGCTTATCCAATTTAGCTTTTATCTAATTTCACTTTTCTATAAGCTACTTTTTCAATAAGCTACTTTTCCAATCGCTGATCCAAACAGACTCATTATCAACCGGAAAATATAAAGTTAATGAGATATCACAAGTGTCAAAACTCACTGTCAAAAAATTATTGCTTTCCAAAAGGGGTCTGCGTTGATAGAAACGAGGATAGTAACACTCTAAATTTAAAATTTTTAATTTGTAATTTTATATAATAATTAATTTATTTTTTAAAATCATAGTTAGAAAATTATTTTTAGGGTTAAGGTTAATCTACTACTTCAACTAATTTTGTTATGTGTTCAACAGACTAAAAACTAAAAAAATGTTTTAAAATGTTTAATGCACTTTCATTTAACAAATTTTTTTAGGAGTTAAGGGCAGGGTTAAAAATTGTCCCTAAAAAGATATTTCAAGATTGCAAATGCTTCTAAAAAAATCAATACATTGAAAGTAAAACTGTGCCATGAATCACAAAATATTTTACAATATTCAAATGTATATGAAAAGATATTTCATGATGCTGAATACACCTTGATACTTATTTTTATTTAAATTTCTTATTTATCAAAAGTAAGAATTAAGTTTTCAAAAAATCTAAAAAAATGAAATAACGTAAATATGAAGTTGTGCAAATTTAGTTTCCATAATCCCACATTCATGACAAACAGCAGATGCTCATTAATTTACTTTTCCAATGGCTTTGTAGTGGCTTTGTCATCTTTGTTGCCTTTATAATTTACTTTTTCAATGGCTTTGTCTTCCTTTGCTAGTTGGTTAAAATATGAAAATGGCAAGAAATTATTAAAAACAAAATACAATGATTACTTTAGTGAATTTAAATTAAAATGTAAAATAATATAAAGCCACATATGTACCTTTCAAGATATTAAAAATTGAACAAGTTGTTGGAATTGTCAAAACAATGGTTCAATGATCAAAGGTCTGGACGTCTGGTCATGCTCAAATTGAACTTAATTAACATATGTTTAATTATTCAAATATTAACTTAAATAAGATATATTTTAAATCATAATAAAAAAGTACAATATAAAAACTAAGGCTTTATTTGATTTCCTATTTTCAGAACAAATTTTCGTTTTTGAAAACAAAAAAAAAACAAATTGTTTGATAATTAATTTTCATTTAACTGTTTTGTAGTAGT
This sequence comes from Neltuma alba, assembly GCF_004799145.2. Classification (NCBI taxonomy): domain Eukaryota; kingdom Viridiplantae; phylum Streptophyta; class Magnoliopsida; order Fabales; family Fabaceae; genus Neltuma; species Neltuma alba. Next base: position 381,363 of record NW_021636205.1, read on the forward strand.
AGTAGTAATAATAATAATATGTTTTTAAAAATTAAAAAAGAACAATTTTTCTATGTTTTCTCCTTTTTTTGTGGAGAATAGCGGAATTGTGAAGGAACTTGTGAATTTTTCTTAGGATAAAATATATATTTGGTCTCTTAACTTTATATAAGATTTCATTTTAGTCCCTTAACTTTAAGTAGTATACTTTCAGTCCTTTAATTGTAAAATTGTTAGTCTTAAATGATAATTTTTTATAATAATTATAGTTGTTTTGAAAATTAAACTTAATATGTTAGTATTGTTATGAATATAATAATATTTTTGTGAATGTCCATATATCTCCCATTATCTCCTATATCTTTTATAATCTTCAATATCTTCTATTATCTCTATATCCCATAATTATCTCGTATTATTATATAATCTATAAATTCTATCAAAGATATAAAGTTGTGCCTATAAATAGAAGACATGTATCATGTATTTAGCATCCTTGAATAGAATGAGAAACACTCATATCTTCAATTCTCCCTTATTCTCTTATCTTATTCTTTAGAAATAATTCTCTTATCTTATTCTTTACTCTTTTTTTAGTTTTATAACACACTAACAGCATGAAACTCTAACCAAAATACGTCTAATATACCTTTGATCCTTAACATAATTTTAGAATATCACCTCTATGATTTTTTCTAAACTATCATTTACTCTATTCAAATGAAAATATCTTGAACATTGTATATATGGTGTTTTGAAGTATTCATATCTGTAATCAATCTTTTAGGATAATTTGAACCATTATATGGAATTGAAAATATCTTTTACCATTATTTTATACATCAGGTTCAGTGACTAAGATTGGAGATTTCGCTTTAAATTTTAGCGCTACAATTTAATTTTGATATGGATATTATACCTTCCAAACTAATTGTGATGGGAGGAATTTTTTTTTCTCTATTCCTCATTAACTTGACATCACTATTTTGATGGAACCCGAAATTCTAATAGATACTTGTAGTATCCTTAAAAGGTTACCGTCTAAAGTTAAATGGCCAGAAGCCATATAATTCTAATTTTTTATCTCATTGAGATTAAATAGCCAGAAGCCATACAACTCTGATTTTCCATTCTTTTTAAATTAAATGACTAGAAACCATATGGTTTTGATTTTCTATATTATAGCCAAAAGTTATATATATATTTGATTCTCTATTTTATTAAATGGCTTAAAGTCATATATGTTGCATATTTTATGTTATTAAATGACTAGAAGTCATTTAGATATGGTTTTCTATTTTATAACCAAAAGCCATGTATGTTTGATTTTTCTTTGTTTTATAAAAAGGCTAGAAGCCATAAAATTTAGATTTTCTATTTTATGGCCAGAAGCCATATATATATATATATATGCTTTTTCTTTATCTTATTAAATGGCTAGAAGGCATATGACATTGATCTTCTATCTTATGGCTAGAAGACATATATATTTGATTTTTTTTATCTTATAAATGGCTAGAAGCCATATAACTTTATCTTCCTAACTTGTGACCAAAAGCCAAATATCTTTGATTTTTTTTTTTGAGATTAAATGGTTAGAAGCTGTATAAACTTTAACTTTTTATCTTATGGCTAGAAGCCATATATCTTTGCTTTTCTATTTTGAAATTAAATGTCTAAATGCCACGTATCTTTTTTTTATTATTATTAAATGGCCTAAAGCCATATAATTTTGATTCTCTGAAGGATTATTATATGGTTTGACTATAAAAGAAAATTATAATAATTAGATTTTTATTTGAAAGCTATAAATAATGTAGCCCACACGACTAATGGCTCAAATATTTTTTTATTATGAGAAATTATTGACTGTATAGTAAATGATGTGTTGGTACAAGAGTTTACCTTTTTTTTATTATTTCATGTTACATTTATATTTTACATTTTATTAATTTAAATCTTAAATTTTATTCTTATCATATTCTCATATATTCTTGACATTTAATTTGATATCTATTAATATTATAATTTCTTATTACTAAATGGCCAATAGCTATTACACTCATATTATTAAATGACATAAAAAAAATAACTTATGATGTTTTTAAAGTCCTGGAGGCTTATGATTCAAATATTGAGTAACACAAATGATCTTTAAAAAATATATGTACCATATAGAGTCTTGGAGAATAATGACTTATAAATAACCCTGAAGGCTTATGATTCAAATCTTCATAACTATGTAGTTTGATTTTAGTCCTTATAAATCTCTTCAAATTTTTGTTCAATTTATAAATTTATGAATAAGTTTTGTGGCACTATGAAGTAATGTTTTTGAATAATGAAATATTGAGAATATATATGTTGTGAAAAAAAATTCATATTTTGAAAAAACATAACAAGAAGTAAAGTATATCATATATATAGTGAAATTACAATATATGTAGTTCCTAAAAAACTATATATAGCATTTTCTAAAGAACTATATGTAATTAAAAAATTCATCTCTTTCCAGAAGAACTAATAACAAAAAATTGATATAGTTCCTAAAGAACTAGTAACAAAATCGATATAGTTCTTATATAACTAATGTAATTCCTCAATTCTTTGTGAGCAGAAAAGGAATTGATAATGAAAATTATGACCCACAAACATATATATGAAAATATTTGTTAATCAAAGGGTCTTAAGGTGATAGCTCAATTGGATTGAAATCCATAATTATATCTGAATCAAGAAGCATTTGGATTTTCAAGTCAAAGATATGTTATTAGCTTACTATATGTTATTCACTCTATTTGAAATACAGAAATAAAAAATATATTTATATGACTCACACTTGAGAGGAAGATTGTTAGAATACAAGTATGAATCATGTTGGATGAAATTTATTATCATTAATATTCATGCCATTCCTCATATCTCATATTTTTTTTGAAAAAGGCTCTAGAAGAGTCGGTAACGTTTGACCCTCTATGAATGCACAAGTTTCTACTATTAGGTAAAAGATGAAAAATAAGGCTCTAGAAGATCTATATGATGATTTATCATCCCAAAGATAAAATCTATGATTGATAACATATTTCTCGTGAAATATTAAAGTGAAAAATGAATAATATGACATTGCAACAAGAAGTTTACCGATAATTGAGAATAATTTTATCATAAATTGGAAGTTTATGCATTTATAGCTTGGCATGACCGTTAGATTATCTTGAATCATAATAATGCAAAATATCATACAAAATGTGCATTGACATTTATTAAAGAACGAGAAGATTCTTTGTAAATGGTATATGATTCAAGAATTTTTATGTGTTGTTTATTCTTAAAAAGAATTAAATAAGAGAACATCATTAGATGTACTCAAAATTGAATTTGTGCAGATTTTAATGTATCAATTTTATATATGGGCCCATTTAGACACCATGTGGACCAAAATAATACATTATGAATGAAAGGTACATCTATAAAATGGTTATATGGGTGTTTATGATTAACTTGCAACCTGAAATTTGCAAATATGTTCAAAAAAATTACATTGAGTGCATAAGTTCCTGATTATGTAATCAATATGATTCTGGTTGAAATTTATAGTGATTGTTTCTCATGTTGCCAATGATTATATGCTTAGTAAAAGACTCCATAAGTAGCTAGATCAGAGTTTATGAGAATAGAATTCCCTTTTTAGCGTTGGGATGATTGATTTTATATATTTTTGTACATAAATGCATCAAGTCAACAATGTATTGTGAATTCTCCTATTATAATTGGCTTTTGGTCAGGAGCTAGCCATTTTCCATATTAGAATGTTTAATTTCTATTATTCCACTCCAATAATGCACATAGATAGATATTAAAAGTAAATTAGGATCAATATTGGATAAGAACCTTTATATGATGCATATGTGGTTAATATCAATTGAAGGAATGATGTAAACATATTCCAACTTGTCCATTTGTGAAAAGATTCAAAAATGAGTTTGTTATTAGTACTGTTTATGATAATAGCATTGAAATTCCTGAAGAGTTTTCAAAATTTGCAAATTACTTAAAGAAAGAATTTGAAATGAAAGCTTTGAAAGAATAAATGTGGATAAGTCACATCCAATATGTGGATAATTAAGCTGCATTTATTATGTGCTCCAAGTTGTAAGATCTTTAAATGTGGACTAAAAATCCATTTAGACATATAGAAAGTTATGAATAAATACTCGGTCTAGAGGTACCATATTTTAGTGTCACTATAGCATATATGTATTTATCTAGCCACACAAAACCTAATATATCATTTGCTAATCAGCATGATATAGTTATTCACCAACACAAAGACGATGGAGTGAAATTAAAAACATTCCTCATTACTTTGAGGGTACTATGGATGTGATATTATTTTATCTAAATGTACCTAAGACTAATCTTACTGACTATGTAGATAAAATATTTTCATTTAATCCTCATATTGAGATATCACAGTATGATCCATATGTGGGTAAACTATAAAAGAACTATTTGTCTCATGATTTTTAGAAGATTATGTTTTATCTCACTATAATATTTGGAAGGCTTGTTTATTATATTAGAATTTGCAAGCTCAAAGATGTCAACTAATGTTGCCAAGAAGGGGAGTTGATATACGTGGTACTCTTTTTTTCATGTCTATGGTTTTATCCCACTAGGTTTTTCTAGCAAGGTTTTTAATGAGGCAGCATTGCATAGCATATCAATGAATGATGTACTTTTTTTCTTCCGCTGGGTTTTTATCCCACGGGATTTTTCCTAGTTGAAGTTTTTTAATAAGGCACATTCATATATACTGAACATCCAAGGAGAGCGTTATGAATATAATAATATCTTTGGGATACCTATATATCTCCCATTATCTCCTATATCTTCTATAATATATAATATCTCCTATTATCTCTATATCCCACAATTATCTTCTATTATTATGTAATCCGTAAATTCTATCAAAGATGTCAAATTGTGCTTATAAATAGAGGTCATGTATCATGTATTTAGCACCCTTGAATAGAATGAGAACTACTCATTTATTCAATTCTTCCTTATTCTCTTCTCTTAATCTCTACTTTTTATTTAGTTTTATAACAAGTATTTAGTAATATTTTATCAATGTTGAAGAGCTCAATATTATTATTTTTTGTTGACGGTTTTAGGATTAAAGGACTAAAAATTTACTTTTTAAAATTAAAAGACCAAAACAAAACCTTTTGTAAAGTTAAAAAACTAAAAGTATATTTTAGTCATTTTTCTGTTATGTTAAAAGACCAAACCGTAATCAATGAGATGAGGCTTTATTACTGTTATAATATGTTAAAAAAACCAAAATAAAATTCACGGTTTTCTTGGGCATAATTTACTTTTGAGTTCGGTATTTTAACATAATTTTCCCAAGAATTAATGAGGGAAAAATGTTTGGGACGCTTGGAAGATTAGTATTGTATCTTAATATATTGCCTTTAATTTTATATAAAGTTCTAGTTTGGTTTCTTTATATGTATAAAGTATTTTAGGTAAATTAATTTTCCAATTCTCATGGCTTTCTTGAATTTTGAATCAAGTTCTTATATATTTTTTAATTCTATCCTTCAAATTTACACCGTTGGTACCTGTTTAAAATTGTTTCATAAAAACTAACAATGTTTAAAGAAAATTCCAATAATGTGAATTCTAGGAGAGTCTTGTACTCTTGTGTGTTCTGTTTTTGAGCAACGAAATGATAAGAAAATCCATAATAGTAACAAGCTGTGGGCAATTTTATCAAAATACTGTAAATAGTAAAAATAATTACCCAAATGTTACATTGTTGAAACTATTTACTCATATACTACATCTTTTAAAAGTCGTTTACGCCGAGATGACTCTGACAGCTTTTTTTTTAAGTGAAAAAGTGAAACTCGTTCAGGCCAAGAATGACTTCAACTACCTCCATTTTTATTTTCAGCGCCAATTACAACAAAAGATCCAATTTCATCAACTTCCGCCTTCCGTCCCTGCCTTTAAAGTTGTGGAGCAAATTACAGCTAAGACCCCATCTCATCATATCCATTCCTCATTTTCTTTTACTCTGCATCTTCTCCTAAATAGAATAAATATTAGTAGATTTTGTAGAAAAATTGCTTTTTATCTTGATACTTAAATTTAAAAGAAAATATATAAATAAATTAAATAAAAAAATATTTAAAACTTAACAGGTTCACAAAATTTATGAAACAACTAAATAAAAATATTAAAAACTTTAAGTTCTTAAAAAAAATCAAGAGAAACCCAGATTCCTCTAGGATAAGATGATGCTGAACAAATACGCTAGTTTAGAACAAAAACAAATATAAATATTAGAAATAATCAAAGACTTATTTGACAAATTATTATAAGACAAACTTAATAACTGAAGTGAAGATAAATTGGAAATTGTTTGGGGAATATCTCCTGAAAGCTTGTTACCCGCAGAACGTAGAATGGTCAATCGCTCAAGTCTTCCCATCTCAAGCAGAATGGGCCCTTTAATGAAATTAAAATTCCAATCCAATGACTCTAACATTGTCAGATTGTACAAAGATGGCGGAATAATTCAATGTGTGTATATATTTATATTAGTGGTTGATTTTTCAAACATTAAGTTATCCCAAAAAAAAAGGTTGATGCAATGAAAAAGAAAGAAAATGATGTTAGTGATAACCTACAAATGGTCTGGTCAAGTGTGGTAGGCTATGAAATAACCCAAAATGTATGTTAATGAGAAGTTTTGTCCCTTAATTTTTTGAGGTATTCTTTCATCTTTTGACGTAGTCCCTTAATTAATTTCATTGCTTGTTGTACAATTTCACATCTCAGATGACACTTTCATTATTGAAAAGAAGCTTGCGTGGATATATTAATACTTCAATAGTACTTTCGCATTTCATTTTTTATTTTTTTAATTTTTGGGCAACACAATTATTCTTTTCTTAAAACCACCATGCATGAAATATAAATTTGAGAGTAAAGAAAATAGTAAAAATGTTAGTACAAAAAATATTACTGGTGTGTGTATATTAATGGTTAACTATTCAAACATTAAGTTGTTGTAAAAAAGAAGTTGATGCAACGAAAGAAAAAGAAAATTAAGTTAGTGATGAGGAGAAAATTAATTTATTTTTTATTTTTATTTATAATTTGTAGGGAGGGGCATGCACTAATGATACGTTTGGCAAGCTAAAAATAGATATACAAATAGATTATATGGATTTTTAAAAAATCCCGAAACGAATAGAACAATATTTCTACAAACTCAATAACTGAATAATTATTATTATTTTAATGAAAATGACTCATTCACCCATCCATCTCAAAAGAGTAGGCACATGACATGCTAGACTTTTCAAATATTAAGTGGATGCAATGAAAGAGAAAGAAAATTAAGTTAGTAATGAGGAGAATTTTTGACCCTACAAGTGGAGTATTATAATATCAAGAATCATATTTTTATTATCACTATATTGTAAGGCCACAAAGTAATCCCAAAATATATGCTAGTGATGAGAACGAGCTTCTTCGTTTTATGAAGTGTAATTTCAATTATTGGACCACATGCCTTTTCATTTTCATTGCATTAGTCTTATTTTGATAGGAAATTATCATTTGATAAAAAATTTGCCAGTATAGCAAATAATTAAAATGTTAGTTTAAAAAATATTACTAGTATACAATATTAATGGTTGAGTTTTAAAAAACTAAGTTGTCCCCAAAAAGAAGTTGATGCAATAAAAGAGAGAGAAAATTACATTAGTGATGAGGACAAATTTTGACTTTACAAATTGTATGTTATTAACCCAAGGACCATATTTTTATTATCACTACATTTTATAGCTTACAAAGTAACAAAAAATATGCGTTAGTGATGAGAAAGATTCTTTGTCACTTTATGAAATGTGATTTTTCTTCTTGGACCACATTTTCATTTTCATTGATTTAGTCTAATTTGAGAGAGTAACTCAAAAAATCCTGGTCTTAATTTGATTGGATGTATTACATCTTTCTATCTCCCATTTGCAGACACATATGAATGGCGTGCTTGACTTGGCAGTAGACCTCAAAGTCATCACACTCCATCTCATAAGAAACTGCTTCTAAATATTCATTCTTATACGAATATGATATCATCTTGGTTAAAATAAAATTACTTCTTAAAGATACATGTAAATAATACCACTTTAAATATGTGTGTGTGTGTGTATATGTAATATTTTGGTGTATATTAATAAAATCACATTACTTATGAAACAGCTTGCAGCTGTTCAATGTCTTTTATTTGTATTTTTTTGGCCAAAAAAATCAATTTTATTAATATAAAAAAATAGTACAAGCAGGCCAAAATAAACGCTCAAAAAACCTAAGATACAATCTAACACACAAAATACTAAAAATAAAAAATACAAACAAGACAAAAACAATTAGAATCCAACTAGAAACATGGACCACGTCAACCAATACCCTTTAATTTCATTGCTTGTTGTACAATTTCACGTCTAGGACGACACTTTGATTATTGAAAAGAAACTTGCGTGGATATATTGTTACTTCAATAGTACTTTTGCATTTCGTTTTTAATTTTTAATTTTTAATTTTTGGGTAGCACAATTATTCCTTTCTTAAAACCACCATGCATGAAATCTAAATTTGAGAGTAAAGAAAATAGTAAAAACATTAGTACAAAAAATATTACTGGTGTGTATATTAATGGTTAACTATTCAAACATTAAGTTGTTGTCAAAAAGAAATTGATGTAACGAAAGAAAAAGAAAATTAAGTTAGTGATGAGGAGAAAATTTGACTATACAAATAGTCCGTTCTCACATAATGAACTATATTTTCATTGTCACTATATTGCATAAATCACAAAGCAGGCCAAAATATACGTTTCTAATGAGAATGATTCTTTGTCACTTTATGAAATGTAATTATTGGACCACATTTTCATTGTCATTGATTTAGTCTAATATGGAAGAGTACTCCTAAAAGAAAGTTCGTAAGAGGAAACATGCACCTCAGAGGTCTTAATACCTTAATTTCATTAGATGTATTACGATCTTTCTATCTCCCATTTCGCAAATGCATGGCATGTTTAACTTGGCATTTCTAACTTCATGTACAGCTTTTTCTTGATGATCACTAGTTAAAAAAATGTAACCAAACTGGAAATCTATTATTTTTACTTGAGGCAGTATGCTTTATTTAATTATTTTGTCTCCCTCCGTTGCCAAGAAAAGTCAAGGCACGTAAAGACAATGCCGAGCCCAAATTGCAAAAGGCATCTCTCATGATACTTCTCTTGTCCTTAATATAAGACCTAGTTAACTAATTTGATTAGATTAAGAAAGTTAGGCAAGTTAGTTAATTATAAAAAATATGACATGTTTTTTTCTAAAACACCATAATTATCTTCTTTAATATCTTCTCTCCCTTTTCTACTTGATTATGGTTGAGGGAGTATCCATGGGGGTAATTTAGAAAAAATTGATAAATATGAGAAATAGGTCTTATATTTAGGACCAAAATTAACTTAACAATTAGGTCCTATATTAAGGACCAGAGGAGTAATATTTAAGTTCGGCTAAAAGGCAGATTAGTCATTAGCATGGGGACTTGAGAAATTTTTTTTTTAATTTTGAAAATAATGTTTTAACTTTGAAAAGTTTAAAATTTAATTTAACAACATAAATTATAGATATTACACAGTTTTTATTTGGCGAGCACATAAAGACATCACTTTTATATATTTGATACTTTGTGCATTTATAAAAATACCCATAGTCTTTAAACGGTAATCTCTCTTTCTCTCTATCTCTTTGTGTGCATTTTAAATATTTGCATGGTTTTTTAATATTATTAATAGATGAATATGCAACCATAAATTGAATTTATTGATACTTTAATTCATAAATTGTAGGGAGGAGCATGCACTAATGATGAGTGACTACAAAAAAAAACAGCTTATTACCGACGAAAAATTATTCCGTCGCTAATTTTTTACAGATTACCGACAAAATTTTTCCGTGACTACTAGTAGTGATAGATTAGCAACGAAATTTTTGTCTGTTGCTAAATTCCGTTTCTAATCTGTCAGTAAATATTTAGATATGAAATTTTTTCCATCAGAAATTTTCATCGCTAATTTTAATTATAAAATTTTTAGCGACAAAAATTTTCTGTCGCTAACTTGTTTGTTACAGAAGTTTTCATCACTAATTCCATCACTAATTCTATTCTGTCACAAATCCATTGTTAATCTGTCACTAATTTTAAATTTCATTATTTTAGACTATAATCTTACAACATTATATAATAACATAATTAAAAATATAATGATTTAAATATATTTTTAATTATAAAATAAATTAATATATTTGTGAAGTTAATGTTAATAAAGGTATCGTCATCATTCATGTCATCAGTAGGTATATACAGAGAATAGGAAGATAATTTCTTAGAAAACTTGTTTATATTTCATTAAAATCAATTCTTCTTGATTATTAATATTATAAGAATATTAATAACTTTCTTATACAAACTGATATAAGAAAGAAATAATTTTATCATATATACAATATATTGAAAGATGTAATATATGTTAGAAATTCAAAACCCAAAAATAAATTTATATGAACATCTCAATTTATGATTATTAATCAAACTAATATTAAAGTGTATTTTGAATTTCAATCATTAAACAATAAAATTTAATCATGATATAATTAATACCCATGATATAGATTAATTTTGGTCTTCAATACAAAAACAAATTATATATACAAAGAATTTTAAGAAAGAAAATTATATAGGATACATATACAAGAGATTATTGTTTACCATAATCTATTCAAATCATTTAATTTTTTATATAGAATAATATATTTGATTTTATTATAGTAACTATTTTTTAAATAACAAGATTTTTTTACGAATCATAAATGGTTTTCATCAAATATATAAAACACAAATAGATAATATAATATAATACATATATAATTAAATTATACATCTTATTAATGTTAATTTAAAAAATAAATTATTTATGAAAACATTATTTATTATTAAAAATTAAAAATTACTGTCATTGGAAATTAAAATTATATTAAAATTTTTTTAAGAAATAAAACATTATAAAATAAATAGTAAAACAAATATTTAAAAATTATTTTGGCATTAAAATAGTTATGATTAAAATTATCATATAATTTATTTTTAGTTTTTAATAATATATATGTACATATAATTGTTTATTTAAAAGAATATTATATACATATTTAATTTTGTATAATAAGTCAATAAGCTCATTGCAGCTCAACTGGTAAAGCCGCACACACGCATAGACAAAGTTCAGGGTTAGAGCTATGGAGACGTCACTTTGATGAGGAATAATGTAGTGGCGACACGTGGCGTCACAAGGTGACATGTGAGGTGGTAGCGACCCGTGACAAGCAGGGGTGAGAGGTGGCAACAATATGTGGTAGTAAACATCGAGGTGGCAGCGACACGTGGAAGTGGCCGACGATAGTCGTCGGCAATGATGTGGCAACTGATAGGCTGCCACGTGGCATTAAAACTTTTTTTTTTTTCAAAAATCAAGTTAGCAACGGATTGTGATAGAAATTGCTGTCAGTAATTAGTAATGGATTAGTGACAAAAAATTTCCTTCAGTAATTAAAGACAAGAACTTCCATTCTGTCACTAATCCAATTAGTGATAGAGGAATTAGTGACGGAACAAATTTCATTGCTAATTCGATTCTGTCACTAATCTGTCACTAATTCCGTTGCTAAATTTCGTTACTAATCGCATGTTGTCTTGTAGTGTGTTTGGCAAGTTAAAAATAGATATATAGATAGATTATAAGGATTTTAAAAAAAAATCCCAAAATGAATAGAACAATATTTCTACAAACTCAATAACTAAATAATTATTTTTTTTAATGAAAAGGACTCATTCACCCATCCACCTCAAAAGAGTAGGCACATGGCCTGGTAGACTTTTCAAATATTAAGTGGATGCAATGAAAGAGAAAGAAAATTAAGTTAGTAATAAGGAGAATTTTTGACCCTACAAGTGGGGCATTATTATATCAAGAACCATATTTTCATTATCACTATATTGTAAAGCCACAAGGTAATCCCAAAATATATGTTAGTGATGGTAACAAGCTTTTTTGTTGTATGAAGTGTAATTTCAATTATTGGACCACATACCTTTTCATTTTCATTGCATTAGTCTTATTTTGATAGGAAATTATCATTTGATAAAAAATTTGCGAGTATAGCAAATGATTAAAATGTTAGTTTAAAAAATATTACTAGTATACATATATTAATGGTTGAGTTTTCAAACGCTAAGTTGTCCCCAAAAAGAAGTTGATGCAACAAAAGAGAAAGAAAATTACATTAGTGATGAGGAGAAATTTTGACTCTACAAATATTATGTTTATAATCAAGGATCATATTTTCATTATCACTATATTGTATAGCTTGCAAAGTAATAAAAAATATACGTTAGTGATGAGAAAGATTTTTTGTCACTTTATGAAATGTAATTTTTCTTCTTGGACCACATTTTCATTTTCATGGATTTAGTCTAATTTGGGAGAGGAATCAACAAGTCCTATTCTTAATTTGATTGGATGTATTATATCTTTCTATTTCCCATTTGCAGACACATATGAATGGCGTGCTTGACTTGGCAGTAGACCTTAAAGTCATCACACTCCATCTCATAAGCAACTGCTTCTAAAGATCCCTTCTTATATGAATATGATATCATCTTGGTTAAAATAAAATTACTTCTTAAAGATACATGTAAATAATACCATTTTAAATATATGTGTGTGTATATATGTGATATTTTGGTGTATATTAATAAAATCACATTACCCATGAAACAGCTTGCAGATGTTCAAAGCCTTTTATTTTTATTTTTTTTGGACCAAAAAAATCAATTTTATTAATATAAAAAAATAGTGGAAACAAGCTAAAATAAACTCTTAAAAAAACTAAGATACAACCTAGCACACAAAATACTAAAAATAAAAAATACAAACAAGACAAAAACAATTAGAATCCAACTAGAAACACGGACCTGTCAGCCAATACCTTCCCTTAGAGCCTTAGAAGCACATGCACTACCCTTGAATTCCCTTCCTCTGGTACATCCTCTTTGCTGCACATCCTACCAAAAAATCGGCAGCTTTATTACCTCTTCTTCCAGCAAGAAAAACACCTTTTATTAATTTACAAAAAATAGAAGACTTGTAGAAATCTTCACTTGCTTTTCTTTTCTTCTTGCCTCTATTTCTACTGCATCATCCTTAGCTTCTTTTTCTGTCGTCTCTTGCACTTTGCTATTATGTGATTCTGCAAACTGTTTCTTCCTTTGCTCCCTTGCAGAGTTATTTTCTTTAAACTTCAACAACCAAAATGGAATTTGGGATCTCAATCTCTAAACATTTATATCTTTATGTTTTTGAATGCTTTGCTTTGACAGCTTTCATGAACTATGGATCCAATGCTCAACTTATACTAGAAGATGAATGTTTCTTAATTAATCCCTTTATGTTTTTCTCACTCCTTAGTAAATACTATATTACTCTATTTAGCGTTATGATTAATTCTGCCATTTCTATATGTTTTCTTACTGTTCAAAGAAAAATACACAAAAGAAAGGGGTCAACGTGGTGGTTGACCCTTTCCTCTTCTTGAGCAAGTAGTGATAAAAAAACTGTCGTAACTTTCGAGCCTTTTTTACCCCCTCCAAGAAGGGAACTAAGTAAACTAATTCAAATGTTTTCTTTCTTTCTTCCTCTTTTTTTCCCCTTTTTACCAATCAAGATTCCAATGGTTGAAAACTATAGTAATTTATTTTATTCATGTATTTGCCACTGCTTTAATTTTATGCTAATATTGAATTCAACGAACTAAGTAATCAATAATTTTTTTTTTTGTATAAGGAATGCGATTTATTAAAATTTCTATATTATACATAGATATAAATTATATCTAAAATTTTTTGAGCAACCTGGATAGATGAATAAAGCTTAGTAATACCTTTTGCATGCACAGAATATGATAGAAAATCATTTTTTATCAATTACTTTTTATGTATTAATACAAAATATCCTATTAGCTTAATTTATATGATTGTTATAATTTCTGAGTAATTTAGTCCTCACACACGTACTGAAATAAATATGAACAATCTACTTTAATTTAAACTCATCTACTTTAATTTCCATAACACCCAATTCATTTTGATTTTTCTTGCTATTACTATATATTGTATTTGGTGCAGTCTTCTCGTATTTATAATTTATAAAATGTGTTAAATAGTCGTTTATCAATCTTTCTTTTTTTAAAAAAATAAACGAAAAAAGTTCTGAAAAATTATATTAATTATTTTTAATAGTTTTATACTTTGAGATATATCATTATAAAGAGAAAATAAAAGCTATGTTTTAATTACTAGTTTGAAAACTTGTAGACCACAGTTATGAAAATAATAAATTAATCAATTACATTATTATTTATTAAATAGGCTAAAATACGTATAACCCCTTTAACTTTGAGTCAGCTGCAAATCACCTCCTAAATTTTAAAAGTTTAATTTAAGAGCCCTGATATTTTATGCTTTGAATCTCAACTCCTCTACTGTTAAAATTAAAGTTCAAACTTTTGACATGTCACAAATTTTTTATATGTTTTATTATATACATTTCATTTAAAAAATAATATTTGGCTTTTGAGATAAATATTTTAAGCGTTTTCTATCTTTTTCATTTTAAAAAGACATGGTGAAATAAATATTGTAATTTTTTTAAGTATGTTATATTTTTATGTATAAAAAGTATATAAAATTACATGTCAAATACCAAATATTTTTTTTTTAAAAATGAAATGGCATATAATCAAAAAATAAAAATTACGGCATGACGAAAGCTGTTAATTTTAATGGTAGGGGAATTAATAGTCAAAACACGAAATATCAAGATTATTAGTTTAATTTTTTAAAGGTTAGGGAGGTAATGTACAACTGATATGGAGTTTAGAAAGTTCTGTGTATTTTAACCTATTAAAAAATATTTTTATGTTTAGTTTCCGGTGTGCTTATTAGGGAAAACGTGATTTTTGGGCATTGCTAGTGCTGTTCTGGATAAGAAGACCTTTCTTAATCAATATAAAAACAAAAAAACAACCAACAAGTGTAGGTCCAAGTGGAAGGAACTTGGGCAACTTAAACATTATGTCCTGAGTTCGATTCTTAGGACGGTGTATATAAAAAAATACTATTGGGAGGAGTCCTCACTATGGCACTTGACAATACCCCGAGATATTAGTCTCTTACCGTTCGGGTAGGAGGATACTCCAGACAACAAAAAATAAAAAATAAAAAAAAACAATTTGGATATATATTTACTATGACATAGGTTTATAGGCTAAGCCTTTATGAGCGTTTTAAATTGAATTTGAACCAGCTTTGCATGATCCATATGTTGGAGAACTTCATCAATATCAATGCATGTCAAAATTAAACAAAGAGGGCCACGGCAAGTACTTTGAAATTTCTTTATCTATAAGGTTGACAGATGTCTATGAACATAAAATATAGATGTTGAGGTTCTTCCTTTATGGTGCATGATTTTAATTTTTTAATTTTTAATTTCTAAAAAAACTGAATTTTGTTTGCTGCAATGAAAGTTCTAGAAACAATATCATCAAAGATAGGGAACTTGAATTGGAATGTCACCCACGTTCTTGTGTCGATGGAGGCTTAAAAAATGAGACCATTAGTACAGCAAATAGCATCATAAGGAATGTAACATGCGATTGCAGCTTCTCAAATGGAAAAGTTTGTCATGTTACAAATATGTAAGTGCATCTGTGCATATAGTTACAACGTAACCCTTTCAATTTGGGCACGAATCAAGCTCCAATCTAAATTAAGTTGTGTTTAATGAGCTCCAAATAATATTGAAAAGTTTTCTTTCTTACTTTTTGTTTCTTTCTTTATTTAAAACTAGTTGATTTGATCTTGAGACACATTTCTATATGATATTTAGAATAAGTTCGGTCTGGCTGCATCACAATAAAATTAGTATTCAAATGCATATTGGTGCTAGTTATGACATAACTTATTTTATTTTTGCTCTATGTAAATAGTTGTAGTAATGTGTTTTCTTTTTATGATAGCGTTTTCACAAGTCTCAATTTATCTGGACTTTTACCAAGTGAATTTGGATTCCTTACCTATCTGCAAGAATTGTAAGTAATGAAATTTTTTTAATTCTATTATTGGTTTAAATATATGTGTGTGTGCTTAGTTGAAATGTGGGAATTTCTTATCTAAAATGTAACTTTTATATATGGCACAGTGATTTGTCTTACAATTATCTATATGGATCAATCCCAAGGAGCTTTGCTAGACTCCCTCTTGTTGCATTGTAAGTGATCATAGAGTTGTGTGAATGAATATATATATACAAGCTTGAATTATTTGATCACATGTATTATTCATCTCTTAAACACATGTCTTAGACACCTTAATGGGAACCCAAGTAGTGGTCCAATTCCAAATGAAATTGGTGAAATTACAACTTTAGAGGATTTGTAAGTATAAATCATTACACTTTGAGTTTTAAAACTTATTGTTGTATTTAGAAATAATTTTATGGTTTTGGTACTTTCTACATAGATTTGAGAGATGGTCTATTGGAAGGGACTCTTCCTTCTAGTCTTGGAAAATTGAAGCAGTTACACAAGTTGTAAGAATATTATTTCAAGTGCAAATAATTTTCTTTTATCTTATTAGTTGCATTATTGTGACTACAGCATTAGTCTTGTTATAGATAATTTTTCATATTACTTTTAGATGTGCTATCTGTTTCTAAGGATTTGGAACTTGTAGGGATCTCTCTGGAAATAACTTCTTAGGGGCAATACCTGAAAGTTTTGGTAATCTGAAAAACCTAGAATATACGTGAGTGGTATAATATGATTCAATCATTTCATTATATTTTATTTTTGATGTTCTGTTAATTTCTTTTAAATTCTAAAATTTCTCTCCTAACATTTTTGCAGTTATTTAGTTTGGACAAATATATTAGGAAAATTACCTAATTTTATTGGGAATTGGACCCAACTCCGAGAAATGTGAGTCTGATATACTCTCTATCATGATGCTTTCCTTTTAAATAAGATACTATTTTATGAACTTAAGGTATCGAACTTAATGAAATTCAGTGCCTTTATTTTCATTTACTCCACTATTTATATTGTTCTATTTAATTTGTAGGAAATTGTTGAAAACAAAGAAAGAAGGGAGAATTATTATAGGACTCTAATAAAAGAATGTAATCACTAAAAATTCAGACAACAACAATTGAGCGAGATGTAGTGATAAGATTTAGTAGAAAATGACTGCTAGTATAGATTTATGTTGATCACTTGTCATTTAGATTTATTAGTAAAGGATGGGAGGTTGTGTAATGTATAATCTAATCAGTTGTTAATAACTACTTAAATTCTCAATAACAGTGGATGAGAGAGGAAAATTATCTATGTGGGAGTGAAAATAAGGAACAGAACTGAATCGAGATATAATTATGTATGCTAGTCCAAGCTAAGTAAGTAACTAAATAAAATAAAATAATGCAATAATTTTAAATTTTGCAATTAAAATTAATCCAAACAAATAAAAAGACTGTGGGGACTGGGCTTATTAAGTATTTCCCTTACTTTCAAAATTACTGTTTCCATGACTTTTTTATTTGGGAGGGATTTGGAGGGAACATCCATGGAAGGCCCCATTCCTACAACCATATCTCACTTAACAAATTTGTCTGATCTGTGAGCACTTGGTCTTTTGTAATTCATCCGCATACTGTTTGATAGTTATGAAATTTAATTTCAACATAAAAATATTTTCCTATTATTGATACTGTTTTGTATTTAATTTTTAATTCAGGAGAATATCCGATTTGCATGGCCCAGCGATAATGAGATTTCCTAATCTGGAGAATTTGACGTCCTTGCAATACCTGTAAGTTGAGAATTTAACAATGAGGTGAAATTTTGTTTATTGAAAATGAGCTATACATATTCTCAATGAGTTTTCATACTTTGTTTTTCTCTCAGGACGTTGAGAAATTGCTTCATCCATGATTCCATTCCAAATTATATTGGTAAAATGGAAAACTTACAAAGTGTGTAAGTTGCTTCATCCTCAAATAATATGCCCAAGTTAAGTTTAATTGACAACCTAATTCCTAATTTAGAGCTACTTACTTTTATTATGGACTATTTACTACTAGCAATATTATTTTTCAGTTATTTTTATGAAGCAATATTTGTGGCCTTGTGTATTAATTACAGAGATTTGAGCTTCAACAAGTTGACCGGTAAAATCCCAAACAATATAAGTAGGCTAAATTTCATGTAAGGGAGCATTCTACGCACGTGCACAACTTGTTTTCTTTTTTTGGGAACTTAATTACTCATTTTTAATGGATCTTTATTAATTATGCATGCACGAGGCTAACTGAAAATTCTCTGACTGGAAAAATTCCCGATTAGATATTGCAACCGCAATCTGGTTATCTGCTAGTAAAACATTTTTATTTTAATTTTATTTATCATTATACTACATATAGTTTAATGCCATTACTATTTGAAATTAAATACCATAAATCTCATTGACAAAAACATCTTTAGCCTTTAAGTCTCTCATCATTTTTAATTAATTCCCTTTGCATAATGTCATTTTGATTTGAACTTTGACATATAAAAAAATTTAGGAGAATTGTTATGAAGTGTCAAAGAAGGAACATAAGTCCTAATAATAATACAACAACATGTAATGACAAGTTTCAATCTAGAAAATGTCAACTATTCATTTGTTATTAGGAATTTGTATTAATTTTTTACTTGAGATGCCATATTAAAATTTTAATCTGCACAATTTTCTACACGCACTATTTTTTATTAAACTGTCTTGATAATTCAAGATGTCTAAAACTTGTATGGCCATTATTGTACCTTACTTTCTTAAGTTTTTTAATTTTCATGTTGGTGCTCTTACTATGAGTAACTCGTCAAAATTTTATTAACCGGATATCATTTTGTCTTGAATAAAAAAAATGTCTAGATGCCAATTCAAATAAGATTTTTTTAATTTTTTTAAAAATGAAATAATTCAATTTAAATACTAACAAAAATTTCTTCCCCCTTTAATGCCTTATAATTAATAAGCAGTGGAACTTTAAACAAGAAAAGCCTGGCCAACCAACTCATCTAAACTTTATCTAATAAAAAAAATATAACAGGAAAAAAACTTACATGTGTAATTTCACACTACTTTCTATTATAGTGATTTATCTTACAACAATTTTTTGGAGACTTCTACGACTAATTGTCAATACAAAAATTTGTAAGTTGCTCTCCTCCACCCTAAAACAACTCTTTTCTTGTTCTTAAAAGCATCACGCCTTTTTTTTTTTTTGGTTATATAGAAACTTGGTTTCAAGTCTGTCATCTTCAGCAAACACCTTGTAAGATTATACTTATACATGGCTGTCATGTTTCACTTATTCTAAATGCTTTTGATTCATGTTCTGTAACTTTTGTATATCTTGTAGATGTACTTGCCTGAAAAGGAGCCTTCCTTGTGGAGGAAAATCCAAGTGTGAGTGCTTAATTAAACTTTTGTATATCAATGTTTTCTTGCTTGTTTAAGAGTTTCCCCCAATATTATTTTTTTAATTGTATTTTATTTTCAATAAAAACAAATAAATCACCCAAAAAACCCATCATGAACCCTTTCAAGAGTTTTAACTAAATAATGTAGATCTTAGTCAACATAACAACGAAGTGGCTATCAAAGTCATGTAACAATATATATATATTTGATAATTTGGATTCTCTTCTAGACATGCTTTTTGATGAGGTTGTCCCTACGTATGCAGATCATTCATTGTTCATAAATTGTGGAGGACCACAAATTATATATGAGGGGAATAAATACGAAGGCGACATCAAGCCTGAGCCTATCTCATTCTTTTGCTCTAGTGATGATAAATGGGCTTATAGCAGCACAACAAGAGTAAAATACTATAATAAAATAACAACAAATAGATTTTCCCTCAACATTACTGGTCCTGACTTTTACCAAACAGCTCGTATTTCCCCTTTATCTCTCAAGTACCATGGCCTCTATATGATTAACGGAAATTACAATGTCAAGCTCTATTTTGCTGAGATTATGTATTCTCATGACCAAGATTTCAATCACATTGGAAGACGCATATTTGATGTTTCAATCCAAGTGAGTCCCAGTCTCACAATGTTGAATTTAATTTTTTTTCCTAGTGATTAGAGAATTTCATGAATAGTGAGAAAATAAGGCTCTACATCCATAGAGCCATACAGTTGAAGAGAAATAAATATTGTAGCATGTCTCACTAGCAGGCGAGCTCACCACACTATGTTTATGTATCTCTTTAATGGGTGGCTAAATGGCTAATTATAAATGAGAAATACTTACATACTCCTAAAGTGTCACGTCATCCCTAACCTCTCCAATAAAAATGTTCCAAGTGTCCTTTCTTTTGGATCTCATATCCCACAAATTTCTCTTGATTATTTTTCTTTCTCCATGACCCATTATGATAGAAATTTGTGGGATCTATAAAAAAGGACACTTGGAGCATTTTTTTTCGGATAGAGCATAGATGACTTGACACTCCAGCAGTATGTAAGAATTTCTCATAATAAAGACCAGCCCTATCTATGGTGAGGTCCCCCCCCCAAAAAAATAAAAATAAATGAACTCTTACAGGACAAGGACTATTACCATATATAATTATTTAACATGCTTTCAACTGTTTTTGCTATGTACGTTAACAAAGCTCTGAAAAGTCAAACTTTTGTATGTATATCTTGACAGGACAGGAAATGTTTGCATGATTTCAACATTATGAGGGAAGCTGGTGGCGTTGGTAAGGGCATTATCAAGGACTTTAATGTTGATGTTAATGATAACATCTTGGAGATTCATTTATACTGGGCTGGAAAAGGAACTACTTATATTCCTAATGATGATAATGGTGTATATGGACCTCTTATATCTGCTATTTCAGTCACCCCAAGTAAGTCAAATCTCATATTTATTGGTTTACGCTCTTTCTAGCTTAAGCTTGGTGATGACGATTTTGACTTTGATATGAATCGTAAGCATTACTACTTTTTGTCATGTAGATTTCAAAATTCCATGGATTTCTAGTGGAGCCATTGCTGGAATTGTGGTTGGATCATGTGTGCTCCTCATCATACTAATAATAATATTCGTCCTCCGAAAAATGGGCTTACTAGGCGATAGAGATTCAAAAGACAAACATAAGATCAAAATCAAAAATAATAAAGTTGGTATATGTATTGATAATTTGGTATAACATAGTGAAAAAAATGATTTTTTATATGGCTGAATTCTACAATGCAAGTCAAATGGATAAATAATGATATTTGCATATACGTAATTATTTCTAAGTTTCTTGCAATTTCAATGTATTTTGCTTTGTGTAACATCCTGAGTTTTATCCGGTTTTAATAGCCTCTTTTTGGTTGATTTTGAGGATAGTTTAGTGATTTAATGTTGATCTTGGTGTTTGGGTTAGATTTGAGGTATGTTGGAGGAATAGGTGAATAGACCCTCTTAGGGTATGTTCGCCGCGGCGAAGTTTTACTTCGCCGCCGCGAACCAGGAGTTCCAGGGGGAGTGTCTTTTAGGAAGGTTTCGCCGCGGCGAAGATTGGAGTTCGCCTCGGTGAAGTCATGTTTTCAGGCGAGTAATCCCTCTCAGGATTAGTTCGCCGCGGCGAAAGGTCGTGAATCTATATAATCGCTGGAGGGGTCAGATGTGCGAAAATTAGAAAATCTGAAGGAGGAGAGAGAAGCTCTGCTAGGGTTTCGGTATTGTGGCTTGGGAAAGGTGTTCCTAAGGATCCATTACCTCATGTAAGTGACTTTAACCTCTAATCTACCTTTCTTCTTGGAATTTCTAAGGATTTATGGTGAAACCCTAGAGTTTTCTAAGCTGTTATGGAATTGAGGTTTTTGACCGATTGTTTTGAGTTTAATTGATTGCTTTGGGTTAGTTTAAGTATTTAATCGGTGTAGTTTTCTTGGATTTGAAGAACTTTGAGTTTTGAAGCTAGGGTTTATGAGATTGGGAGGTTTGTGATTGAGGATGACAATGTGGAGATTGATTTTGAGTTTTGTGATTTAGGTTATGTTAAGGAGGGTTAAATTGGATGTTTAATCGGTTTAGAATGTTGTTAAGACTTCAATTGTTCAAATGGGATGTTTGGGTGTTGAATTCCTATAGTGGGTCCTTGAGGTTGTGAATTTTAATTGATGTTTGGAAAGGAATTAAGGTTTTAACGGATTTGTATGACCATGGAGTGTTGTCTTGATAGTTATACCCTTAGAGTTGGGTAGAGTTTTAATGGGAGATAGGAATTTCGTGTCCCCAATTGTTGTTTTGGCCACATTATTAGTTGAAAGCTAATACATGGTGGTTGTGTGTTTGTGTGCTTGTGTAGACCGGTTGTGAGCCTTGTTGGTGCACGGGGCCGTATTGTCGGTTTGTTATTCCTTGCTCAGGCGAGAGATAACCACTTTCCAATCCTTTGTACATGCTTTTGTGGTACTGTGAGTGGATTTATGCTTTGTGCTTCGAGTAGCAACTGTGTTCAAAGTGTATGTTGTATATTAAAAAGGAAAACCGTCTTGTGGGGTTTCAATTGATATGGAATGAATTTATTACTTGTGAAAGATAGGCCACTGAAAGAAGTTAAGTGTAAAATGATTATTACTCTTTGATTTTGGTTTGAGCATGATGCATAAATTGGGAATTGGTGAGAGTTTTGATTGTTACTACCACGTGGTAAGGCCTCCATTAATGCATGATGGTTGGCTCTGTACGTCCCCTATAGTGAGGGATAGGCCTTTTGGCTCCCTACGTCCCCCAGAGTGAGGGATAGGCCTTTTATGGCTCCGTACGTCCCCCATAGTGAGGGATAGGCCAGGCTCGACTCTTGAAAATCCCCCAAAGTGAGGGATATGGTTGATGGGATTGCATCATTGCACTTGCATGACTTGTTGTGGCTATCAACTATTATATTACTTGTGAACTGCCCCACTTGACACCTCACGAGCACCTATTTAGTAGTACCTTGATTTGGAAAGATTGGTTACTGGGACGTTTGTCTCACCCCGTGGTTTACAATGTTTTCAGGTGAAGGTTCCGGGCGTGGGCCATCGGGAAGAGACGCAGAGGCTTGAGCTTGGTTAGCTTTAGGCCTCTAGCCTTTGTATATGTATGGCTAGTATATATTGCCACCTTTAGGACCGCTTTCTGAAATATTTTGATTGCCCGGCCTTATTGTAAACTAGAGGGCATGTTACCTCCTTATTTTGGGTTGGCCGGAGGCCATTTCTAGTGTATTGGTGAAACTCTGATTTATTTTGTTGGAAACCATTTGGATGGGCTGATGTGATGTCTTCCATTACCCAGGCCGGAGGCTTAGAGGCCTAGTAGATGTAAATGAATGATCTTAGTTGCATGCAACGGACTTTGAGTTGGAACCGAGTTTAAATGTTAATTTCAAAAGTTATGCAAATTTCTTTCTACTATGGTAGTTTTTTGTAATAGCTTTCCTTTTCTACCGTAGTAGTGATCTTATGACGAGTTTATAATGTTTTCAGGTTAAGGGTTTTACAAATTGGTACTTAGAGCCAGTTCGTTTCTTTGAAATTTTTTCTTTCCTAGTGGCAATATACATACTTCATACATACCTTCCCTGTTTGTTTTGTGTTTCCTTTCTTTTCTTTACTAATGAGGGTTTCCATCCTTAGTTGGGGAGAGGAAGGATGGTATGGACACGTCAGACAGATCCAGTTGGTAACAGACCGCCTCAAGAGAATGAGGCCTTTCTGAGACAAATGAGGGAGATGATGACAGCCGTGGTAGATGAAAGATTGAGAAAGTTTGAAGAAGACTTCACGAGGAAGCATCAAGAGTCGATCAATCAGGAGGATTGAGAGAATGAGGTGACTATGGAGGCACAAGGAGAAGGAGAAAGGGGGTTTAGAGGTGGTGATCGAGCTGGAGACTTACCTCAGAGGGAGGAGTATCGAGCAGTTAGCCAGGGAGGAGATACTTCAGAGGGAGTGATTTACCCTCCGCTACTGAATGACATCACCAAGGTATGGAGAGAGGTACATCGTCATGATCCTCCCTAGTTTAAGGGAAGTTTAGAACCGTCAGATGCAGAGAAGTGGATTGAGCGAATGGAGACAATCTTTACTGTCGTTCCTTGTCTTTCCCCGCTCAAGGTGCAAGTGGTCGTCACTTATCTGGTGGAGCAAGGAAGACATTGGTGGGATAGTGCAAGACCTTCTGATATATCTCAGTTGGACTAGGATACCTTCAAGCGGATGTTCTATGATCACTTCTTTCCAAAGGAGTTACGGATGGAAAAGTAATTCTTGTTCTACTCCTTGAAGCAGGGAGAGATGCATGAGGATCAGTTTATCACAAGGTTTATAGACTTGGCAAAGTATGTGCCCAGGCAGACAGAAGATCATTCATTCTAGCTAGCTCAACAGTTGATGAATCGTGCAAGGCCAGAATTGAAACAGCAATTGGCCCTGTTAGAGGTCAATACTTTTGAGGAGATGTGTGTGAAGCTGCGGGTTGCAGCTAGAAGGACAAGAGAGGTAGTGGAGGCAAGGAGGGCTGAGAACCAAGCTAGAGCAGCCCGTTATCCTGGTCCTATAGGAGGAGTGGGGAAAAGGAGTCAGTACAGCTTTGGGAGCTCGAGTAGCTCAGGGAGAAACAGGAATCAAGGGCAGAATCAGAGGTCGAACGCTCAGAGGGGTTTTATGCAAAGGCGTTAGAATCCAAACAATCAAGCTGGCGGGGGACAGGGCTCCCGTCGAGATTCATCAGTGACCACCTCGAGTGTTACTGGACCGTGTCCCAGATGCGGGGGTAGGCATGCGGGGCAATGCTGGGAGTGCTTTCGATGCCACCGGTAGGGACATATTGCCAGAAACTGTCCAGAGAGTCAACCGACACCTCAAGCTGGCCGTTCTACTGTTCCGGGATGTGTCTATGCGATGACAAATGAGGAGGCTTCTGCATCTCCAAACTTGATTCGAGGTAACATTCTACTTGAGGGACATGTTATTTTTGCTTTATTTGACTCGAGTGCTACGCACTCCTTTATTTCTGTGGACTGTGCTCAGAAGTTGAGCTTGCTTGTGGTTGAGCTACCTTATGATTTGAGAGTGTCTACTCCTGCTGGAGTCACTGTCGTAACTGGAAGAGCGTGTCTAGAGCTTGCACTTTAGTTTGAGAATCGAGATTCTACAATAGATTTGTTTTATCTACCTTTGAAAGGTATTGACGTGATTATTGGCATGAACTGGTTGATGGCCAATGGTGCGATTCTCGATTGTAAAAGGAGGTTGGTGACAATTCCGGTAGGTGCCTTATGTGCTGAAATGTTAGGTGGTCCAGTTTTGTTGTCAATTGCTCAGGTAGAGAAAGCGGTGAGGAAAGGGTTCCAGGCCTTCATTGTCTTCTTTTCAATTAGTGAGGATGAGGCAGGAGGAATTGAACAGATAGCTATGGTGAGGGACTACCCTGAGGTGTTCTCAGATGAGGTTGCAAGACTACCTCCAGAGCGAGAAGTGGAGTTCTCCATAGAATTGGTTCCAGGAACCACCCCAATCTCCAAGGCTCCCTATAGAATGTCTCCTTCAGAATTGGTCGAGTTGAACAAGCAGTTAGAAGAATTGTTGGAAAAGGGACTTATCCGACCAAGTGTGTCGCCGTGGGGATCGCCGGTTTTGTTTGTGAGGAAGAAAGATGGTAGCTTGAGGCTGTGTATCGACTACCGACAATTAAACAAGGTCACAATCAAGAACAAGTACCCGTTGCCTAGAACTGATGACCTATTGGACCAATTAGTCAGAGCATCAATTTTCTCTAAGATTGATCTGAGGTCAGGATACCATCAGTTGAGGGTACGAGCAGAGGACATTTCAAAAACAGCCTTTCGAACTCGTTATGGACACTATGAGTTTTTGGTGATGCCTTTTGGACTGACAAATGCTCTAGCTGTCTTTATGAACTACATGAATCGAATCTTCCGCCCTTATTTGGACAGGTTTGTGGTAGTGTTCATCGATGACATCCTGATTTATTCTAGAAGTGAAGAAGAACATCGAGAGCATCTTCACATAGCACTACGGATGTTGAGGGACCACCAGTTGTATGCTAAGTTGTCAAAATGTGAGTTTTGGCTAAAAGAAGTGAAGTTCTTGGGTCATGTGGTGTTAGCTCAGGGAGTAGCAGTGGATCCTAACAAGGTGGACGCAGTACTTAAGTGGGAAGTCCCTAGATCGGTAACTGAGGTGCGGAGTTTTGTGGGATTAGCTGGCTACTATCGGAGATTCATCCAAGGTTTTTCTCAGATTGCAATGCCGTTGAATAAGTTAACCAAGAAGGATCAACCGTTTGTTTGGACGGAGAAATGTGAATCAGCGTTCCAAGAGCTGAAGACCAAGTTGACTACAGCTCCAGTGCTTACACTTCCGACCCCTGGAGTACCGTATGTTCTTTACACCGATGCATCACTAAAGGGTTTGGGTTGTGTGTTAATGCAGAACAATAAGGTGGTGGCATACGCTTCCAGGCAGTTGAGGCCACATGAAGAAAACTACCCAACCCATGATTTGGAGCTAGCGGCAGTAGTTTTTGCACTAAAGATCTGGAGGCATTATCTGTATGGCTCCCAGTTTGAAGTCTTCAGTGACCATAAGAGTTTGAAATACTTGGTGGATCAGAAAGAGTTAAACAACCGGCAGCGTCGTTGGATGGAGCTCCTGAAGGACTATGATTTTGAGATTAAGTATCATTCTGGAAAAGCTAATGTGGTAGCGGATGCTCTGAGCACAAAAGAAGTGCATGTGTTCTGTATGAGCTTAAAGGAACAATTCTTGCTCGAGGAGTTACTAGAGATTCCAATTGTACCGTCAGGGCAGGCTACCCTGTGTGCAATGCTTGGAGATTATGAATTCTATCAGGATTTACGAGCGGCTCAATGGGAAGATGATCAGTTGGCAAGGATTCGGGTAGAATTGGAGGATGGCCCAGTGCAGGACTATGAATTTGGAGACATGGGCATCCTGAAGTATAAGAACCGGATTTGTGTTCCCCAGGATGAGGAGATTAAAAGAACTATCCTAGAGGAGGCTCATCGAAGTCGTTACGCCATCCGCCCCGGTGCAACCAAGATGTACCACGACCTAAAGCAGTAGTATTGGTGGCCTAACATGAAGAAGGAAGTGACTGACTTCGTACTTTGATGTTTGACTTGTCAGAAAGTTAAGATAGAGCATCAACGACCTGGAGGTTTGTTGCAGGGACTAGAAATCCCTCAGTGGAAGTGGGACAGCATCTCCATGGACTTCATTGTGGGTTTACCGAGGACACCCGAAGGTTATGACGCTATTTGGGTAGTGGTGGACAGATTGACCAAATCTGCCCACTTTTTACCCTACAAAGTCAATTATACCTTGGAGAGAATGGCCAAGTTGTATATGGATGAAATCGTCAGGCTTCATGGGGTTCCGTCGAGTATAGTCTCGGACCGAGATCCACGC
Source organism: Neltuma alba (assembly GCF_004799145.2). Taxonomy (NCBI): domain Eukaryota; kingdom Viridiplantae; phylum Streptophyta; class Magnoliopsida; order Fabales; family Fabaceae; genus Neltuma; species Neltuma alba. The sequence goes on from NW_021636205.1 coordinate 409,112, forward strand.
TTTACTTCTAACTTTTGGAAAGCGGTGAATACAGCTTTGGGTACTAAGTTGAAGTTCAACACGGCATATCACCCACAGACTGATAGACAGACCGAGCGGACAATTCAGACGCTAGAGGATATGTTGAGAGCTTGTGCCATTGAATTCAAGGGGAGTTGGATTGATCACCTACCTTTGGCTGAATTTGCCTACAACAACAACTACCATGCCAGTATCCAGATAGCCCCTTATGAAGCACTCTATGGCCGGAAGTGTCGATCGTCTCTTTGTTGGACAGAACTGAGTGAAAGGACGGTTCTAGGACCAAACTTGGTAGATGCCACCACAGAGAAGATTGAGGTCATCAAGCAGAAGTTGCTGACAGCTCAGAGCCGGCAAAAGAGTTATGCTGATAGAAGGAGGAGACCATTGGAATTTTGTGCGGGTGACCATGTGTTTTTTAGGGTTACGTCGACTACCGGTATTGGAAGGTCCATTAAAGCGAAGAAGTTATCTCCTCGATTTCTTGGACCCTTTGAAATTCTGGAGAGAATTGGAGAAGTAGCCTATCGAGTTGCTTTGCCACCGCACCTGTCCAACGTATATGATGTGTTTCATGTGTCCCAACTAAAGAAGTACCACCCTGATCTGTCTCACATCTTAGAGCTTGAGGAGGTGGAGCTGGATGACAAACTAACTTACCAAGCTGAATCGGAAAGAATCCTTGATGTGAAGGACAAACAGTTGAGGAATAAGACCATTCGATTGGTGAAAGTCTTCTGGAAGGGCATGAGTCTTGGTGATGCCACCTGGGAGACAGAGGAAAGGATGCGACGCGATTACCCTCGTTTGTTTTCTTAGTAAGTGTTTGTATTTGTTTGTGTGGTGTTTTGTGTGATTGCTTGAATTTTAGGGACAAAATTCCTTAGTTGGGGAGAATTGTAACATCCTGAGTTTTATCAGGTTTTAATAGCCTCTTTTTGGTTGATTTTGAGCATAGTTTAGTGATTTAATGTTGATCTTGGTGTTTGGGTTGAATTTGAGGTATGTTGGAGGAATAGGTGAACAGACCCTCTTAGGAATCGGGAGTTCTAGGGGGAGTGTCTTTCGGGAAGGTTTAGCCACGGCGAAGGTAGGGGTATGCCGCGGCGAAGATTTTCTGGGCGAGCGAGAGTTTCCTCTCGGGAAGCATTCGCCGTGGCGAAGATTGGAGTTCACCGCGGCGAAAGGTCACAAATCTATATAATCGCTGGAGGGGTCAGATGTGCGAAAATTAGAAAATCTGAAGGAGGAGAGAGAAGCTCTGCTAGGGTTTCGGTATTGTGGTTTGGGAAAGGTGTTCCTAAGGATCCATTACCTCATGTAAGTGATTTTAACCTCTAATCTACCTTCTTTCTTGGAATTTCTAAGGATTTATGGTGAAACCCTAGAGTTTTCTAGGTTGTCATGGAATTGAGGTTTTTGACCGATTGTTTTGAGTTTAATTGATTGCTTTGGGTTAGTCTAAGTATTTAATCGGTGTAGTTTTCTTGGATTTGAAGAACTTTGAGTTTTGAAGCTAGGGTTTATGAGATTGGGAGGTTTGTGATTGAGGATGACAATGTGGAGATTGATTTTGAGTTTTGTGATTTAGGTTATGTTAAGGAGGGTTAAATTGGATGTTTAATCGGTTTAGAATGTTGTTAAGACTTCAATTGTTCAAATGGGATGTTTGGGTGTTGAATTCCTATAGTGGGTCCTTGAGGTTGTGAATTTTAATTGATGTTTGGAAAGGAATTAAGGTTTTAATGGATTTGTATGACCATGGAGTGTTGCCTTGATAGTTATACCCTTAGAGTTGGGTAGAGTTTTGATGGGAGATAGGAATTTCGTGTCCCCAATTGTTGTTTTGGCCACATTATTAGTTGAAAGCTAATACATGGTGGTTGTGTGTTTGTGTGCTTGTGTAGACCGGTTGTGAGCCTTGTTGGTGCACGGGGCCGTATTGTCGGTTTGTTATTCCTTGCTCAGGCGAGAGATAACCACTTTCCAATCCTTTGTACATGCTTTTGTGGTACTGTGAGTGGATTTATGCTTTGTGCTTCGAGTAGCAACTGTGTTCAAAGTGTATGTTGTATATTAAAAAGGAAAACCGTCTTGTGGGGTTTCAATTGATATTGAATGAATTTATTACTTGTGAAAGATAGGCCACTGAAAGAAGTTAAGTGTAAAATGATTATTACTCTTTGATTTTGGTTTGAGCATGATGCATAAATTGAGAATTGGTGAGAGTTTTGATTGTTACTACCACGTGGTAAGGCCTCCATTAATGCATGATGGTTGGCTCTGTACGTCCCCTATAGTGAGGGATAAGCCTTTTGGCTCCCTACGTCCCCCAGAGTGAGGGATAGGCCTTTTATGGCTCCGTACGTCCCCCATAGTGAGGGATAGGCCAGGCTCGACTCTTGAAAATCCCCCAAAGTGAGGGATATGGTTGATGGGATTGCATCATTGCACTTGCATGACTTGTTGTGGCTATCAACTATTATATTACTTGTGAACTGCCCCACTTGACACCTCACGAGCACCTATTTAGTAGTACCTTGATTTGGAAAGATTGGTTACTAGGACGTTTGTCTCACCCCGTGGTTTACAATGTTTTCAGGTGAAGGTTCCAGGCGTGGGCCATCGGGAAGAGATGCAGAGGCTTGAGCTTGGTTAGCTTTAGGCCTCTAGCCTTTGTATATGTATGGCTAGTATATATTGCCACCTTTAGGACCGCTTTCTGAAATATTTTGATTGCCCGGCCTTATTGTAAACTAGAAGGCATGTTACCTCCTTATTTTGGGTTGGTCGGAGGCCATTTCTAGTGTATTGGTGAAACTCTGATTTATTTTGTTAGAAACCATTTGGATGGGCTGATGTGATGTCTTTCGTTACCCAGGCCGGAGGCTCGAAGGCCCAGTAGATGTAAATGAATGATCTTAGTTGCATGCAACGAACTTTGAGTTGGAACCGAGTTTAAATGTTAATTTCAAAAGTTATGTAAATTTCTTTCTACTATGGTAGTTTGTTGTAACAGCTTTCCTTTTCTACCATAGTAGTGATCTTATGACGAGTTTATAATGTTTTGAGGTTAAGGGTTTTACACTTTGTATTTATATAACTTTTATTTTTGATGTAGAACTTTTAGATCTAAAAATGGGTTATTTCTCTTTAAAACAAATCAAAGATGCCACTAATAACTTTGCCTCAGAAAATAAGATTGGTGAAAGAGGTTTTGGATCGGTGCACAAGGTAATTTTTAATGTATCATATTTATCTTTAACCACTATTACATGGTTGAATACACATGTAAAGAGATTATCTTTTAAGACATATTGATTTTGCTCAAGAAAGATTATGAATATTGAGACTAAAGGGTAAATTGAATTGCAGGGTACACTATCAAATGGTGTTGTCATAGCTGTGAAATAGCTTTCCTCTAAATCAAAATAAGGGAATCGTGAATTTGTTAATTAAATTGGAATGATTTCTGCTTTGCAACACCCAAACCTTGTGAAGCTTTATGGATCTTGCGTTGAAGGAAATGAATTGTTGCTGATATATCAGTACATGAAGAACAATAGTCTTGCTAGTCCTCCTTTTGGTAAGGACTTGAATTCTTCACAATTAAAAAATACCATATGTTGTATTATATATGAGGAAAAGATAAAATTGATTGAGTATAAACGAATAAAATTGTTTTGATATACATTCTCTTATTGTGTGTGTTACAGTATCACGCCAAATGTAAAATCGTGTTTATATTATTTGCCAGCAGCTTTTAGTTATATCTTTATTTTTTAAAAGACAAAATTTAGATATTGTATTTTATGCTTTTTTTAATTCAAACATATTTTCTCATTTGAAACAACTTCTACAAATATTTAATTAATTTTTATTGAATGACTTGATAGTAATATGTTATTACTTATGATACCATTGATATTAATGTTAGGTGGCCATGGTCAAAAGATGCACTTGGACTGGCCTACAAGAATGAAGATATGCGTAGGAATAGCAAGAGGATTAGCTTATCTTCATGAGGAATCAAGGCTAAAAATTGTGCATAGGGATATTAAGGCAACAAATGTCTTACTTTATAAAGATTTGAATGCCAAGATCTGAGATTTTGGATTAGCCAAGCTTGATGAAGATGACAATACTCATATAAGCACAAGAATAGCAAGAACCATGTCAGTATATATTCTACCACATCTTTCTCACTGTATCACTATAATTCTCATATTTGGTTTAGCAACAATATTAATAGGTTTTTTCTTCTTAGACTTTCCTTGCAAATTCTTTGTTTCATAACTTGGTTATTAACATTATGTGTTTTCTTATTAGCGGTTATATGGCTCCTGAATATGCAATATGAGGATGCTTAACTGAGAAAGCAGATGTTTATAGTTTTAGAGTCGTCGTTTTAGAAATTGTCAGTGGAAAAAGTAACACAAGTTATAGGCCAAAATAGGAATTTGTTTACCTTCTTGATTGGGTTAGTGATGTTCAATATTCTTCATAAAATTAATGGTTTGATTGAATTTCAAACAATTGCATACTTTCATGTAATTGAAGGCTTATGTTCTTCAAGAGCAAGGGAACCTTCTTGAGTTGGTGGATCCAAGCCTTGGTTCAAGCTACTCCTCACAGGAAGTCATGAGAATGCTGGAGCTGGCACTCCTATGTACTAACCCATCTCCAACTCTCAAGCCATCCATGTCCTCTATTGTCTGCATGCTTAAAGGAAAGTTGTCAATCTAAGCCCTAACAATCAAACATCAGGAGAGTGACCAAAAGGTTACTACATTCAAGGCCTTGAGATACAATCATCTCAAGAAAGCCATAGCCAAACCTTTAGTTCTTCTTCTACATCAAGATCACATGAAAATGTGAAGTAAAGGGTTGAAGCAACGGATAGTGCATCATCACAATACAATTGTAGTAGTTAAACCTTAACTGCTTCTGCATTCTCATATGAAAGTGTGAAGAAAGGGTTCGAAGTAATGGATGGCTCAATGGTTTGATTCCTCTATTTCTCTTCCATGTAATAAACATTTCTCTTCATCTGGCAGGTTTCTTAAGAATTCTATCTCTGTATGATTCGATCAAAATGTAGGTTGGAAAACAAGCATAAAACTGCAATCTTTCATAAACGAGTAGATATTATTCGAAGAACGGAAATATAACATGAAGTGTGAAGAAGAATTTGTGCTAATTAGTTCCTCTGTTTTGCAGTTTAAATGTGATGTGTAATTAGTGCAATGCACAGCCTTGTCTTTATAAATATATAATTCTTGTTTTTATTGAACTTCCTAATACAAAATGCTAATTAATTCACTCTTGCTTAGTTTTCTCGTGATGATGGATAATAGGATTATTCTAACAAAGTTGCCAATCTTGAGAGTTTTGTTTTTGGTAAAGAGTGAGTGCCCAAGCCCAATCACAAACCCATGACAAACCTTATTAGCTAAACCCCTTTCATCTTCTTCACCAAAAAAAAAAAGACCCTTTCATTTAAAAAAAACCTTATCTGGGTGTCTGCTGCTGCCTCTTAGTTTCATGTTAAAATGAAAAAAAAGGTAAAAATATAATTTAGAACAAATAAATACATATAAATATGTTATAATGTAAATTTGAACTTTTTAAATATTAAAAATGTTATAGATATATAGTAAAAAATTGCAAGAGTCTGTTATACCAAATTTGAACTGCCCGATTCTGAAATCTGAAGTCATCTTTCTTCCACGCGTCCTTATCTTGGGAATTGAAGAAACCCGGGGAAATAAAATTCATAGAGGAGGAGGAGGAGGAGGAGGTAGTTAAGGGGGAGCAACCAAAGAAGCCTGAGCCAAGGAGATTGTATGATTTGTTTGGTCAAGGGGAGGAATCGAAGGAAGCTAATCCGGGGAGATTAAGTCATGGAATTACTCTGTTGATGAAACGCATAAAGAAGTGAAACAGAGGGAACCAGTTGGTTTAAAGAAGCTTTCGCTTGGACATGGAAACTCTTCTCTCTTATTTATACAAAGAAGGGTATTTTAGAGATGCCAACTTTGGCAAGGGTAAACAGTTTGATCTGAGCTGGTTCGATACTGAATACGCCCGGCATTATACATTGAGAAAAGTTATATTATCCTGTTTGCGTGAAGTTAGGTAAATTAATTTGTTGCAGGAGGAAGCTGCCAATATTGATGTCTAATCAGTGGCTTTGTAGTTTTCAATTTCATCTTGGGCTAAACTGATACCCACAGCCTATTGTAGCGCAGAGTCGTGAAAAAAGCAAATATTGCATGCAGTTTCTTGGCAATAAAAAAGCATAAAGGATTGAAATTTTGTTGCATGCTAAGAAACTCGCACATTTAAGAGTCCTACTTGTGACATGCATAGTCTGGTCATCTAGGTCATACGATCCAATTGTCTTCTATCAACATGATTATTTAATATGTGCAAAATAAATTCATATTGTGAACATAAGCAAGTTGATTCCTTGTGTCCATGTTTATATGTGCTAATATGAAATTGGATTTTGCAGATAGCTTTCAGGAAGTCATCTGAAAGAGGTAACATTGTTTGGCTGTCCGTCTGCCAATAGGTCTCATGTCAGTCCTTGTAAAAGACTGCGATACTTTTTTAAGATTCCAGAGAACACTGTAAGGCACATCTTGTGCACATACTTTCTCCATTTTTTTTGGTTGAAAAAAATACTATATAAAGCTGTAATTGTTAACTTCAAAATTTTCAGTTTTGTTATGCATCAGGTTTGCAGTAAATGCATGCTGAGAGATTCATGCAAGTTTGCGAATCAAAGTGTTTGGCGAACTGATAGCAACAATTTGGATCTGGCTATGGCAATGATGGTCATTTGCTCTTATGCCTTGTATTTAGTGCATCCTCGGCTGGTTGTTCCTGATAAAGTTAACAATTCAGTCAACCAGTTGCTAAAGGAGGTTCTGAAACTGAGTAAAACCTTATGATAATGCGTCTGGGTATATAACCAAAAATGATATAACTTTTTTTTCCCCTTCCTCACAATTCTATCTGAAGAATCAAGATATATACAAAACATGTGATGACCTGATGAATTACAGCCTTCAAGCTATGGATGTGGAAGTCTGCTCTGTTAGCTGATTTTTGCTGTTTGCACTGAATTGTTTAGACCTTTAAGATTGAGATAAACATATATGTTGAGGCAAGTGATCATATTCTGCCTCTTTGGTCCCTCATTTCTTACTCTGTAGATTTCGTTTATTTTTCATGCCAAAGAAAAAACAAGTTCTTGTAAAATTTATTGAAATGTTTAAATCTTAATATCATGAATTATAAGTTCTCAAATATAAGAATTTGGGAAAATTGATCAAAATTCCTCAATTATGAATGTAGTTAAAACTCATTCCTTATTTTTTGTTCTTATTTAAGGTTCATTTGTATTGGCAGTAGAAAAAGTAACTTATTTTTAATTTGACTTTTAAAAAAGTTAGGTTGGGCAAGCATTAGATGGGATAATATGATTTATGTTTGAATTGACTTTTATAAAAGTTAATTTTTAAAGTAGAAAAGTTGTTTTGATAATGATTGAATAAGTAAATTTAGTTTGTAGAATGATTAAAATCGATATAACTTTTATTAAATAATAAAAAATGATTGAAAATATGAATTTACATAATATAATAATTTTAAATTATTATAATAGGAAAAAGATATATTTAATGAATAAAATATATTTAAATTAGAAATCATATTAATGTGAAGATTTTTGAATCAAGTATTATTATATAATTAATTAGATGATATATTGTACACAATTTATGTAATTATAAAATAAAAAATAATATTAAAAATTAAAAATATTATAAAAACTATGTTCAAAATTATTTCATTTAAGAGAATAAAAAAATAAATAACTAAAAAATGATTGAGAAGCACAAGAAATATGCACAGAGAAGTATAAGAAGAAAATAAACATAGGGGGAAAAATGTTTTTTGATTCAAAAAAGCTACTTTTGCATAAGTCATAAGTAAGTTTTAAGTATTTTTGCAACCGTACATCAAAAAACTGCTTTTGGCCTATAAATCAAATGGGCCAAAAGTGAAACCAAACACAATTAAAATTACCCAATCTACCTTTTAGTCAATAAGTAGTCTATAAGTCACTTTACAAGCTCAACCAAACAGACATGTAATAGATTAATTCTTATCCAATATAACTCATCGAATGTGGTAGAAGAGGTCCTTGACACTGTTCAAAAAAAGCTTCCGACTCATTCCAACCTCTTTTTTCATTCCCCTCCAAAAATTCCCCCCCCCCCCTCTCTCTCATGAATTCCCCTTTCTCTTTAGTCCTTCTCCATTATGGGGAGGTTCATGGAAAGGAGAGTAGAGAGAGGAAGAGCCAGCACGGTCCTCCTCTGTCAACGTTTGTTTGGTTGTTCCAGTGAGACTCTGCGTGTATTTGGATTCACGTTTTCTATTATGTATCAAAATGAGGTGAAGTTCTTGGTAGGTAGAGGTTTGAACACATATTTGCGTTAGCTTTTTTCTAGATGAGCTTTTGGGTAAAAAGCATTCTAACGCTGAAACTAATATGAGGAAACTTTGCCAACAAACTCTGAAGAGAGGAAAGATGATAATGAAAAAAGACTCCTAACAAACCTAATAATTTAATATTATCTATCTTAATATAAGAACTAGATACTTAATTTAAGGATATTAAAAAAATGTTAAGTTATTTATTTGTAATAAATTGATGTTGGCTTGTCTAAAATATCATTGTTAATCATATGTATTGAAACTAACTATTAATAAAAACTCCTTAGTGTGTATAATCATCATAAAATTATTTGAGGTAAAATGGATAAACATTAGAAACAAAATAGATTGATACCTTATATTTAGTATTTTCAAACTTTCTCAATAACATATTAACTATTTTTATAATTTTAATATTAATATTTTTCTTAGAATTATCATATTATATACATAATAATTTAATAAAACTCATACATTTTTTGGTCATTTTACATCAAAACTTACTTTTCATTATCCATCCAAACAAGTTTTAACTTTTCAAATGACTTTTTATAAATATCAATCCAAATATAAATCATATTACATTAATTGATTTTTATCCTAATTTAAATTTACAAAAGTTAGATGAATATAAATCATATTACATTAACTGATTTTTATCCTAATTTAAATTTACAAAAGTTAGATGAAATAAAAATCAATTTTACCATCACTAATCTAAACACATCCTCTATTATCTCCAGCCACGTAGCAAATGTAGAATCATATATTAGCTCTGATTCTTAATATAAGAGTTCATTTGATTTTTATTTTGATCCTAAATATAAGACCCTAATTCACTTTGTCTCTCATATTTATCCTTTTTTTTTCAAGCTAGTCCTTGTAATAATAATAGTTCTAGCTAATACACTTGATTATTAAAGATATTTTAGGAAAGACAACACTTATTTATTATAAATAATTAATTTAACTAATTTCTTTAATCTATTTAAATTAATTAACTAATTTTTATATTAAATACCATAGCTACTAATTATATTCCCAGCCACGTTGGGCTTACTTGAATGTCATTTCATTAATAAAAAATATGTACAGAACACTGCCCAGCATAAACAACTGTCAGTGTAAGAAGGGCAATTAGAAAAGTCATGCATCAAGGGACAAACAAACTAGCATAGTTTACTGCAAAAATCCTTAGCATTCATGACATGATCAGTAAGGGAGCCGATCTCGTTGACTAGCCGGCAGCTACGGCCTTTTTCTTTATTGAAGATGAAATTATTAGGCGCATTCCTAGTTGACTGCAAGTTGCTTTTCCTGCACCTCCGAACAAAATGGCAAACTCATTTAAGAAAATAGTGTTACTCATCATGAGCCAGCTCAAGTTCAGGGTATGCAAGCGAAACAAACACATCAGCTTTTAACAGTGCCAGAAACTTCTTTTCCCACTAAGTTGTATATGATAAGAATTAATTAATTTGTTAAACAAAAAAATTAAAAACTAAGTTTTAATGAGTTAAAAGCTTAAAAACTGAGTCATAACTATGTTAAAATTTAAAGGAACAAAAGAATTTTTATTTTTATTTTTTTGTTGACAGTTAATTTCATTTTGGTATTGTGCTTTATCTATACATATATTTTTGTCCATTTTTTTGCCAGAATATAATTTTTTCCAATTGTATTCTTTGCTCATTTTAATCAATCTGTGAAGTGTAACGTATAAAACCACGCGTAAAATAACTCAGGCTGATAAAGAATAATGAACATTGAAATATCACAAAACGGATAACTTTTTTCCCCCTAAAAATGATACGGCATTTTAAGTATAAAAGAACTCATGATAACAAGAAAGAAGCACGTAATTTAAAAGAGTATGAATTTTAGCCTTTTTTAATTATTAGTGATTATTTTTTTTAAAAATGTATATGATTAATTAATATCATAAAATATTTTTAGAAAAATTAGAATCTAGAAGCATGTTTCAATTATTTAGAGTTTGCACGATAATTTGTACCATTAATAATTTATATATGATTATGTTTATTATAAATTTCACCTTATATGTTGATAATTGACAGGCTAAATTAAAAATGTCAAAATTAAAATTGATTTTTATCTTAAGATCAATCACATCAACGATGAAGCGTTTCACTCTTTTAGATGCAACTATTGAATTCTTTTTATTTGTAAATTAAGAAGTAGAAGACTCGTAAAAGTCTTGACTTGCTTTCTTTTTCTTCTTCTTCCTCCGCTTTCTCGTGTATTTTGTTATCCTCAAATTCTACATCTCCTTTTCCTTCCTTCACCCCCTCTCAAAATTATTTTCTGCAAGCTGCAACAATATAAATAGTGTTTGGGATTTTAGTAAGTTCTAAACTTTTTCTATCTTTTGGTATTTGGATAAGTCTCTTTGAACGTTTTCACAGAATATGAAACAAATGCTCAGCTTATATCAAAAGATGAAGGTCTCTTAATTAACCTTTCTATTTCTTACTTCTTAGTATATATATTACTCTATTTAGAAGCTTAGTTTTTATATTGTAGTTTTTATTCTTATTTAAGATGTATCTTATTTGAATTAATATTTGAATAATTAAACATATATTACCTCTGGTTCTAAATAGAAGAGTTAGTTAGAGATTTAATTTGATCCTAAATATGAGAACTTAATTCATTTTGTTTCTCATATTCATTTTTTTTTAAAGCAGTGTTTATGGTGATTGCACATACTAAATAGTTTTCATTCTAACGCACATGATTAATAAAGATATTTTAGAAAAAATAATACTTATTTATTATAAATAACTTAACTAATTTTTTTAATATTTATAAATTAGTTATTTTGCTCATATATTAAACACCAGAGGCAGTATTAATTCACTTAAGTTTAGCTTAACCATGATTAGATGAGCTTTTATCATTGAACGAGTGTGTTGACCAATATCAACACGACAACTAGTTCAATTTTTAATGGCTAGGATGTTATATAAGTAGCTTTATATACTTTAAATTTAAATTTACTAAGTAATCATTGTATTTCTTTTTTAATACCTATTTGCCATTTTTATATTCTGACCGACCAGAAAAAGAAGATAAAGCCATTGGAAAAGTAAAGGTAACAAAGATGACAAAGCCATCACTGGTATGATTCACGATTAATGAGCATATGCTGTCCATCATGAATGTGGGATCATTTTCATATTTCACGTTATTTTATTTTTTTAAGATTATTTGAAAACTTTTTGATAAATATGAAATATAAATAAAAATAATTTTATAACCATCATTTTAATAATGTTTTGATAGTTTTGATAGTGACTTTGGGGTACTCCCTGCCGACGCTTTGCTCTCAATTTCCAATTAACTTTACCTTTTCCAGTTATATATATTATATATCATCGTCTCTTTAGCAAAAATTGTTAAGACAAAACTTAGGTGAAGTTTCTTAAATCTGAGTAGCCAATAAAATTCTGCCATTTGTATTGGTGGTGCACATAGCACTAGGTTTAATGAATCTAATGAGTTTGACGAGTTTTATCCTATTTTTTATTTTTTAGCTTTTCAAAAAAATTTATTTTAATCATTTTATTTTATAAATTATCCTTTCAACCAATTTTTCAAATGTTAACGAAACATTTATAAATACTGATATATTATGTTTAATTTTTCAAATAACAATAACTAATAAAAAATTATTATTTGCAATTAATATGTTAGGAGTAATTAAAGAACTAAAAATATATTTTAAAAAGTTAAATAACGAAATCAAACATTTGTAAAAGCAGATGAGATTTTTATCTTTTTAAAATAATAATAATTAGAACAAAAATTATCATTTGAGATCAACGATGTGAGGGTTAGAAGATTAATAAAAGTTCAGAAAATTAATTTCTCAATCCTTATAATTTTTTTTTTTTGGAGTTTTCAAGGCCCTACTCTTTGATTCATTTTATCAAATCCTTTCAATTTCCCTACGATGTGAGGGTTTGAAATATTTTTTTATGAATCTGAAAATAATTTCTTATCTCTCTCTCTCTCTCTCTCTCTCTCTCTCTTCCCCGGCATCCTTTGCCACCTGATCCCTTCACTCACACTCATCTCCCAATAATGTTAAAAGCTCATGCACGCGTTGGATGCCAAACATTTTAATCTTTGGAAATGAAACAATGAAACCATAGTGCAAAATGCTTTTAAAGTTGATGCTTTTATTTTTAAGAGTTAGATAACTAATTTGGAGATATTAAGAAAATTAGTTAAGTTGGTTATTTGTTGCGTTGATCCCTTTAAATTTCCTTTTCAATAATATGCAGTGAATTATTAGAATTATCACTTGGTGAGAACCCCTTGCAATGAATAAGAACATTTTGAAAAAAGATATGAGATAAAGTGGATTAAGATCTTATGTTTATGATCAAATTCAGCTTTCAACTAGTTTTTATATTGAGGATTGGAAGTAGTATAATAATTAAAGACACTAAGGTGACTTTTCAAACTGCTATCTCATGAGCTTGTTACTATTATGGATTTCCCTATGACTTCGTTGTTCAGAATCAGAACACACAAGACTACTCCATGACTCTCCTGGAATTCACATTATTGGAATTTTTTTTTAAACATTGTTAGTTTCTATTAAACAATTTTAAACAGGTACCAACGATGTAAATTTAAAGGATCTAATTAAAAAAAAATATAAGAACTTGATTCAAAATTCAAGGAAGTCATGGGAATTGGAAAATTAATTTACCTAAAATACTTTATAAATTCAAAGAAACCAAACTACAACTTTATATAAAATCAAGGGAAAATTAATTTAACAGTCCTTATAGTTTTATCTAATTTTGAATTAGGTCCCTCTAATTTTTTTTCTTTTTACGGAATCCTTATAGTTTATTACATGAAGTGAGAAAGTCCTTTTGTTAAAATTACTCCTAACACCGTTAATACATTGAAAAAGTAACATATGGTCTTGTTTTCTCTTCTTCCCAATAAAAGCTTGTGGCTCTCTCTCTTCAATCCCTCAAGAGCCAACCACACCAGTCCCACGCCAATAAGGATAAGGCTCCTTCTTAAATTGTATTCACCTCTTCATTAGCATTAAGGGATTTAGGATAAAATCATATGAATATTGGGGTTCTGCATTCTGAAGTGATAATATCGAAGCTTTGCTCCTCGCTTCCTTTTCGGCGATGGCAGTTTTGTCCCAAACATGGTAACCTTGCAAATGAAAGTCTACTCAATATGACAAATTGCATTATATACTGCTGATATTCTTTTTGGAAAATTTTAACAAAAAAACCACCTTAATTTGTTATTTTAAAAAATTTGCTTAACATATAATACACCATTTTTTAATTCTGATTTAATTACGAGCCTGTCATATTGGGGTATTTAATTCTGATTCAAGCATGGCGACAAAATAAGGCCTTTGAAGTTTGAAACAATGGTTCTTCAAGGAGCTGACTTCAAATGTTATCACACCCAGAGATGCTTTCTAATGGAAGCAAGAAAGAACGGGGCAAACCCAGTCGTACCGCCGAAAAAGAAGCAAGGAATGCCACCGAAAGCTCCGATGGCCATTATGACTATGGAATCTTGAATCCCAATATTCATGCAACTTTATTCTAAATCCCCAACAACATAGAAGTAGTGCGTGTGAATATAGTTTAAGATGGAGCTTTTCTTCTCCTTATCGATTGGCGTGGTTGGCCCATGATTGATGATGGAGAGAGCGGAAGTTTTTACTAGGAAGAAAGAGAAAGAGAAAGAGAAAGAGAAAGATCATTCTTGGCGCTGGAAAGAAAGAGAAAGCAAGCCTTTTTAATGACATGTCCCACAGTATTAACGGCGTTGAGAGTAATTTTAACAGAAGGACTTGCTCATTTAATGTAATAAATTATAAGGATTTCATAAATAAAAAATTAAAGGAACTTGATTCAAAATCAGATAAAATTATAAAGACTGCCAGATTGCTTTTTCCTAAAATCAAAGACAATATATTGAGATACAATAATAATCTTCCAAGCGTCCCAAACATTTTTCCCTCATTAATTGTTGGGAAAATTATGTTAAAAGACCAAAATCAAAAGTAAATTATGCTAAAAAAAAAGCATGAATTTTATTTTGGTTTTTTTTAACATATTATAACAGGAATGAAGCCTCATCCCATTGATTTCCGTTTGGTCTGTTAACATAACGTTATAAGAAAAAATGGCTAAAATGTATTTTTAGTTTTTTTAACTTTATACAATGTTTTGTTTTGATCTTTAACTGTAAAAAGTAAACTTTTAGTCCTTTAATATTAAAACTATTAATAAAAATAATGATATTGAGCTCTTCAGTGTTAATAAAATATTACTAAATACTTTAAGACTAACAATATTACTAAAGTTTAATGTTCAAAATGACTATGATTGTTATAAAAAATCATCATTTAAGACTAACAATTTTACAGTTAAAAGACTGAAAGTAAACTATTTAAAATTAAGGGACTAAACTGAAACCTTACATAAAGTTAAAGAACCAAATATATACTTTAGCCTAAGAAAAATTCACAAGTTCCATCACAATTCCGCAATTCTCTACAAAAAAAAAAAGGATAAAACATAAAACAGATTATTATTATTAGTATTACTATCACCACAAAACAGTTAAATGAAAATTAATTGTCAAACAATTTGTTTATTTTTTGTTTTCAAAAACGAAAATTTGTTCTGAAAATTGGAAATCAAATAAAGCCTAAATTTGTTCTGAACATTGGAAATCAAACAAAGCCTTAGTTTTTATATTGTACTTTTTATTATGATTTAAAATATATCTTATTTAAGTTAATATTTGAATAATTAAACATATGTTAATTTACTTAAGTTAATATTTGACCATGACCAGCCGTCCAGACCTTTGATCATTGAACCATTGTTTTGACAATTCCAACAACTTTTTCAATTTTTAATATCCTGAAAGGTCCATATGTGGCTTGATATTATTTTACATTTTAATTTAAATTCACTAAAGTAATCATTGTATTTTTTTAATAATTTCTTGCCATTTTCATATTTTAACCAACTAGCAAAGGAAGACAGAGCCATTGGAAAAGTAAATTATAAAGGCAACAAAGATGACAAAGCCATTTCCCGGCATGAGTTGTGATTAATGAGCATCTGCTGTTTGTCATGAATGTGGGATTATTGAAATTAAATTCGGACAACTTCATATTTTAAGTTATTTCATTTTTTCTAGATTTTTTGAAAAATTAATTTTTACTTTTGATAAATAAAAAATCTAAATAAAAACAAGGGTCAAAGTGCATTCAGTATCATGAAATATCTTTTCAAATACATCAAGTATTCAAAAATATTTTATGATTCATCTAGTTTTCCTGTGCTTTTAGTCTTTTGGCATATTAAAATATTTAGTGGCACAATTTTACTTTTAATGTATTGATTTTTTTAGAAGCATTTGCATTTTTAAAATATCTTTTTAGGGACAAATTTTAACCCGCCCTTAACTCCTAAAAAATTTCGTTAAATGAACGTGCATCAAACATTTTAAAATATTTTTTAGTCTTTAGTCTGTTGAACACATTAAAAAAAAAATACTTGAAGTAGTAGATTAACTTTAACTCTAAAATAATTTTATAACTATGATTTTAAAAAATAAATTTATTATTATCAAAAATTACAAATTAAAAATTTTAAATTGAGTGTCACTATCCTCGTTTCTATCAACGCAAAGTGCTCTTGGAAAGCAATAATTTTTCGATAGTGAGTTTTGACACTTGGCTCTTGATTTCTCATTAACTTCCTAATAGAATTAGCAGAGTAAATTGAAAGTATTTGATAAAAAGAAACAAAAAGAAGGGACTTGATTCAAAACTAAAAAAAAAATTATAAGGATTGAGAAATTAATTTTCTCAAGTATTTTCTTTAGTCTTCTAACCCTCACATTGTTGATCTCAAATGATAATTTTTTTGTACTAATTATTACTATTATTATTTTAAAAAAGGTAAAAACACATGTTTGGTCATCTACTTTCATAAATGTTTGATTTCGTTATTTAATTTTTTAAAATATCTTTTTAGCCCTCTAATTTTTTAAAATATATTTTTAGTTCTTGAAAGGGGTAGCTTTGGCTTGGGACTTTGGCTTCAAAAAGGTTATTTTTGAATCTGATTGCAGCAACCTTGTTGACTTGTTGCAGATCAAAACTCAAACCAATTCTTGCAGCTTGATTTTTTTTAATCCCCAAATGGCCATCTTGCGGGTGATGTGTGACTAGCCTTTTATTTTTCGGGCTTCAGCCCTCTCTTATTACCAAGAAAAAGACTTTCTAGTCTCTAATTTGCTGCTTCTTGTTTTGGTTGCCACCATTCAAGATGTATTTTCTTATGCTTCTTCGTTGCGGTTTAATCTGGTGATTTTAGAGGTGCCCATTCTGCATAACTCCAATTTAATCAGTTTGGTATTTCGATGTTAACACCATTTAATTATTTCTTTCTGCTAACTCTATTCTAAAATCATTCAATGATGCTTATCGCTTTGTTTATTTTTTACGCATTTTATGGAAGTCTATAAGTTTTAATGCTTTCTTTAAATCCTTTCTTTTATATGCTCAGTCTTGTTTTTATTTTGTAGATATCAAAATATTCAAAGGTTATGGAGAATATTGAGAGGAGATGGAATCGATATGTTGAACATGACCAGGTTCGAGAAATTATAGCACTGAGCCGGATTAATGAGACCCTTAAAAGTAGTCAACAATTGCAAGACAACTTGAAAATCTTCTTGTGATAACCTTCGAAAGAAGCCCTCTCGTTCTCACCAATTTTCAAAGGAAGGCTGGACGATCATCATCCAGAAAGGGGGAAAAAAAGCCTCAAGCTCAAATGTGTTATTATTAGCCCTGCAAATTCGGCTTTCTTCAGCTCTGTTTCCAACTCTTGCTTCTGTCCTTCCTCTGATATTGTATTTTGAACCTTATTATATTATCATTAATATCATTTTGCCTTTGCTTCAAAAAAAAAAATTATGATCCAGACTGGATAATAGTGGATTGAAAACTAAGTTTGCCCTGATTAACAACATATCAATGTTGATGTTAATTTAGTACATAATAACATTTCCATTCCCCAATTCTACCATTAAAATAATATCGGTGCGTTGCCATATTCAGTACAACAAATAGTAAAATATTATCCAATGCCATGATATTCTTGTGCAAAGCATCATCCCCTTGTGATCATTTGTCACATGAAATCTTCGCTGCTACTTATAACCCAACTGGTTTGAAAGCAAAGATTGTCTCCCCTCCCTCACTAGACATAACCATTCTTGCTTGCAGTGAACCAACCTTGTATCCCTAAAGTTCTCAATTCCCTAACATGAAAATCCATAACAAAGAAAATACATCTGTCTCACCCAACGCAACACACCCTTATAAGATAGTAATACTTTTACCTTGTAGAACATTATTCCTTTGCTCCCAAATGATATACAGGATAATAATAATCCACTTAGAAGTGTCCACGTGAAACTCATCTTTGACATCTAGGTGAGCGAACCATATTTTAAGCCAGATAATAAGACCCTCCTGCTGTATTCACGAACATAAGCAGAATGCTTATGTTCACGATCTCTACCCTCTCCTTCGATGATCTCAGCTCTCTTCTCCAACCCTCTCTCTTCTTCGCCGGTTGCTCCCTCTCTACGCGCCTGTTGCGTAGATTGTCGCTCGAACCGTGTGAGTCACACGGTGTGACTAGACTACGTGCAAATGTTGACTGACCCAAATTGTGATCAATATCTTGAAAATTAATTATTTTGTTGTTCTAATTTTTTCCCAATTATAATTTATAACTTAGTTTGTAAACTTTAGTTGAATAGTTGACAAAAAAAAATCAACTTTAATTGAATACAACTAAATTTCTATAATTTTTGAATTCAATTGTTTTAAACTTTAACTCAATAAACTAAATATTTATAATTGAGTTATATAAAAACTAGTACCTCCCTAATACAAAAGCTAAATAACTAATTTGTCAATACTGAAAGAATTATTTAAGTTAGTTATTTATAATAAATAAAAGTTATCTCCTCTAAAATACTCCTATTAATTATGTCGATTAAAATTATCTATTTATGAAAATTCATTAACATGGACAATCTTTCTAGGGATTATTTGAAGGCAAAATGGATAAATATTAAAGATAAAATAGATTAAAATTTTATATTTACGGTCAAATTAAATCTCCCACCAACTTTACGCGAAGGACTACTATGGCTGCACTCTTTTTATAAGGAATAAACGGGAGTGCAATTTTATTTCTTATTATAAGAAACGCTTTGCTTTAATTTAATTTGAAGCATTTATTCGATGGCAAAACAAAAATGATGCATTTATTATTTTTTTTCCACTAATACCTTCATTAAGAATAGGACAGAAATGCCACCTGAAAACACACCATAAATAAATAAACTATTTTATTCAAAGTCTATTAGTAAAAAAGACCTGATAAATTTTTATACACAGAAAATATTTATACTTTGTAAATTTTGTACACACATGGTATAAATACTTTGATTTAAATCATTCTCGTTAATAAAATTTTTAATGAGAGCCTTTCCCAGGTTTGCCATTATTTTTTTTTAATTACAAGTTTTTAATCTTAATTTTTAAATTTTTTCGTAAATTGAACTGATCGAAATTTCTCGTTTTCCCAGAACCAATCCGGGCGTAAAATGATTCAGGCAAATAAAACACAAATCATAAGAACTCAAAGGAATACGATTGGTCACAAAACGAGAATTACAAGTTTATTGATATGACAATGAATTGGTGAGACCTAAAGCCTGAAAGAATGCGATTGAGACGAAAAGCCGAAGTCATTTTCTATTTACAAAGCACGTTTACTTGACCTTCCAACTTTGAACATGCCAGTTGAACCCAGGGGTAGTTACGGTACTTCACCTGAAGGACACGGATTTATTAGTAAACTCATCTCATATATTTATTTTATTTCGCAAGTCATCATTAAAAAATCACTTATAAATTATTTTCAAAGCTTTATTTTACCGTACAAAAAAAGCAGTGTTATCTTGCTGTAGCTAGAGGCTAATCTTTTAGGCTTTATTTCTCTCATCAGTGAGGTCTTTTCTATACATGCGACCTGATTCTAATACAAATATCTTCTTAATAATCAGTTTTAATTATTAATATATACTAATAAAAGATATTAAAAAATTATCACAATTTTTATAAGTAATTTGACTTTTTTTTTATTTTGTATAAAGAACTTGTTAAGAAAAAAAATCATAAGATAATTTTTTAGTCTTTTTTAATGGGTTTTTATTTAACCAAAAAAAATACAAACAAGAAGTATATAATCTTTGTCAATCAACAATAAGATATATCTCAACGAATGAACATGGGATTGATTCTAGATAAAAACAAAGAGATCCAATTCAAGTTCAGAGATAAGTCATAAATATACTAGAATTAAATCTCCATTTATATATATTCTCACAATCATGCATACCTTCATCATCTTACAAACACATTTATCTTAAAAATCAAGATTGATCAATAAAGATAATACAAATCATTTAAACAAACCAATCAACACACACAGTTATTAAAATACACACACACACACACACACATATATAACTTCATTGAAACTAAGTGTTGGTCTGAAAAATTTTGACTAAGTTCAAATATGAGTTCCCCGCCAAAGTTAGTGTCATTGAAAGATTTGATGCATCCCATGCGACCATGGAACACAAAAGCTTTACCTTTGAAGAAAATACCACGATATGAGAAAGTTAAGGAAGAGATTTATGATGAAAATGGGAAGAAGGTTTATTGGCGATGCAGAACAGTGAGGGAAGAAGAAGATGATGAAGAAGAAGATTCGGAATATTATGTGACGCCTAATGCATCATGTTTTGAATTTTGTGACAAGCTCTGTATCAAACCTATCAGATTCTAGATTAACAAGCTTTTTAGGCAGCTCTTCAATTTGCCAGGACCTCATTGTGATTGAATAATTATAAGTATTTCTAGTTATTTGTGACTTTAAACAAATCACTTGTTCAATGTCTGTCATGTGAATTTTATGAATGCTTTTACGTTTTTCCCAGTTATGATCCCATGCAATCATTTTTGCTTTATTATTTCAATTCGTGATCATACAACTGAAGCTGATGTGCTACTTCCGGTTCTAAATATAAGAGTTAGTTGACTAATTTAAATAGATTTAGAAAATAAGTTAAGTTAGTTATTTGTAATAAATAAGTATTGTCTTTTCTAAAATATCCTTACTAACCAAGTATATTGGTTAGAACTACCATTATTATAAGAACTACTTTAAAAAAGATAGATAAATATGAGAGACAAAGTAAATTGAAATCTTATATTTATGACCAAAATAAAAGTCAAACGAGTTCTTATATTAAGGACCGGATGTAGTATCTGTTAACCAGACTTTCTAAAGCTCGGTTTGCATTTAAAAAAAAACCATTTTTATAATTGAGTCTGTTTAAACTGAAATTGAGCCATCATTAAATTGGAAAATCAAGACAGTTTTTCATGTATTACGAAAAATGCTGAAAATTTTAATAAAAACACATAAAAATAACAAATTAATCCTCGCGAAAAAAACCCGATATGTCTTCTGTTTATTTGCAGCTGTATAATGTTATTTTATTGAAAACTGCTTCCAATCACTAGCACATGTGGGTTTTTTTTTTTTTTTGGTAATTAGAGAGACAGATACTAGCAAGTTGATTTTACAAGTTGGATCCAACTGATAACCTATCTACTACAAGGAGATTAGTCATGTGGGGGTTGTTTTAGAAAGACAGAAGCCTTGTTGGTACTGCTTAAAAATTCAACTTCATTAATACTTTTATTTTGAGGGAAATATTATTATTTGAATACAATTCGATCCAATTTTATTAGGGAGAATCGCCAAAAAGATAATAGAAATTGCCTACTTACAAATTAGGATTCCTTGTAAGACTTGTGTAGGTTTTAACAATAATCAAATGACAAATGACAATAAATTTTTGACAAAATATTTGATTTACAATTTCCATAATTTTTTGCAATTTTTTTATTTTACTAATCATTACGAGTATCAAGAATAAAAAAACATACATAAAACCTAATGAATTAGGTTAATTTTGAGATTTTATCTTGGTGCTTGAGTGGCTTGACGGAATTTAAATTTAGATGTTTATCACTTTATCTACGCCCTTTCTCATCGTTACCATCTTACTATAAAGAGAAAGAGATTATTTTTTTTTTAAAAAATGGAAATATTACTAAAATTAATATTAATAATGATTTAATATCCAAGTATATAACCTTTAAACTTTTTACATAAAACATCAGTAGTTTATTTTTTATAATCCAAGTGATTTCTTAAATTTTCGATTAAAAAACTATTTCCCCTTTATTTTTCACCCAAAAATTCCCCCTTTCCTTTGCGATGATTTCTCAATTAAATTAAACATCCTTTTCCAGTGACAAAAATATCCTCAACATCCCAATTGACCATGACTTGCCACTGACACCAGCAAGAATATTTAATTTCTGTTATGGAAACCTAAGTAGTAATTTTTTATTATTATTATTTCAGTTACAGTTTATATTTTTATTAGGCCGAAGTTTCAATGCCTGTATGGAGCCACATTTGAGTCGCGTTTAAAGAACTTTTAGAAGCTAAAGACACTTTTGGCATGTCTATTGGTGTTTGATATAGCTTTGAGTTGCATGATTTAGCTATTTAATGTTTACAGTTTGAACTAAAAAGAGTATTATTTAATAAGTTTATATATTTTTTGGTTATTTTATAACTAAATTTATATTTTCAATAATAATTCAAACAATTTTACTTTTATAAACTGACTTATTTACAAAGCTAATCCAAATAACTTTTTTATTTTTACAAACTAATTTTTATAAAATCCAATTCAAACATAAATCACATTACCTAATCTAATTTTTATCCAATCTAATTTTTTAAAAAATTAAATTCAAAATAAATTATTTATTCCACTATTAATCCAAATAGACCATCAGCTTATATTTAAAAATACAGAATTTAACAAATAAAAAAAAAACCAGGGAGAAAGATTGACTCAGTCAAAGGCACACCCTGCGGAACATGGATCTGTTGGGACGAGAAAGGGGACGCGGCAAAACGTAGCGTCTCGTCAGTGAGAAGGAGCACGTGCTAGGGTTTGGCGCACGTGCGTGACTAGGACACGGCAATATATACGTTGCGTGGGCAGATCCGAAGATGTTGATTGTTTCCTCACTGCCAATGTCACGTGACATTTTGAGTCCCACTCTCCCTCCAGTTCCAACGCTTCATTGTTTGCGTGGCATACACTCACCCAAGTGATTTAACTTGTTTTTTTTTTTTTTTCCTTTTCTTGGATTGGGCCATAAAAATTGTAATGATTTAAGATTGGGATAATACAAATTTTAATCCTTTAAGTTTGTTTTAATTTTGATTTTGGTTTTTAAAATTTCAAATCATAGATTTTAGTCTCTCAAGTTTTTTTATTTAAAATATTAGTTCCTATAATCCAATAAAAACTTGGACCATTTTATCTCTTGAAGGATAAAAACCTATAATTTGAAACTCGAAAGACCAAAACTAAAATGAGTACAAACTTAAAGGACTAAAGATTATATTAACCCTTTAAGATTTATAGTTACCTTTTTCAGGGCTCCAACGGTGTCATGATATATCTGTTTTAATTTTTGCTGTAGCCACTCCTCATGATATTGAAAATTAAGGGCGTGTAATCAACATGCAGGGATGGGACCCGGTTATTTAAGGATCGGAATCCTCAGATGGTCTCTAATTAACACTATTTTATCCAAAAGTATAGAAGTAAACGGGGGCTTAATAAAAACTTTGGTTCTATCTTTATTTTGGTTTTGGTTTTTTAAGTTTTAAACTATAGGTTTTGATCCTTTAATTTTTTTTTTTTCATTTAAAACATTGGTTTCTGTAATCCAATAAAAACTTGGATCATTTTAACCTTTGAGGGACGAAAACATATAACTTGAAAATTGAAAGATTAAAATCAAAATGAGAAAAAACTTGAGAGACCAAAAATTATATTAACTTATAAACATGTCTAATGCTTCCATTTCCATCCCTCTTCATTCAAACGCATTTGATTTTATCATACTTTTTAAAATATCATATTATCCTTACGATGCATATCCCTTTCGTCTTCTTCCTTACATCGGGGAGTCTCGAGATTCTTTTGATCTTTTTTGACCTGATAAAATCTTTTGATCAAAACACTACGAGGAAATAAAACTCAATATCAATTTAAAAGATGATGGCGGTAAAAACTACAAAAGATACAAAGTTAGCTTAGATTCATAATACTAATCCTAATAATTATGATGCGTAATTTTACTCTGCAAACGTTGAAGTAAGTATAGCTGGGGGAAAAAAAAAAGAGGGGGGAGGCAGAAGAGAAAGAGAGAGCGAGAGGCAGAGGAGAAAATCAAGAGAGAGTGAAAGTACGTGATGTCTGAAGGATTAGGTAAGAGTTAGGAATCATTTAGGTACACAAATATACATCTTTTTATCAAATTTTCTTTATGACTATTTTCTATATATTTGAAGCTTTATATTATTAGTTTCATTATAATATTTAGAAAAAATTTTACTGTTTAGGTATAGAGTAAATATAGAGTTTTGACAATATATGACAGTAGAAATTTAAAAATATATTATTAAGGAATTTTAATTAGTTTATATTCATTCAATAGTTGTTTTGAAAATTTTAAATTAAGATTTTACTTGAAAAATTTAGTATTCAAGACATATAAAATGTCTTTACCGATTAAATCTAAGTTAAATAATTTATTTAGGCCATTTAATATATTATTGAGATTTTAATTGGTTTGAATATTGCATAGGTTAAAAATATATATTTTTTGAAATACTTTTTGAAAACTTAAAGAATTGTAAATTGACAATTTTATAAAAATTAAAGCTTATTTATACTTTAAAGAAGTTGCTTGGCTAAGAAAGTTTAAATGAGACTATAATCAATAATTGAGATTTTAATATAAAATATTTATATTTTAGGTAATAAATATATTTATTTATTTAAGCTATTAAATTTAAATAGTCTCGTATGAAAATTTTATTTCAAAATAATATTGTATCTATTATAAATAGCAAAATTCGGGAGAGTTAATATATTTTTGTAATTTTAGTTTAGAGGGTAGTCTTAGAATTTTAGAGTAGTTTTAAAATAGTTTTGAGTTATATATTAATAAATATCTGTGTGTAATTTTGTAGACTCTTAAAAATTTTGGAGTAATTATTTTGTGATTATTTGTAAGCTAAAAAGTAACAGGTAATTCTAAAAATACTTTTATATACATGTGAATTGTGTATGATTATGTTGTGAATTTACTATTTTTTATTATATCATACTGAAATATATATATTATGAATTTTCAAATAAATTTTTTAATATATTACTTTATTTTGTTAAGATTTATTGCTAGTAATTATGATTACATAAATTCTACTGACATGTTATTTTAATAATATATTTGAGGACATACTTCTGACATAACATTATTTGCATATGAGATATGCATTGTTGGACTAAAGATAGAAAGAGATTTGTATGGATATAAAATTACCACGTGGTATGCTATCACTCAGTACACAGTGGATGGCACTTGTTAGGGCCCATTCCAAGTTTTCCTTTGGCCAAGAATCCTTTGGAGCTATGAGACATGTGACAACTCCTTATTTTATTTTCAAAAGAGAAAAGCCATAGTTCAAACATAAGCTCTGTATCTTTGGCCGAATATATCTCTAATTTTGGTGAGCTTGGGATAATCCAGTAAAATGGATTAGTTCTTATTGGATTATGTGTTAATCTATGGCTCTAGTTAGCAGTATAAGGATGGATGGTAATATGAGAGAAGATGCATATTACATTATTTTTCGAATATATTGAAAAATGATGTCGGTATATTGTTAAATCAAAAATGAAATTGAATTGAATGTTAGAAATTCATGATTTCCATACACAAACACACACACACACACACACAAGTTGATTTTTGTTTATCATTTACGGTTGTTTGTATAGGTTAGAATTTTAGTAGTTAGTGAGATATTAGATCTCATCCCTTATATTAATATTTTTCAAGCAAAGGATCTAGTGGGAATCAAGGGAAGGTGCGATGGAGTGAGCCGTAAAGGCTTTTGTGCTCCTCAAGCATATGCCACGTTATATTTTTATTTGCCATGACTATAAGATTTCAATGGTTTATTTTGTTATGTCAGAAAAGTATTTTGAAATTATCGCCTGTTTTGAATGCTAGAAATACGTATAGACTTATAAATAAAGTATTTATTGTGTATATGGATATAATTATGTGAGGTGTTACACCTATGCTATTTCCTAATCCCATATACATGAATTTGACTAATCTCATGTACAAGCAATTTCTCATACTAGTTACTCTTTTAATAGATTTTTTTCAATTGCAATCTTAATTTCTATTCCTCATTTTCAATGCTTTATACGAAATGGGACATAGACATCTGGGGTAAGCCCTAAGTGGGCCCCACACCATAAGTCACTCCTTTTCCTTATTTCCTAATTATAAGCCCTTTATGGTGAATCCTTCCTTACTCATCTCATTTTTTTTTGGTTTTGGGTTTTGTTTGTAAAAAAATTCATTTATTATTCATCTGCTCCTAAATATAAGACTTGTTTTGCAGTAAAAACAGTTTTACATTTAGAGCTAGAAAGACAAAGTACTATTGTAAGAAATTTCACACATTAGTACACATGTGGCCAGTCCTTAAATAATCAGGAAAGCACAAATGCGAATAATTGCGATGATCATGTTTAGTTTAAATTTGTAGGTTTTTGTTGTGTATTCCCTCTTAATTTGCAAGAGATGACGAATTTCGAGTACTTAAAAAAGAAAAATTAGCCATTAGTCTTGTATCAGCCAAAAAAAGCCTGTTGCTCCTTCAATTACTATTTCTCAGCCGATGGGTACCACTATGTACCACGACCAACATTGTATTCAAATGAAATTCATAGGATTCTTCCCTCTCAATCATCACCAAATTCTAATGTTGTTAGGTTCTTCAATCTAAAGTGCAACTCTTGCTTTTGATGTTAATGGTTAAGGAATGGGGAAGCAATTGCCATATTTAATTTGATTAACAAAGATAGAAACAATTATTGAATGTGAGGTGTCAGCTGCCTCCTTTCAATTGTCTTTCAATTTTTTTTCCACTTTTAAAGTAGTATTTTTTTCATTTGTTTTTATCATAAGATTCTTTGTAAAGTGAATGACATTTTAAAATCTTATGAACGTAAAATAGTGCAATTTTGAATTTTTTATATTTTTCAAAGGAAAAAATACTCTAAAATGATGTAGTTTCATATTTGAAAAACCATAAAAAAAAATTGAAAAATATATTATTTTTGCTTATAAAATATCAAAATATCATTATTTTTAATAGGATCTAGTGACAAAAAACAAGAAATGCATTTAGGAGGTGATGAAAAACTAAAAGGAAGCTAGGAGGGAGCAGCGGACACCCAAATCCATGGTTACTAGGAAGGGTAAGAGATGTTGAAGAAACATATGAAGATGAAACGGCATTTAGCTAATAAGGTTTGGTATGGGTTTGTGATTGGGCTTGGCACTCATTCTTTACCAAAAACAAAATTCTCAAGATTGGCAACTTTGTTTGAATAATCCTATTATCCGTCATCATGAGAAAACTAAACAAGAATGAATTAATTAGCATTTTGTATTAGGAAGTTCACTGAAAACAAGATTTATATACGTATAATGAAAAGGCTATGCATTGCACTAATTACACATCACATTTAAACTACAATATAGAGGAGCTAATTAGCACATGTAAATTCTTCTTGACACTTCATGTTAGATTTCCTTTCTTCGAATAATGTCTACTTATTTATGAAAGGTTGTAGTTTCATGCTTGTTTGCTAGCCTACATTCTGATCGAATCATATGGAGTTGGAATTCTTAAGAAGCCTACCAGATGAAGAGAAAGCTTTATTACATGGAAGAGAAATAGAGGAATATAATCAAACTAATGAGCCATCCATTACTTCAAATCTTTTCCTCAAACTTTCATGTGAGAATGAAGAAGCGGCTAAGGTTTAACTACTACGATTGTATTGTGATGATGCACTATCCATTGCTTCAACCCTTTGCTTTACATTTTCATGTGACTTTGATGTGGAAGAAGAACTAAAGGTTTGGCTATGGCTTTCTTGAGATGATAGTATCTCAAAGGCCTTGAATCTCGCAACCCGTTGGTCACTCTCTTGACGTTTGATTGTTAGGGCTTGGACTGGCAACTTTCCTTTAAGCATGTAAACAACAGAGGACATGGATGGCCTCAAAGTTGGAGATGGGTTAGTACATAGGAGTGCCAGCTCCAGCATTCTCATGGCTTCCTGTGAGGAGTAACTTAAACCAAGATTTGGATCCACCAACTCAAGAAGGTTTCCTTGCTCTTGAAGAACATAGGCCTTCAATTGCATGAAAGTATATGCAGTTATTACAAAATTCAATCAAACCATTAATTTTATGAAGCATATTGAACATTCACTAATGCAAATCATGATTAGAATAGCTAACCCAGTCAAGAAGATAAACAAACTCCTCTTTTGGCCTGTAACTTGTGTTGCTTTTTTCACTAACAATTTCTAAAGCAACAACTCCAAAACTATAAACATCTGCTTTCTCAGTTAAGTATCCTCGCATTGCATATTCAGGAGCCATATAACCACTAGTAAAAAACATATAATGTTAATAATCAATTCAAAAACATAGAACGTGCAAAGAAAATCTAAGAAGAAAAGGCCTATTAATATTATTACTAAACCAAATACGAGAATTATATTGATCTAGTAAAGAAGATGTAGTAGAATATATACTGACATTGTTCCTGCTATTCTTGTGCTTATATGAGTATTCTCATCTTCATCAAGTTTGGCTAATCCAAAATCTGAGATCTTAGCATTCAAATCCTTATCAAGCAAGACATTTGTTGCCTTAATATTTCTATGCACAATTTTCAACCTCGATTCCTCATGAAGATAAGCCAATCCTCTTGCTATTCCTATGCATATCTTCATTCGTGTAGGCCAGTCCAAGTGTATCTTTTGTCCTTGGCCACCTAACATTAACATCAATGGTATGTTAATTAATAACATATTACTATCAAGTCATTCAATAAAAATTAATTTTATATTTGTAGAAGTTGTTTCAAATGAGAAAATATGTTTGAATTAAAAAAAAAAGCCTAAAATATAACATCTAAATTTTGTCTTCTAAAAAGTAAACGTATAACTAAGAGTTGCTGGCAAATAATTTGAGCACAATTTTACATTTTCTGTCATAGTGATGTAATATTGTGACAAACACAGACAATAAGAGGATGTATATCAAAATAATTTTATTTGTTTCTACTCAATCATTTTATCTTTTCCTTATATATATACTACATATGGTAATTTTTTATTGTGAAGAATTAAGGTTCTTACCAAAAAGAGCACTAGCAAGACTATTATTCTCCATGTACTCATATATCAGCAACAATTGATTTCCTTCAACGCAACATCCATAAAGCTTTACAAGGTTTGGGTGTTGCAAAGCAGAAATCATTCCAATTTCATTAACAAATTCACGATTCCCTTGCTTTGATTTAGAGGAAAGCTGTTTCACAGCTATGACAACACCATTTGATAGTGTACCCTGAAATTCAGTTTACCCTTTAGTTTGAATTTTCATAATCTTTCTTAAGCAAAATTATTATCTCTTAAAGACATAATCTCTTTATAAGTGTATTCAATTATGTAATATTGGTTAAAGATAAATATGATACACTAAAAATTACCTTGTACACCGGTCCGAAACCTCCTTCACCAATCTTATTTTCTAGGGCAAAGTTAGTAGTGGCATCTTTAATTTGTTTTAAAGAGAAATAACCTATTTTTAAATCTAAAAGTTCTGCATCAAAAATAAAAGTTATATAAATACAAAGCAAAATACATTGAAATTACAAGAAACTTAGAAATAATTACGTGTATATATATGCAAAAATCATTATTTATCCATTTGACTTTCATGATAAAATCCAGGCATATAAAAAAAATCATTTTTTCACTATATAATACCAAATTATCAATAGACATAGTTGCTTTCTTATTTTTGATTTTGATCTTACGTTTGGCTTTTGAATCTCTGTCACCTTGTAAGCCCATTTTTCGGAGGATGAATATTATTATTAGTATGATGAGGAACACACATGATCCAACCACAATTCCAGCAATAGCTCCACTAGAAATCCAAGGAATTTTGATTTTGAAATCTACATGACAAAAAGTAGTAATGCTTACGATTCATACCAAAATCAAAATTGTCATCTCTTAGCTCAAGCTAGAAAGAGCATAAACCAAAAAATATGAGATTTGACTTACTTGGGGTGACTGAAATAGCAGATATAAGAGGTCCATATACACCATCATTATAAGGAATAGAGGTAGTTCCTTTTCCAGCCCAGTACAAATGAATCTCCAAGGTGTTATCATTAACATCAACATTAAAGTTCCTGACAATGCCCTTACCAATGCCACCTGCTTCCCTCATAATGTTGAAATCGTGCAAATATTTTCTACCCTGTCAAGGTATACATAAAATAGTTTCACCTTCCAGAACTTCTATTAACGTATATAGCAAAAATAGTTGAAAGCATGTTAAATAATTAAGAAACTTGTAATATATTTCATACAGGTTAAAAAAAAATCTTAAACTATATTAATTCTTCATTAAAATATTACAAATTTCTAACTTTACATCTATTTAATATAGATACCTTTCAAAAAACATAACTATCTATACTATAAATGAAGGATAAAATAGTACATTCATATTAAAAATTTAATGAAGTGACTTATAAATAGGACAAAGAAAAATTTTCTCTCTCTGACTTATAAATAGGACTAAATAAGTATATGCAATAAATGAGAGAGAGAGAGAGATATTAATGGAATTCACATAGCATTTAGGTCCCGTTTGATATGAAGTGTTAAAAATAAGGAGTAAGGATTAGAATTGAGATTAAAAAACAATATTAAAAGTATTTAGTATGAGTGATTATTTGTTACTTAGAATTAAATAAATTCATATATGTGAAATTGTGGAATACCATGGGAGAGAGGTGATATTCCTTATTCCCACCTACATGAGATTATCTAATTCCGCGTAATAAGAAATTACTCATATTAAATACTTTTCAATGGTATTTCTTAAATTCAATCCTAATTCTTACTCCTCATTTTTAATAATTCATACAAAACTAGACCTTAACTCTTGCCATAGATGGGGTTGGTCTTTATAATTAGCCATTTAGCCACCATTTAAAGAGACACATAAATATAGTGGTAAGCTCACTTGATAGTGACACGTGCCACAATATTTATTTCTCTTCATCTATATGGCTGCATGGATGGAGAGTCTTATCTTCTCACCATTGAATTTTGTAACCACTGGAAAAAATTTTAAATTCAACATAGTGATGAGACTTACTTGGATTGAAACATCAAATATGCGCCTTCCAACATGATGGAAATTTTGGTCATAAGAAAACATAATCTCAGCAAAATACAGTGTGACGTTGTAATTTCCATTAATCAAACAGAGGCCATGGTACTTGAGAGACAAAGGGGATAGGCGAGCTGTTTTGTAGAAGTCAGGACCAGTAATGTTGAGGGATAAACTGTTTGTTGCTCTGTTATTATAGGATGTTGCTCCTGTTGTGGTGCTATAAGCCCATTTATCATCACCAGGGCAAGAGAATGAGACACTCTGAGAATTGACGTCGCTTTCATATTTATTCCCCTCATATTCAGTTTCTAGTCCTCCACAATTTATGAAAAAGGAATGATCTACATGCATAGGGACAACCTCATCAAAAATCACCTCTATAAGAGAATCCAAATGATCAAACTCATAGGATCATGATCTCTCTCTCTCTCTCTCTATATATATATATATATTGTCACATGACATTGATAGTCATTTCACTGTTACGTTCACTAAAATCTACATTATTTAGTTAAAACTCTTGAAAGGGTTCATGAAAACTACAAAAAGATAATGTCATGGGAAACTCTCAATCAAGCATGAAAACAGTGATGTACAAAAGTTTAATTAGGCACTCACACTTGGGTTTTCCTCCACAAGGAAGGCCCCTTTTCAGGCAAGTACATCTGCAAGATGAATAAAGATCACAGCAAAAGAATTTAGAATAAGTGAAACAAGATAGCTGTAAGTATAATCTTACGAAGTTTTTGCTGGAGATGATAGACTCGAAGCCAAGTTTCTGTATAACCATTAAAAAAAAAGAGCTTAGAGTTGCTGCGTGATGCCTTCAAGAACAAGAAAAATGTTGTTTTAGGGTGGAGGCGAGGAGCTTACAAATTTTCATACTGACAGGTAGTCACAGAAGTCTCCGAAAAATTATTATAAGATAAATCATCACTGCAATAGAAAGTAGTGTGAAATTAGAGATGAAAATTAAAAAACTTAAGAAAATAAGGTAAGTAATCGTCATACAAGTTTCAGACATCTTGAATTATCAAGATGGTTTAATCAAAAGTAGTGTGTGTAGAAAATTGTGCTGATTAAAATTTTAATATGACATCTCAAGGAGAAAAAATTACCATAAAGTCTCAATGATAAGTGAACAATTATTATTATTATTTATATTGAAACTTATCATTGCATGCTACTCTATTGTTACTGGGACTTATCTTCCTTCCTTGAGATTTCAAAGCAATTCTCCTAAATTTTTTTAAATGTCAAAGTTCAAATCAAGATGACATTATGGAAAGGGGATTAATTAAAATGAGGAGATTTAAAGGCTAAAGATGTTTTTTGTCAATAAAATTTATGGTAATTAATTTCAAATAGTAATGGCATTGAACTGATATATGTAGTAATGACAAACAAAATTAAAATAAAAATGTTTTACTAACAAAGAACCATCATTGTTTTGCTGTTGCAATAGCCAATCAGGAATTTTTCCAGTGAGAGAATTTTCAGTTAGAATCCTGCATACATAATTAATAAAGATCTATCAAAAAAGAGTAATTAAGTTTCAAAAAAAAAAGTTATACACGTGTGTAGAATGCTCCCTTACATGGAAGTTAGGGAGGTCAAGTTTCTTATATTGTTTGGGATTTTACCGATCAACTTGTTGAAGCTCAAATCTCTGCAATTAATACAGGGGCCACAAATATTGCTTCATAAAAATAACTAAAAAGTAATATTTCTTGTAATAAATAGTCCACCATAAAAGTAGCCCTAAATTAGGAATTAGGTTGTGAATTAAACATTAAATTGGGAATATTATTTAGAAGATTTTGGATTCGTAGTATGAGATGAAGCAACTTACAGCCTAGATAAGTTTTTCCATTTTACCAATATAATTTGGAATGGAACCATGGATGGAGCAATTTCTCAACACCCTGAGAGAAAAACAGAGTATGAAAATTCATTAAGAATATATAGCTCTCATTTTTTATTAACAAATTTTCACCTCACTATTAAATTCTCAACATACAGGTACTGCAAGGATGTCAAATTGTCCAGATTAGGAAATCTCATTATTGCTGATCCATGCAAATCAGATATTTTCCTGAATTAAAAATTAAATACAAAACAGTATCAATAATAGGAAAATATTCTCTGTTGAAATTAAATTTCATAACCATCAAATAGTTTGCGGATGAATTACAAAAGACTAAGTACTCACAAAGTAGTCAAATTTGTTAAATGAGATATGGCTGTGGGAATGGGGCCTTCCAAGGCCGTTCCCTGTAAAGACCTGCCCAAATAAAAAATGTAGTGAAAACAATAATTTTGAAAGTAAAGGAAATACTTAAAAAGCCCAGTCCATACAGTCTTTTTATTTGTGTGGATTGATTTTAATTGAAAAATTAAAATTATTGCATTGTTTTATTTTATTTTTACTTACATAGCTGGACTAACATACATAATCATATCTTGGTTCAATTTTGTTTCTTATTTTCACTCCATGAACATCTCCCACATTGATAGTTTTTTTTTCCCTCTCATCCACTACTATTGAGAATTTAACTAGTTATTAACAATTGATTAGATTATGCATTATGCAACCTCCCATCCTTTACTAATAAATCCAAATGACAAGTGATCAATATAAATCTATCGTCCTTTTTTACTAAATCTTGTCACTACATGTTACTTGATTGTCCTTGTTCGAATTTTTAGTTATTACATTTTTTTATTGGTGTACTATAATAATTCTCCCTTCTTTCTTTGTTTGCAACAATTTCCAATGAAATTAAATGGAACAATATAATGGAACGGAGGAGTAAATGAAAATAAAAGCACTGAACTTCATTAAGCTTATTAATTTCGATACATTAAGTTCATATAGTAGTATCTTATTTAAAAGGAAAGTATTATGATAGAGAGTATATTAGACTCACATTACTCGGAGTTGGGTCCAATTTCCAATAAAACTGGGTAATTTTCCTGATATATTTGTCCCATCTAAATAACTACAAAAATGTTAGGAAAGAAATTTTAGAATTTAAAAGAGATCAACACAATATCAAAAATAAAATACAATGAAATGATTAATCATATTATACCACTCACATATATTCTAATTTTTTCAAATTACCAAAACTTTCAGGTATTGCCCCTAAGAAGTTATTTCCAGCAAGATACCTACAAGTTCCAAATCCTTAGAAACAGATAACACATCTAAAAGCAATAGGAAAAATTATCTATAATAAGACTAATGTGGTAGTCACAATGCAACTAATAAGATAAAAGAAAATTATTTGCACTTGAAATAATATTCTTACAATTCGCGTAGCTGTGTCAATTTTCCAAGACTAGGAGGAAGAGTTCCTTCCAATAGGTTATCTTTCAAATCTCTGTAGAAAGTAGAAAAACCATAAAATTATTTCCCAACACAACAATAAGTTTTTAAAAACTCAAAGTGTAATGATTTATACTTACAAATCCTCTAAAGTTGCAATGTTACCAATCTCGTCTGGAATTTGACCACTGATTGCGTTAGCCGTAAGGTCTCTAAGACATGTGTTTAAGAGATGAATAATGCATATGGTCGAATAATTCAAGCTTGAATAAGTGTGAGACAAATCACTAGTTGAAAACAACTATATTACCTCCGATCCTTAATATAAGAGTTAGTTGACTAATTTGAATAGATTAAAAAACTAGTTAAGTTAGTTATTTGTAATAAATAGGTATTGCATTTTTCAAAATATCCTTACTAATCAAGTGTGTTGACTAGAACTACCATTAGCACAATGACTACTTTGGAAAAAAAAAGAATAAATATAAGAGATAAAGTGGATTAGGGTCTTATATTTAAGACCAAAATAAAAGTCAAACGAAATTTTATATTAAGAACGGGAGGTAGTATTTATATATATTCATTCACAAATCTATGATCACTTACAATGTAACAAGAGGCAGTCCTGCAAAGCTCCCTGGGATTGATCCACTTATATAATTGTGAGACAAATCACTGTGCCGTATATAAAAGCTACAATTTAGATAACAAATTCCCACATTTCAACTAAGCATACACACACACATGTTTAAACCAATAATAGAATTAAAAAAATTCATTACTTACAGTACTTGTAGATAGGTAAGGGATCCAAATTCACTTGGTAAAAGTCCAGATAAGTTGAGACTCCTGAAATAGCTATTATAAAAAGAAAACATATTAATACAACTAGTTACATAGAGCTAAAATAAAATAAGTTATCTTATATTAGGACCAATTTGTTGGCAGGAAAAAAAAAGCACCAATGTGCATTTCAATATTAATTTTATTGCGATGTAGAGCCAGACCTAACTTATTCTAGGTACCATAGAAATGTATCTCAAAATCAAATCAACTGGTTTTAAATAAAGAAAGAAAACTTTTCAACATTATTTGTAACTCATTAAACACAACTTGATTTAGATGGGAGCTTGATTTGTACCCAAATTGAAAGGGTCACGTTGTAATGATATAGACAGATGCACTTACAGATTTGTAACATGACAAACTGTTCCATTTGAGAAACTGCAATTGCATGTTACATACTTTGTAACACAAGAATGTTGGGTCACATTCCAATCCAAGTTCTCTATCTTTGATGATATTGTGTTTAGAACTTTCACTGCATCAAACACAATTCAGTTTTTTCAAAAAAATAAAAGAAATAAAAAATTCAAAGTACTTCTCGTTGCCCACTTTGTTTAACTTCGACATGCATTGATATTGACATTGAGGAACTTGTCCACCATATGGATCATGCAAAGCTGCTTCAAATTCAATTTAAAACGCTAATAATGGCTTAACCTATAAACTTAAGTAGCAGTGAATGTCTAATTCGTTGTTTTTATTCTTATATTGATTAAGAAATGTCTTCTTCTCCAGAACAGCATCAATAATACCCAGATATGAGCGTAGAAATCACGTTTCCCTAATAAGCGCGTCGGGAAATAAACATGAAAATATTTTTTAATAGGCTAAAATGCACAAAAATTTCTGAACTTTAGGTCGGTTTATGCATTATCTCTCAAACCTTTAAAAGTTTAAACTAAGAATCTTGATGTCTCATGTCTTGACTATCAACTTCCCTATCATTAAAATTAATTGTTTTTGTCATGTCATATGTTTTGTTTTTTTTTTTATTATATACCATTTCATTTTTAGAAAAAATATTTAGTATTTTACATGCAATGTTGTATATTTAATACACTTAAAAATATATTTAAAACATTTATTTGACCATGTCTTTTAAAATGAAAAGGTAGAAAATCGTTAAAATACTTATCTCAAACGCCAAATATTATTTTTTAAATGATATGATATATAATAAAAAATATAAAAAAATTGTGACATGTCAAAAACCGTTAACTTAAACTATAAGTTTGAAAGTAGGGGAATTGAGATTCAAAACATGAAATATCATGATTCTTAAATTAAACTTTTGAAAGTTAGGGAGGTGATGTGCAATTGGCCCAAAGTTAAAGGGTTTTTACATATTTTATCCTGTATAATATAAAATAATATAATTAATTATTTTATCATTTTTATAACTGTGGTTTACAAGTTTTCAAATTAATAATTAAAACATAGCTTTTGTATTCTCTTTATAATGATATATCTCAAAATATATAAAACTCTTAAAAATAATTAATTCAATTTTTCAGAACTTTTTTGGTTTATTTTATTTAAAAAAAGAAAGATTGATAAACGACTATTAACACATTTCATAAATTATAAATACGAGAACACTGCGCTGAATACAATATATAGTAATAGCATGAAAAATCAAAATGAATTGACTGTTATGGAAATTAAAGTAGATTGTTCATATTTAATTCAGTTTCATGGGTGTGAGGACTAAATTATTCAGAAATTATAACAATCATATAAATTAAGCCAATAAGATATTTTGTATTAATACATAACAAGTAATTGATAAAACATGATTTTCTATCATAGTTTGTGCATGCAAA
Organism: Neltuma alba; assembly: GCF_004799145.2. Lineage (NCBI taxonomy): Eukaryota > Viridiplantae > Streptophyta > Magnoliopsida > Fabales > Fabaceae > Neltuma > Neltuma alba. The sequence continues at coordinate 446,319 of NW_021636205.1, forward strand.
AGAGATTACTAAGCTTTATTCATCTATCCAGGTTGCCAAGAAAATTTTAGATATAATTTATATCTATGTATAATATAGAAATTTTAATAAATCGCATTCCTTATACGGAAAAAAAATATTAGTATTGATTACTTGGCTCTTTGAATTCAATATTAGCATAAAATTAAAGCAGTGACAAATAAATGAATAAAATAAATTACTATAGTTTTCAACCATTGGAATCTTGTTGGTAAAAGGGGGGAGAAAGAAAGAAAACATTTGAATCAGTTTATTTAGTTCCCTTCTCGGAGGGAGAAAAAAATGAAGGATCAAGTCTCGAAAGTTACGACAGTTCTTTATCACTGCTTGTTCAAGAAGAGGAAACAGTTAACCATCACATTGACCCCTTTCTTTTGTGTATTTTCCTTTGAACAGTAAGAAAATAGATGGAAATGAAAGAATTGATCATAATGCTAAATAGAGTAATATAGTATATGCTAAGGAGTAAGAAAAACAGAAAGGGATTAATTAAGAAACCTTCATCTTCTGGTATGAGTTGAGCATTGGATCCATAGTTTATGAAGGCTGTCAAAGCAAAGCATCTAAAAACAAAAAAAAATATAAAAGTTTAGAGATTGAGATCCCAAACTCCATTTTGGTTGTTGCACTTTGAAGAAAATAACTCTGAGGGAGCAAAGGAAGAAGAAGGAGGAAGAAGTAGTTTGCAGAATCACACGGTAGCAAAACACAAGAGACTACAGAAGAAGCTAAGGATGATGCAGCAGAATAGAGGCAAGAAGAAAAGAAAAGCAAGTCAAGATTTTTACAGGTCTTCTACTTTTTTGTAAATTAATAAAAAGCGTTTCTCTTGTCTCGAGAAGAGGTAATAAAGCTATTGATTTTTTGGTAGGATGTGGAGCAAAGAGGATCCACCACAATCAGGGGCTAGCCTATGCTTCTAAGGGTAGTGCACGTGCTTTTACCTCATGACTTGACCAAAGGAAGGAATCCAAGGATAGTGCATGTGCTTCTAAAGCTCCAAGGGAGGGCATTGTCTACGTGGTTCGTGTTTCTAGTTGGTTTCTAATTGTTTTTGTCTTGCTTGTATTTTTTATTTTCAGTATTTTGTGAGTTAGGTTGCATCTTAGGTTTTTTGGTAGTTTATTTTGGCCTTTGACTATTGGTGTTTGTACTATTTTTTGATATTAATAAAATTGATTTTTTTGGCCAAAAAAATAAAAATAAAAGGCGTTGAACAGCTGTAAGCCGTTTCATAGTAATGTGATTTTCAGTATTATGCTACTTGGATCTGTTAGACTGATGAATCACTGGTTAATAGCTCAATGTGATAAGATTATCATCAACTTTGCTGTTATTAAATTAAGATATTCTTAGTTTTATATATTAAAATAATATAGACAAAAGCATAGCTTTAGCTATTAATTTTATGCAAAGTTTTAATTTGGTTTATTAATTTTATAAAGTATTTTTTTCAATCCTCCAATCGTCACATTATTTTGTTATTTTAAAAAGGTAAAAATGTACATTTAAAATGTCTTTTTAGTCTTCTAATTAATCCTAACGTTGATTGCAAATAATTATTTTTTATCGATCATTATTATTTTAAAAGGTTAAATTTAACATGTGAGTATTTATGAATGTTCTTGCTTTATTAACATTTAAAATTATAATATCAATATTTTTTCATTGATACTAATATTAAAGAATTGATCGAAAAGACAATTTTTAAAACTAAATTATTAAAATAGAATATTATGTAAAATTAAAGAAAAAAGATATACAAAATTATTAACTAGAAAAGATAAAGGTAATGAGAAATCGAAAGCCAGGGGTCAACAGGACTACGCCAAACTCTATCAAAAATCATTGCTTTCCAAAAAGGGTCTGTATTGATAAAAAAGAGGATAGTAACACTCTAAATTTAAAATTTTTGATGATAATAATTTTTTTCGGAAATCATAGTTATAAAATTATTTTTAGGGGTGAGTTTAATCTACTATTTAAAGTGTTTTTTTATCCATTCAACAAGCTAAAAACTGAAAAATATTTTAAAGTGCTTGACACACATTCATTTAAGGAATTTTTTTGAAGAGTTAATGGCAAAGTTAAGAATTGTTCCTAAAAAGATATTTTAAGAATGCAAATGCTTCTAAAAAAATCAATACGTTGAAGGCAAAATTGTGCCACCAAATATTTTAGTATGCTAAAAGATTAAAAGCATGTGAAGTTGGATGAATAACAAAATATTTGAAAATACTCGACGTATCTAAAAAAATATTTTAGCGTGCTAACTGCACCTTTATCCTTGATTTTATTTAGGTTTCATAGTTATCAAAAGTAAAAATTGTTTTCAAAAAATCTTTTTAAAAAATGAAATAACGTGAAATATGAAGTCCAAATTTAATCTCAATGATCCCACGTTCATGATAAACGGCAGATGCTCACTAATCATTACTCATGCCGGTAAATGGTTTTGTCATCCTTATTGCCAGTATAGTTTACTTTTCCAATGGCTTTGTCTTCCTTTGCTAGTTAGTTAAAATATAAAAATGGCAAAAATTTAAATTAAAATGTAAAATAATATAGAGCCCTATATGTACCTTCCAAGATATTAAAATTGAACAAGTTGTTGGATTGGCCAAAGCAACGGTTCAATGATCAAAGGTCTGGACGGCTGGTCATGGTTAAAATGAACTTAAGTAAATTAACATGTGTTTAATTATTCAAATATTAACTCAAATAAGGTATATTTTAAATCATAATAAAAAGTACAATATAAAAACTAAGGCTCTGTTTCATTTCCTATTTTCAAAACAATTTTTCGTTTTTGAAAACAAAAAAATAAACAAATTGTTTGATAATTAGTTTTCATTTAACTTTGTAGTAGTAGTAGTAGTAATAATCTGTTTTTAAAAATAAAAAAAGAACAATTTTTCTATGTTTTCTCCTTTTTTTTCCTTTTGTAGAGAATAGGATTGTGATGGAACTTGTAAAATTTTCTTATAAGGTTATGTTACAAGGCTAAACCTCAATCACTGGGATAAGAATTTATTATTGTTATAATATATTTAAAAATAAAAATAGAATTCAAGGTTTTCTTGACCATAATTTACCTTTGATTTTGGTCTTTTAACAGAATTTTCCCTAGAATTAACGAGGGCATAATGTTTGGAACGGTCGCAACATTATTATTGTATCTTAATATATTGTCTTTAATTTTATATAAAGTTGTGGTTTGGTTTCTTTATATTTGTGAAGTATTTTAAGTAAATAAATTTTCGAATTCTCATGACTTCCTTGAATTTTGAATCAAGTTCTTTTTATTAGAACCTTCGAATTTGCATGTTGGTACCTGTTTAAAATTGTTTAATGAAAGCTAACAATGTTAAGGGAAAAAAAAAAAATCCAAAGATGGGCATTCCCGGAGAGTCTTGTGCTCTTATGTGTCCTAATTTTGAGCAATAAAGTCATGGAGAAATCCATAACAGTAACAAACTCGTGAGGTAGCAATTTGACAAGCCACCTTAGTGTCTTTAATTATTATACTACCTCGTCTTTCTCCTCTTAATATAAATGCTAACTGAAAGCTAAATTTGATTGTAAATATAAGATCTCAATCTATTTTTTCTCGTATTTTTATCCAAAACTTCCTTATTCATTGCAAGGGATTTTCACCAAGTGATAATTCTAATCATTCACTACACATAATTATAAAATAATTTAAAAAGTTCAATACAATATTTGTGATAAATAACTAACTTAATTAATTTTTTAATATTCTCATATTAGTTATCTAGTTTTTATATTAAAAGCATTTTGTACTGTGATTTCATTATTTCACTTCCAAAGATTAAAATATTTGGCATCCAACCCGTGTATCAGCTTCTAATATTGATGGGAGATGAATGTGAGTGAAGGGAGGTGGCAAAAGATGCTGGGGAAGGAACAGAGAGAGAGAGAAGGAGGATAAGAAACTATTTTCAGATTCATAAAAAAAAATTTTTTCCAAACGTGGCTTTAATTTTTGCACACATGAGATTCATTTCTAGAAGTCTGCCTAGTTGTCCATCATCTCATGGTTGGCCAACAAATCTGTTAACAACCGTTTAATTATTATTAACTGTTTTAAACACTAGGACCTAATAGTGTTACCAGAATAAATTGCAGGGATTTGATACAAAGAAACAAAAAGAAGGGACTTGATTCGAAACTCAAACAAAAAAATTATAAGGATTAAGAAATTAATTTTCTCAAGTATTTTCTTTAGCCTTCTAACCCTCCCATTGTTGATCTCAAATGATAATTTTTTGTGCTAATTATTATTATTTTAAAAAAGGAAAACATGCATATTTGTCATCTACTTTCATAAATGTTTGGTGTCGTTATTTAATTTTTTTAAAACATCTTTTTAGTCCTCTAATTTTTTAAAATATATTTTTAGTTCTTTAATTACTCCTAACATATTAATTGAAAATAATAATTTTCTATTAGTTATTGCTATTTAAAAAATTAAACATATTAGTATTTTTAAATGTTTCGTTAACATGTGAAAAATTAGTTGAAAGGATAATTTATAAAATTAAATGATTAAAATAAATTTTTTTGCAAAGTTTAAAAAAAAAAATAAAACTCACGTCAAATTTATTAGATTCATTAAATCTAGTGCTATGTGCACCACCAATACAAATGAGAGAATTTTGCTGGGTGCTCAGATTTAATTAACTCTACCCAAGTTTTGTCTTAAAATTTTTTGTTAAAGAGAGAGGTTAAAAAATAAAAAAGGAAAAGGAAACAGACAAGGACGATGATATATAATATATATAACCGGAAAAGATAAAGTTAATTAGAAATTGAGAGCAAAGTGTCGGCAGGGAGTACCCCAAAGCCACTGTCAAAACATATCAAAACATTATTAAAATGATGGTTACAAAATTATTTTTGTTTAGACTTCATATTATCAAAAGTAAAAAGTTTTCAAATAATCTAAAAAAAAAAAATAACGTGAAATATGAAATTGATCCCACAATCATGATAGACAGCATATGCTAATTAATCATGAATCGTACCAGTGATGGCTTTGTCATCTTTGCTCCCTCTACTTTCCCAATGACTTTGGTGATGGCTTTGTCATCTTTGCTGCCTTTACTTTTCTAATGACTTTATCTTCTTTATCTGGTCGGTCAAAATATAAAAGTTGCAAATAAGTATTAAAAAAAAATACTCATCCAGTTTTTAATATAAAAATTATTTAACTAATTTAATTAGATTAAAATAATTAGATAAATTATTTAATTATAATAAAATAACATATTTTCTTAAAAAACCATAATTATCTTCTTTAATGTCCTCTTTTCCTCTTCTATTGGATTAAATTCCAAGGAGATCCATCGGGGTAATTTAGAAAAAATTGATAAATATAAAAATAGATCTTATATTTAAGACCAAAATTAACTTAATAATTAGGTCTTATATTAAATAGATCTCATATTTAGAATCAAAATTAACTGAATAATTAGGTCCTATATTAAGGATAGGATGAGTACAATGATTACTTAGTAAATTTAAATTTTAATTATATAAAGCTACATATATAACATCCTAGCCATTAAAAATTGATCTGGTTGTCGTGTTGATACTGTTCAACACACTGGTTCAATGATCAAAGGTCATCTACTCATGGTTAAGCTAAACTTAAGTGAATTAATACTGTCTGTCTTTGGTGTTTAATATATGAACGAAATAACTAATTTATAAATATTAAAAAAATTAGTTAAGTTATTCATAATAAATAAGTGTCGTCTTCTCTAAAATATCTTTATTAATCATGTGTGTTAGAATAAAAACCATTTAGTATATGCAATTATCATAAGGACTACTTAAAAAAAAAAGAATAATATGAGAAACAAAGTGAATTAAGTTCTTATATTTATGATTAGATTAAATCTATAGCTAACTCTATTTAGGACTAGAGATAGTATATGTTTAATTATTCAAATAGTAATTCGAATAAGATACATCTTAAATAAGAATAAAAACTACAATATAAAAACTATGGTCATTTTTAATTAATGTAAATGCTACTTCTTGTTATGTATCAGGAAAAGTTACTTTGTTAATATCAAATTTAGACTTGTTATTTCTTAATTAAGACTTGTCATCCCCAGGTAAATTATTGTCACGGACTAGAGTTACAGTAAAAGAGTCAACTTATATAATATATATATAACCGGAAAACATAAAGTTAATTAGAAATTGAGAGCAAAGTGTCGACAGGGAGTATTCCAAAGTCACCATCAAAATATATCAAAACATTATTAAAATGATGGTTATAAAATTAAACATCATTAAAATGATGGTTATAAAATTATTTTATTTAGATTTCATATTTATCAAAAGTTAAAAGTTTTTCAAATAATCTAAAAAAAATAAAACAACGTGAAATATGAAAATGATTCCACATTCATGATAACCAGCATATGCTCATTAATCATGAATCATACCGGTAATGGCTTTGTCATCTTTGTCACTTTTGCTTTTCCAATGGCTTTATCTTCTTTGTCTGGTAGGTTAAAATATAAAAATGGCAAATAAGTATTAAAAAAAATACAATCATTACTTAGTAAATTTAAATTAACATAATATAAAGCTACATATGTAACATCCTAGATATATTAAAAATTGAACTAGTTGTCATGTTGATATTGGCCAACACACTGGTTCAATTATCAAAGGTCATGATTAAGCCAAACTTAAACTTGAGTGAATTACTACTGCCATTGATATGAGAAAAATAACTAATTTAAAAATATTAATAAAATTAGTTAAGTTAGTTACTTGTAATAAATGAGTGTCACTTTTCATAAAATATTCTTGTTAATTATGTATATTAGAACGAAAACTATTTATCCTGTGCAATCATCATGAGGATTATTTTGAAAAAAAATAAATGAATATAAAAGACAAAGTAGATTAAGTTCTCATATCTAGGATTAAATTAAATCTGTAACTAATTTTTATCTTTAGGATGAAGGTAGTATATCTTTAATTATTCAAAATTATTCAAATATTAATTTGAATAAGATACATCTTAAATAAGAATGAAAACTACAATATAAAGCTAAGATTCTAAATACAATAATATATACTAAGAAGTAAGAAATAGAAAGGCTAATTAAGAGACTTTTATCCTTTGATATGACTTGAGGATTTGATCCATATCCTGTAAAAGCATCTAAGAAGATGTATCCAAATACCAAAAGATAGAAAAAGTTCAAAACTTACTAAAATTCCAAATACCATTTATATTGTTGTAGCTTGCAGAAATAATAATTTGAAGGGGGTGAAGGAAGAAGAAGGAGACATAGAATTTGAGAATCGGATAACAAAACACAGGAGAAAGAGGAAGAAGTAGAAAAGAAAACAAATAAAGACTTTTACAAGTCTTGTACTTCTTAATTTACAATAAAAAGGATTGAACAGTTACATCTAAGATAATGAAATGCTTCATAGTTGATGTGATCGATCTTAAGACAAAAATCAATTTTAATTTTTACATTTAATTTAGCCTATCAATTATCAATATATAATGTGAAATTTATAATAAACACAATCATATATAATATTAATGGTGTAAATTACTGTGCAAACTCTAAATAATTGAAACATGCTTATAGATTCTAACTTTTCTAAAGCATTTTATGATATTAATTAATCATATACATTTTTAAAACAATCATAAATGATAAAAAAGGTTAAAATTCATAATCTTTTAAATTACATGCTTCTCTCTTGTTATAATATGAGTTCTTTTACACTTAAAATGCCATATCATTTTTAGAGGAAAAAATAAAAGTTATCCGTTTTGTGATATTTCAAGTATCATTACTCTTTATCATTAGTGAAGTTCTCAAATTAGCTTCAGCATTGGAATGCCTTTTACCCAAAAGCACATCGGAAAAAAACTGACCCAAACATGCCCCCACCTACCAAGAACGGACCTTTACCTCATTCTGATGCATGTTTTCAAATCCAAACACACGCAGAGTCTCATTGAAACAACCAAACAAACGTTGACTGAGGGAGACTGTGTTGGCTCCCCCTTTCCCTCTTCTTTCCATGAACCTCCCCACAATGGAGATGGGGGATTTTTGGATGGGAATGAAAAAAGAGGTTGGAATGAGCCAGAAGCTACATCGACTTTTTCTAAACAGTGTCAAGGCCCTCTTTTACCACATTGGATGAGTTATATATGATAAGAATTAACCTATAAAATGTTTTGTTTGAGCTTGTAAAATAACTTATAAACTACTTATTGACCCATCTAATATAGGCCAAAAACTGCTTCTTCTTTTTTAAAGTATGATTGTAAAGTGCCTAAAACTTGTGCACAAATAATTTTTTGGAATCAAAAATATTTTTGCCCATATGTTTATGTTACGTTCTTCTTATACTTCTTTGCGCATATTTCTTATGCTTCTCAATAAGTTTTTAATTAGTTATTTTTTTATTCTCTTAAATGAAAATAATTTTGAACATAGTTTTTATAATATTTTAAATTTTTGATATTATTTTTTATTTTATAATTACATAAACTGTGTGGAGTATAACATCTAATTAATTATATAATAATACTTGATTCATAATTTAAATATATTTTACGCATTAAATATGAATTTTTCCTATTATAATAATTTAAAATTATTATATTATGAAAATTCATATTTTAAACCATTTTCCATTATTTGATAAAAGCTATACTTATTGGATCATTTCACAAATTAAACTTACTTATTCAATCATTATCAAAACAACTTTTCTATTTAACAAATTAACTTTCATAAAAATCTATCCAAACATAAATCATTAACTCTTGCCCAATTTAACTTTTTTAAAACCAATTAAAATAAGTTACTTTTTTACTGTTAATCCAAACAAACCCTAATTAAGAACAAAAAGTAAGGACTGAGTTTTAACTACATTCATAATTGAGGGATTTTGATCAAATTTCCCAAATTCTTATATTTAAGAACTTATAATTCATGATATCAAGATTTAAACATAGCAATAAAATTTACAAGAACTTGTTTTTCCTTTGGCATGAAAAACAAACAAAATCTCCAGAGTAAGAAATGAGGGACCAAAGAGGCAGAAAATGATCACTTGCCTCAACATATATGTTTACCTCAATCTTAAAGGTCTAAACATTCAGTGCAAACAGCAAAAATCAGCTAACAAAGCAGACTTCCACATCCATGGCCGATCAAAAAATTGAAGGAATTACATGTTCTGTGTATATCTTGATTCTTCAGATGGAATTGTGAGGAAGGGGAAAAAAAGTTATATCATTTTTGGTTATGTATCCAGAAGCATTATCATAAGGTTTTACTCAGTTTCAGAACCTCCTTCAGCAACTGGTTGACTGGATTGTTTACTTTATCAGGAGCAGCCAGCTGAGGATGCACTAAAGACAGTCCGCCAAACACTTTGATTCGCAAACTTGCATGAATCTCTCAGCATGCATTTATCGCAAACCTGATGGATAACAAAGCTGAAAATTTTGAAGTTAAGCAATTACAGCTTTATATAGTTTTTTTTTTTTTCCAAAAAAAAAAGGAGAAAGTACGTGCACAAGATGTGCCTTACAGTGTTCTCTGGAATCTTAAAGAAGTATCGCAGTCTTTTACAATGATTGACCTGAGACCTATTGGCAGACGGACAGCCAAACATTGCCACCTCTTTCAGATGACTTCCTGAAAGCCATCTGTAAAATCTAATTTCATATTAGCACATATAAACATGGACACACGGAACTCAACTTGCTTATGTTCGCAATATGAATATATTTGGCACATATTAAATAATCATGTTGATAGAAGACAATTGCATCGTATGACCCAGATGACCAGACTAGTGCATATCACAATTGGAAAAAAAAATTATATTTCAATGATCATTACTCTTTATCAGCCTGAGTTGTTTTATGCCGTAGTTTCATACGTTACACTCCACAGATTGATTAAAATGTGCAAAGAATAAAATTGGAAAAAAATTATATTCTGGCAAAAAAAATCGAAAAAAAATATATGTATAGATGAAGCACAATGCCAAAATGAAATTAATTGTCAACAAAATATTTAAAGAAATTATTCTTTTGTTCCTTCAAATTTTAATGACTCAGTTTTTAAACTTCTAACTCATTAAAACTTAGTTCTTAATTTTTTTTATTCAACAAATTAATTAATTATTATCACACATAACTCATTCTTAGCCGGAAAAGAAGTTTTTGGCACGGTTAAAAAACAAGCTGATGTGTTTGTTTTGCTTGCATACCCCGAACTTGAGCTGGCTCATGGTGAATAACGCTATTTTCTTAAATGAGTTTGCCATTTTGTTCAGAGCTGCAGGATAAGCAAGCAATAATTTCAACTTTAATAAAGAAAAAAGCCGCAGCTACCGACTAATTAACGACATTGTCTCCTTTACTGATCATGTCATGAATGCTAAAGATTTTTGCAGTCAGCTATGCTAGTTTGCATGTCCCTTGATGCATGACTTTTGTAATTACCCTTCTGTACATATTTTTTATTAATGAAACTTCTTCTTTACTAAAAAAAAAACAAAAAGAAGAAGAAGAAGAAGAAAAGCTGATGTCACTTCTAAAAGCCAACGTGGTTGGGAATATAATTACTACTTCCAATCCTTAATATAAGAGTTAGTTGACTAATTTAAATAAATTAAGAAAACTAGTTAAGTTAGTTATTCATAATAAATAGATATTATATTTTCTAAAATATCTTTACTAATCAAGTGTATTAGCTAGAACTATTATTATTACAAGAACTATCTTAAAAAAATAGGTAAATATGAGAGACAAAGTGAATTAGGATCTTATATTTAGAACCAAAATAAAAACCAAACAAGCTTTTATATTAAGGATCGGAGGTATTATACGATTCTGCATTTGCTACGAGGCTAGAGATAATAGAGGGTGTGTGATAAAGCCTAATTTTTATATATTTTATCTCATATTAATCTAGGATTTAAATGATATTTTGGGCTTAAATGAGTTTCCTATGTATTATTAGATTAATGGATTAACTTTAGGATTTTTCATAAAAATTGAGATTTAGGATTGAGAATATGAATATTTTGTAATTTTCTATTTTTAGCCTGGAATTAATATTGCCTATTTTTTTAGAAACAAATCTCATATTTTTAGAAAGATTGATCTTTGAAAATTTTTGCAATTTCTTGCCTTATTTTAGTGCATACCTAATATTTAATTTTGATATAAATTATATTATATTTGGATATAATCTATATTAATGGATGTACTTAAATTCTTATCAGTCAAGGAAGAATGTATAGAAAATCCAATAGTGCAATATTATTTCTTGAAATTCAAGCACAATTCAATCACTAATATCAAGTGGATTAATTAATTACCAATAAGTTTAAATTTTGGATTTTAAAAAAAATTCTTTTCTCTCCTGTTAAAATATTTCCTTCATTCCATAGACGCTATTGGCGTAAAATCTCTTCCTTCATCCCCATTCCTCCAGTCTCACGCAGCTTCATCCATCAACCTCCTCTTTTTTGCCATTCAACTCGTTAAAAAAATATTATTGTGCCCCATTTTCCCTATTGCATTCGACACACATCACGGCACCTACGATTCCTTTTCTTGATTCAGGGAGAAGACCACGTCGTCATCATCCTCCCTTCTTTACTCTGGCCGTGGCTTTTGACAACCATGAAGTAGGAAGGATAATTTTCATGACAACTTGAACTTATTAGAAGACAACTTGGGAGAAATATGAAGAAGCTGAAGTCTTGAACTAGTATTTGAAGACCACAAAAAAATGATATTCCATTTATCATTTTAATTCAAGAATTTAAGATTATTTAGTTTTAAATAATTTTGAATTGTATTTTTGTGAGACAAGTTAGTTCTAGATAGTCATTTTTATTCTTGGATTAGATTGATATTTGGATTTTATTTGTGGTAAGATACTTATTAGAATTTATGTTTATGAATCTTTGCATTATTAATTAAATTTATAATTGAGTTTTCATTATAAAGTTTGAATTGCAAATTTGGGTTCTTTGGCCTCTTGATTGTTTAATTAAGTTGGCAAATTATCTAATTGTTTGATTGGATAATTTTAAGCATAATTTTTAGAATTAATTTGAATTATTTGTCATGTTTTTAATGAATTTAATTAACCAACTTTACATCGTAATGAGTTTTCTAATAGTTAAGGGTTTTTGAAATTAAGGGTTTTTCTTATTTCAAATAGGTAATTAAACTTATTAATTCCACTCTCTTATAACTTCCTTTTGGTTTAATTAATTGATTTAGGTCATGAAGGTTGACTCTATATGAATTTTAAGTTGTTCCATCTACCGTATTTGAAGGGAGACCTCTCACTTTATTTGTTAATTTTCCTTTCTAGTTAATTTTCTTTATTTGTCATTTTAATTTTTCCTTTTAAAAAAATCCCCAAAAATTGTATTTGCATTCATTTAGTTTAATTTAATTTTCATATAAAATTAGGACATTTGCATTTTACATTTAGAATTAGAATTTTGTATTTTAGTTTATGTCTATTTTATTGCATTTTTCATCACCTAAACTTTTACTTAAAGAAATTTATAACTTACTCTTTAGAAATAATAACTTAGGTTAATCTTAAACTACAAATTAATTGGGACTTAACTCAATTGACTGCTTTAGACAGAGGCATCATCAGTGTGTTTAGATTGGTGGTAGTAAAATTGATTTTTATTTCAATAGACTTTTGCAAATTTAAATTAGGATAAAAATTAGTTAACGTAATATAATTTATATTTGGATTGGTGTTTATAAAAAGTCACTTGAAAAGTTAAAACTTGTTTGGATGGACAATGAAAAGTAAGTTTAGATGTAAAATGATAAAAGAAAGGCATGAGTTTTGTTAAATTATTATATAATATGATAATTCTAAGAAAATTATTTAAATTAAAATTAGAAAAATAGTTAATATATTATTGAGAAAATTTGAAAATACTAAATATAAAGTATCAATCCATTTTGTCTTTAATATTTATCCATTTTACTTCAAGTAATTTTTATAGTGATTGTACATACTAAGGAGTTTTTATTAATAGGCAATTTTTATGTATATGATTAGTAATAATATTTTAGATAAAACAACATCAATTTATTATAAATAAATAAATTAACTATTTACATTAAAGACACGTAATATCAAATTATTATGTTTGTTAGGAATAATTTTGTCCCTTTTCATTGTCATCTTTCCTTTAAAGTTTCTCATATTAGCTTCATATTAGTTTCAGCATTAAAATGCCGTTTAGCCAAAAGCTTATCTAGAAAAAAGCTAACCTAAATATGCGTTCAAGCCTCCACCTGCCAAGAACTTTACCTCATTCCAATACACGTTTTCTATTAAAAACGTGAATCCAGACACACGCTTTGAGTCTCACTGGAACAACCAAACAAATGTTGACGGCGGGAGACCATGCTGGCTCTGCCTCTTCTTCCGCCACTCCTTTCCATGAACCTCCCCGCAATGGATAAGGACTAAAGAGAAAGGAGAATTTACTCAAAAGAGAGAGAGAAAGAGAGAGGGGAATTTTTGGGGGGAATGAAAAAAGACGTTGGAATGAACAGTGTCAAGGACCTTTTCTACCACATTGGATGAGTTGTACATGATAAGAATTAATTTATCACGAGTCTGTTTGGTTGAGCTTGTACAGCGATGTATAAACTACTTATTGACCAAAAACTCTATTGGGCAATTTTAGTTGTGTTGGGTTTCACTTTTGACCCATCTCATTTACTGGTTAAAAACTGTTTTTTTTAAGTACGATTATAAAAATACCTAAAATTTGTTTACGACTTGTGTAAAAAAATTTTGCCTCTATATTTATGTTCGTCTTATACTTCTCTGTGCATATTTCTTATGCTTGTCAATTAGTTTGTGGTTATTTATTTTTTTTATTCTCTTTAATGGAAATAATTTTGAACATAGTTTTTATAATGTTTTTAATTTTTAATATTATTTTTTATTTTATAATTATATAAATTGTGTAGAGTATATCATCTAATTAATTATGCAATAATACTTTATTCAAAAATTTTCACATTAATATGATTTCTAATTTAAATATATTTTATTTATTAAATATACTTTTTTCCTATTATAATAATTTAAAATTATTATATTATGTCAATTCATATTTTTAATCATTTTTCATTATTACTCATTTTGATCATTCTACAAACTAAACTTACTTATTCAATCATTATTGAAACAACTTGTCTACTATGCAAATTAACTTTTATAAAAATCAATCCAAATATAAATCACATTACCCCATCTAACTCTTACTTAATCTAACTTTTTTAACGCCAAATTAAAAATAAATTATTTTTTCCACCACAGAACAAAAAGTAAGGACTGGGTTTTAACTGCATTCATAATTGAAGAAGTTTGATCAATTTTCCCAAATTCTTATATTTAAGAACTTATAAGTCATGGTATTAAGATTTTAACATTTCAATAAATTTTACGAGAACTTGTTTTTCCTTTGGCATGAAAAATAAACAAAATCTACAGATAAGAAATGAGGGACGAAAGAAGGCGGAAAATGATCACTTGCCTCAACATATATGTTTACCTCAATCTTAAAGGTCTAAACATTCAGTGCAAACAGCAAAAATCAGCTAACGGAGCAGACTTCCACATCCATGGCCCATCCGAAAATTGAAGCAATTACAGACACGTGGGACTTTTTTTTTTTTGGGCAGACATGGGATCATTTTGTCTTGATCTGTATTGCGAATATAATGCATGGCTAGTTGGAAAAGCAATCTTCAAAAGGATTTATAAGGCCTGATTACACTTGCAACCAATTACAGATGAATCCCCTGTAACCTGAAGGCTGTAATTCGTCAGGTCATCACATGTTCTGTATATATCTTAATTCTTCAGATAGAATTGTCAGGAAGGGGGAAAAAGGTATATCATTTTTGGTTATACACCCAGAAGCATTATCATAAGGTTTTACTCAGTTTCGGAACCTCCTTCAGCAACTGGTTGACTGAATTGTTTACTTTATCAGGGACAACCAGCTGAGGATGCACTAAATACAAGGCATAAGAGCAAATGACCTTTGTTGCCCAGCTCAAAATGATTAAGATTTCTATGAGCTAGGTAGAGAGACGAGCTGGGTATCGGGCAGGAGACATGTCCTGCCCAGCCCTGCCTATGAATACCTCTAGTTGTTCATCATCGAATGGTTGGCTAACAAACTTGCTAACAACCGTTTAACTATTATTAGCTGTTTTAAACACTAGGACCTAATAGTGTTACCAGAGTAAATTGAAAGAATTTGATAAAAAGAAACAAAAAGTAGGGACTTGACTCAAAACTAAAAAAAAAAAATATAAGGATTGATAAATTAATTTTCCCAATTATTTTTTTTTGTCTTCTAACTCTCACATCATTGATCTCAAATGATAATTTTTTGTCCTAATTATTATTATTATTTTAAAAAGGTGAAAATGTATATTTGGCCATATGCTTTCATAAATGTTTGATTTCGCTATTTAATTTTTTAAAATATCTTTTTAGTCCTCTAATTTTTAAAATATATTTTTAGTTTTTAAATTACTTCTAACATATTAATTGCAAATAATATTTTTTACTAGTTATTGTTATTTAAAAAATTAAAATTAGTATATCAGTATTTATAAATGTTTCGTTAACATTTGGAAAATTGGTTGAAAGGATAATTAATAAAATAAAATGATTAAAATAAATTTTTTTGTAAAGTTAAAAAATAAAAAATAGGATAAAACTCCCGTCAAATTCATTAGATTCATTAAATCTAGTGCTATGCGCACCACCTATGCAAATGGCAGAATTTTATTGGCTACTCAGATTTAATTAACTTAACCTAATTTTGTCCTAAAAATTTTTGTTAAAGAGAGAGATTAAAAAATAAAAAAGGAAAAGAAAACAGATGAGGACGATGATATAATATATATATATATATATATATATATATAACCGGAAAAGATAAAATTAATTAGAAATTGAGGGCAAAGTGTCGAGAGGGAGTACCCTAAAGTCACTATCGAAACACATCAAAACATTATTAAAATGATGGTTATAAAATTGTTTTTATTTAGATTTCATATTTATCAAAAGTAAAAAGTTTTCAGATAATCTAAAAAAATAAAATATGAATCATACCAGTGATGGCTTTGTCATCTTTGTTTTCTTTGCTTTTCCAATTGCTTTATCTTCTTGGTCGTGGCAAATAAGTATTAAAAAAAATACAATGATCACTCGGTAAATTAAAATTAAAATAATATAAAGCTACAGTATATATGTAACATCCGAGATATATTAAAAATTGAACTAGTTGTCGTGTTGATATTGGTCAACACACTGGTTTAATGATCAAAGATCACCTAATCCTGGTTAAGCTAAACTTCAATAAATTAATACAACCTCTCTGTTTAATATACATCTAAATAACTAATTTGTCAATATTAAGAAAATTAATTAAGTTAATTTTTTCAATAAATGAGTATTGATTTTCCTAAAATATCCTTGTTAATCATGTGCATTAGAATGAAAATCATTTAGCATGGGTAATAAACATGGGGACCACTTTAGAGAAAAATAAATGAATATAAGAGGCAAAGTAAATTAAATTCTTATATTAAGAATCAAATTAAATTTCTAACTAACTCTTATATTTAGAGTCAAAAGTAGTATATGTTTAATTATTCAAATATTAATTCAAATAAGATATATCTTAAATAAGAATAAAAATTGCAATATAAAAACTAAGCTTCCACAAAGAGTAACATATATACCTAGAGGTAAGAAATAGAAAGGTTAATTACGAGACCTTCATCTTTTGATATGAGTTTAGCATTTGTTTCATATTCTGTAAAAGCTTTCAAAGAGATAATATCCAAATACCAAAGGATAGAAAAAGTTCAGAATTTACTAAAATCCCAAACAACATTTATGTTGTTGCAGTTTCCAGAAAATAATTTTGAGAGGGGGTGAAGGAAGAAGAAGGGGACGTAGAATTTGAGGATAACAAAACATACAAGAGAGAGAGGAAAAAGGAGAAGAAAGGAAAAGCAAGTCCTGACTTTTACAAGCCTTCTACTTCTTAATTTACAAATAAAAAGGATTGAACAGTTGCATCTAAGATAGTGAAACGCTTTATAGTTGATGTAATTGATCTTAAAAGACAAAAATCAATTTTAATTTTGACATATTTAATTTACCTTGTCAATTGTCAATATATAATGTGAAATTTATAATAAACATAATCATATATAAATTATTAATGGTATAAATTATCGTGCAAACTCTAAATAATTGAAACATGCTTCTAGATTCTAATTTTTCTAAAAATATTTTATGATATTAATTAGCCATATACATTTTTTTAAAATAATCATAAATGATAAAAAAAAAGTCTACAGTTCATACTCTTTTTAAATTACATGCTTCTCTCTTGTTATAATATGAGTTTTTTTTTTTACTTTTAAAATGCCATATCATTTTTAAGGAAAAAAAAAGTTATCCATTTTGTGATATTTTAAAGATCATTACTCTTTATTAACCTAAGTTACTCCAGGTCATGGCCTCAAACGTTACACTTCACAGATTAATTAAAATGAGCAAAGGATACAGTTGTGAAAAAATTATATTCTAACAAAAAGATGCAAAAAATATAAAAAAATAATTTAAAAAAGCTCAAAATTTGTAAATGCCAAATAAGGAACGTCAACAAAAATTTGTTATCATTTGCAAATTTAGTGTTGCCAATACTAAATAAAGTGTTATCACTAAACCTGATTTGGAATTAAGTAATTTTCAGCTTTTTTATCTGGTCATTCTCCCAAAAACATATATGGATAAAGCACAATACCAAAATGAAATTAACTGTAAACAAAATATTTAAAAAAATTATTCTTTTATTCATTCAAATTTTAACACAGTTATGATTCAGTTTTTAAACTCTGAACTCATTAAAACTTAGTTCTTAATATTTTTTATTTAACAAATTAATTAATTCTTATCATACATAATTCATCCTTAGTGGGAAAAGAAGTTTTTGGCACTGTTAAAAAACAAGCTGATATGGCTTCTAAGTAAGCTCAATGTGGCTGGGAATATAATTATATAATTCTGCATCCACTACGTGGCTGAAGATAATAGAGCCTCACTGGAACAACTAAACAAACGCTGACCGAAGGGGGGGGGGGGTTTGTTTTTGGAGGGGAATAAAAAAGAGGATTGAATGAGTCGGAAGCCACATCAGCTTTCTTTGGACAGCGTCTAAGACCTCTTCTACCATATGGGATGAATTATATATGATAAGAATTAAGGAGAAATGGCAAATAAAGACCCTTAAAAATATAAAATGACAATTTGGGTACTTCAATTCATAAAATTGCTATCAAAGACCAGGTCCTAGATTGCAATTATGAAATGAAGCCCAAATGACTAAAATGCCCTTGCTTTTCTCTTTCTTCCAGCACCCCATTTCTTTCTCTTTCCTTCTTCTCTTCATCTCTCTCTTTGTCCTACTCTCCCTCTCTAGAAACGTAAATTTCTGACTTCCTTTCTCTCTCTCTCCCCTCTTTCTTCTCTTTCCTTCTTCTACTCTCCTTCGACTTCATTCTTCTTCTCCAAAACCGTGACGTTCTTCTATGTTTTTCCCAACCCATTGATTTGCAATGGGAAAAATGAAAACATGTTAACCATATAGCTTCCATATTTAATTTTCTGCAAAACATGTAATGCTAATAGCCTAATATAGTACTCTTCATATAAAAGCTCTCATTCTCCATAATCTCTCTTTATTCTACAATCTCATCTCCTACTGATATACTCGAATTAACAACTGTTACCTCCTTTCATTGTAAAAAACTGGTTGTTGTCAAAGAATTTTGGAAATTATCATTTACGAAGAGAAATGTAAACTTGTATAAAAACCTTATCAGAAGTGATAAGTTCACTATGACAAATGATAAGCTGAGTATGATAAATGACAAGTTCTCATGAAGTTTTCATACAATTTCAAATTTCTCTGTTAAAATGACTGAATTTTCATATACATTTATGAAATGACAAGTTTACTATGGCAGATGACAAGTTGAGTTTGACAAATGACAAGTTCCCATAAGGTTTTCATAAAATTTCAAATTTCTCTGTTAAAATGACTGAATTTTCATATTGATTTACGAAGTGAAAAGTTTACTATGACAAATAACAAGTTGAATATCACAAATGATAAGTTCCCATAAGAATTTCATACAATTTTAAATTTCTCTGTTGAAATGACTAAATTTCCACATTGATTTACAAAGTGATAAGTTAATTATGACAAATGACAAGTTGAATTTGGCAAATGACAAGTTTCCATAAGGTTTTTATGCAATTTCAAATTTCTCTATCAAAATGACAGAATTTTCACGTTGATTTACGAAGTGACAAATTTACTATGGCAAATAACATTGAGTTTGGCAAATGATAAGTTCCCATAAGGTTTTCATACAATTTCAAATTTCTCCATTAAAATGACTGAATTTCTACATTGATTTACGAAGTGACAAGTTTACTATGGCAAATAACAAGTTGAGTTTGGCAAATGACAAGTCCCCATAAGGTTTTCATATAATTTCAAAAAAATGAATGAATTTTCACATTGATTTATGAAGTGACAAGTTTACTATGGCAAATAACAAGTTGAGTATGGCAAATGACAAGTTCCCATGAGATTTTCATACAATTTCAAATTTCTTCGTTAAAATGACTGAATTTTCATATTGACTTATGAAGTGACAAGTTTACTATGGCAAATGATAAGTTGAGTTTGGCAAATGACAAGTTCCCATCAGGTTTTCACACAATTTCAAATTTCTCTGTCAAAATGACTAAATTTTCACATTGATTTACGAAGTAACAAGTTTATTATGACAAATGACAAATTGAGTATAGCAAATAACAAGTTCCCATAAGGTTTCATACAATTTCAAATTTCTCTGTTGAAATTAAAATTTACAGATTTCTGACAGCAACTACTTCTGATAAGTAGTAAATGACAAGTTTAGTAAGATTAATGACAAGTTCAGTGAGTTGAACCCCTTGTACAAGGAAACTAATTACGAGCTGCACCTCATGCAATCTTGAGTCTTACATTCCATCATAAAGTTGACTTCCCTTCTTCATTCACATGCAATGAATCATCCAAGCTTTCATTCTTTAAGGAGGAGTAGATTATGAACTTGTCACTATCAAATTGAAATGTATTTCCTAATCTAACCATAGTCCTCAAAGAATTTCTTGACACCTTGTTCCATTTGGAAGAATTGTCCTGTACGCAAGACAAAATCCAATGTGATCTTGGTATGTTTTCTGGGTATGTACACACAAAAAAGTTCAAACTATATATAAAAAGACACATACACATTAAAATAGCCTTTGACTTTCTCCATGAAACTGATAAATTGACTAATGAAAGTTAATCATGAATTTTCATTTCTTGATTTCCTCCATAACTACCTGACTCACAAAGACAATACCAAAGACAAAGTAAAGAAAGAAGGAGGAATTCAAAATGAGTGTAAGCAAAAATAAGGCGTAAGTATCTTCAAGTTTTTGGTATAGTTTTCATAAGTTATGGTAAGATAATTATTAGATATGCATAAAGCCCTATTTTAGACAGTAGAAAAACATAATGAATTGATAATGTTCTGATATATCCAAGGTGATAAAAGATGAATCAAATAATGTTGCAGATTTGGTACTTAGTTCAAGCAGGGGCAGAATATCACACTTTGTAAGCATTACACATAATCTTAAACAAGCATAAAACAATGCTCCAACATGCTTTGCTACACTGTTCCTTCTCTCTCCGAGACAAGGAATAATAATTTCAAAGTAGATTTTCTATTCAAAATCCAACAAACCATCGCAATATTATTTTGTTACAAGAGAGATAATAGTACAAGCTGAAACTTCACCAAATATTCTAAGGTACAGATCCTTCTTTGCTGCACCAGGTTTGTGGCTATGGAAGGTGGAAATGGAGATAGGGTTTTGAGCTATGGTGGAAGAATCAGAACATAACAACGCCTTTCTCTCCCTCTAAATTCTGAAGTGAGAGACGTGGCTGAGGTGAGGACTAGAGTGCAATGCTTTTATCTTGATTCAGTAGCAGCAAAGAGAAGGACGAAGAGAGAGAGAGAGAGAGAGAGCAAGAGAAGAAAGAAAAAGAGGGAGGCGATGAGACGGAAGGAAGAGAAAGGGAATGGCATTTTTGACTTTTCTCCTGCATTTCATAATTGCAATTTAGGACCCGGTCTCTGATAGCTATTTTGTAAATTGAGGTGCCCAAATTGCCATTTTATATTTTCAAAGGTCTTTATTTGCCATTTTCTCAAGAATTAATCTATTAATTGTTCGGTTGAACTCATAAAAAACTACTTATTGACAAAAAGCTAGATTGGACAATTTTAAGTGTGTTTAGTTTCACTTTTTGCCCATCTGACTTGTGGGCTAAAAACTAATTTTTTAAGTACAATTATAAAAGAACCTGAAACTTATTTATGACATATATAAAAATAACTTTTTGGAATCAAAAAACATTTTTGCCCTGTATTTATGATCTTCTTAATTGTGCTTCTCAATCACTTTTTAGTTATTTATTTTTTTTATTTTCTTTAGTGACAATGATTTTGAACATAATTTTTATAATTTTCTTAATTTTTTAATAATTATTTTAATTTTTAATAATATTTTTAATTTTATATTTACATAAATTGTGCAGAGTATATTATCCATCTAATTATGTAATAATATTTAATTCAAAAAATTTTAAATTACCATGATTTCTAATTCAAATATATTTTATTTATTAAATATATATTTTTTCCTATTATAATAATTTAAAATTATTATATTATGTAAATTCATATTTTTAATCATTTTTTATTATTTAATTAAAGCTATACCTATTTTTATCATTCTACAAACTAAATTTACTTATTCAGTCATTATCTAAACAATTTTTTTTTACAAATTAACTTTTATACTAGTCAATCCAAAGATAAATCATATTACCCAATCTAACTTTTTTAAAAAATCAGATTAAAAATAAGTTACCTTTTCTACCGCGAATCTAAAAAGACTCTAAATAAAAACAAAAAGTAAGGACAGAGTTTTAACTACATTCATAATTGAGGAATTTTGATCAATTTTCCCAAATTCTTATATATAAGAACTTATAATTCATGACATTAAGATTTAAGCATTTCCATAAATTTTACAAGAACTTGGTTTTTCCTTTGGCATGAAAAATAAACAAAATCTACAAAGTAGGAAACGAGGGACCAAAGACGTAGAAAATGATCACTAGCCTCAACATATATGCTTAGCTCAATCTTAAAGGTCTAAACATTCAGTGCAAACAGCAAAATCAGCTAACAGAGCAGACTTCATGGCCCATCAAAAAATTTAAGGAATCACAGAGACGTGAGTTTTTTTCTTATCTTTTTTTTGCAGACATGGAATCATTTTCCCTTGATTTGTATTGCAAATATAATGCTTGGCTAGTCGGAAAAGCAATCTTCAAAAGCATTTGTAAGGCCTGATTACACTTGCAACCAATCACAGATGAATCCCCTGTAACCTGAAGGCTGTAATTCATCAGGTCACCACATATTCTGTATATATCTTAATTCTTCAGATAGAATTGTGAGGAAGGGAAAAAGGTATATTATTTTTGGTTACATACCCAGAGGCATTATCATAAGGTTTTACTCAGTTTCAGAACCTCCTTGAGCAACTGGTTGACTGAATTGTTTACTTTGTAAGGAGCAGCCGCTTGAGGATGCACTAAAGACAAGGCATCAGAGCAAATAACCTTCATTGCCATTGCCAGATCCAAATTGTTGCTATCATTCCGCAAAACACTTTGATTCGCAAAGTTGCATGAATCTCTCAGCATGCATTTACTGCAAACCTCATGGATAACAAAATTGAAAAGTTTGAAGTTAAGCAATTACAGCTTCACATGGTATTTTAGAAAAAAAGAGAAAGTATGTGCACAAAATGTGCCTTACAATGTTCTCTGGAATCTTAAAAAAGTATCGCAGTCTTTTGGAAAGATTGACTCTAGACCTATTGACAGACGGGCAGCCAAACATGGCCACCTCTTTCAGATGACTTCCTGAAAGCCATCTGTAAAATGCAATTTCATATAGGCCCATATAAACATGGACATATAGAGCTCAACTTGCTTATGTTCACAATATGAATATATTTTGCACATATTAAATAATCATGTTGATGGAACACAATTGGATCGCATGACCTAGATGACCAGACTACTGCATATCACAAGTAGGACTCGTAATGTGCAAGTTTCTCAGCACGCAACAAAATTTCAATCCTTTGTGCTCTTTTATTGCCAAGATACTGCATGCAATATTTGCTTTTTTCACGACTCTCCACTACAATGACTAGGTTCTTAGGCCGTGAGTATCAGTTTAGGCCAAGATGAAATTGGAGACTACAAAGGCACTAATTAAACCAACTGGTTCCCTCTGTTTCACTTCTTTATGCGTTTCATCAACAGAAGTAATTCCATGACTTAATCTCCCAGGATTAGCTCCCTTCGATTCCTCCCCTTGACCAAACAAATCATACAATCTCTTTGGCTCAGGTTTCTTTGGTTGCTCCACCTTAACTACCTCCTCCTCCTCCATGAATTTTACTTCCCTGGGTTTCTTCAATTCCCAAGATAATGATGCGTGGAAGAAAGACGACTTCAGATTTCGGAATCGGACAGTTCAAATTTGGTATAACAGACTCTTGTAATTTTTTACTATATATCTATAACATTTTTAATATTTAAAAAGTTCAAATTTGTATTATAACATATTTTCATGTATTTATTTGTTCTAAATTATATTTTCACCTTCTTTATTTTAACATGATTTTATTCTTTTTAATGCTCCTTTCTTGTTATTACTGAAGTAACTTACATTTATATCATTATATATGTCTTCAAGCTTCGCTCCTTAATTTGAATGGTTCCTATTTTCAGGCGCGGGCGACCAAGGAGGGAATATGAAGAACCGCATACGTGGAATGGTGATGTTTCTCTGGATGATCTGGGTTTCATCAAGCATTAGCAGAGGGATTGTATTAGTAATATTGTTGTCATTATTTTTAGAGATTAAAAATATTATAAAAATTTGAGTCATTAAGTATTTATTTTTTAAATTATTTTTGTATAAAGAAAGATGCTGCATATCTCTGTTTTGCTTTCTGTTTCGTTAGTTTTTTCTGGTTGTTTTTCTTTTTCTCTGGGACGGCCTTTGCTCATGGGTTATTTGGGGATGGCCCAAATGAACCATCTGTAATAGGCCTTTTGTTACCTTGTAATCCTTTTATCTTGTTTAAAGAAGCTGTCTTTGTTTCATATATATATATATATATATATATAGAGAGAGAGAGAAATGTGGGGGAGAGATCAGCAAGATGGAAGGAGAGCGATGAGAAGTAGTGATGAAATAAATAAATAAAAAAAATTAGAAAGAGATGGATAGGGAATAGAGGAACGAAATGGTGGAAAAGGAGACAGTCTCAGAGACGTAGGAGACATAAAGGGTTTTGAGAGGCACTGTGACAGAAGGGAATGAGAAAGGAAGTAGGTAGAGAGGAGGAATTTCAGCCTTGAGGGGCTATGCTTCTACCTCTCACATTTGTATCACACTAACTGTAATGGAAAAGGTTCTCTCTTTTTTCAACCCTATCATCAATTTGGAGGGCACTATCTTTCTCTGCTTCACACTTGATTACTCAAATTCACTATTGTAGAAGAGGGCATTATCTTTCTATGAGAAAATTAATATTTTTATGGTTCATTCAAACGTATTTAATTTTATCATATTTTTCAAAATATAATCCTTACAAAGCTTATCCTTTTTGTCTTCTTCCTCTTTTCAATTACATTCCCTTCCACTGCACTGCAAATTATCCTTATATAAACAAAACGAATCCCCTATAACTTTCAGTTTCAGAACCTCCTTTAGCAACCTATTGACCCAAAAACCTACCGTTTTTTTTTTTTTAAGTTCACGTGGAACCTGTTGCTCAATGCTGCTTTTTCTTACATAATGAACTATGTACTAGCAGGTACTTAAGTTTCTTTTTCAATGTTATTCCTATTTAAAGTCATTAATTATGAGAAAAAAGTAATACATATTTAAATATGGATAAAATAAAAAAAAATTATTTCATCTTTAGGTCAAGTTAATAAAATAATCTCCCATTAATATGAAAAAAAAAGACAAAAAACGTGTCTGGAAAATGTGGATGTGTGATGGAGCAATTTACACTAAGTTTCCATTAAATAATTATTTCAAGGATGATATATACAGGTCAATGGTCAAAGTATTCGTTGATTTTATTTTTGCCTTCTCCTACGACAATTCTCTAGAAAAATAAATATGTGCGGTTACCATGAGAGACTCAAGATTCTTTTGATCAAAACATTATGTGAAAATAAAACTCAATATTAATTTATAAGATGATGGTGGTAAAACTTATTAAAAATATAAAGTTAATGTAGTGTCATAATACTAACAATTATGATGCATAATTTTCCCCTTATTACTAAATAGAAACGATGAAGTAAATATAGTTGGGATCTGGGGGAAAAAAACTCATAAATGGTTTAAACTCTAGGTGTCTGGGGTATGCTCTAAGTGGGCCCCACACCATGGGTCACTTCTTTGTCTCTTTCCCTAAT
Organism: Neltuma alba; assembly: GCF_004799145.2. Lineage (NCBI taxonomy): Eukaryota > Viridiplantae > Streptophyta > Magnoliopsida > Fabales > Fabaceae > Neltuma > Neltuma alba. Next base: position 472,188 of record NW_021636205.1, read on the forward strand.
TATAACTCCTTCTGCAAATCATCCGTGCTCATTTCTTCTTGTTTTTTTTTTTTTGCCTTTTTGGTTTAAGGATTTTTTTGGTAAAAATAATTATTTATTACTCTTTCGATCTCAAATATAAAACTTATTTGTAATAAAATAGATTTTATATTTAAAACTAGAGTTACATAGTGCTATGTTAAGAAACTTCATGCATTAGAACGTACATGGCCTGTCCTTAAATAATGACGAAAGCATTGATACGAATAATTGCAATGATCATGTTTAGTTTAAATTTGTGGGTTATTGTTGTGTATTCCCCTTAATTTGCAAGAGGTGATGAATTTCGATTATTTACAAAAGAAAAATTAGCGAGAAAAAGCTTTTTGCTTGGCTCTACTATGTACCACGACCAACATTGTATTCAAATGAAATTCAAATGGATTCTTCCTTTTCAGTCATCACCAAATTTTGAGCATGTTTGCATTAGTGGTGGCAAAACCAACTTTTATTTCATCAGTCTAAAGTGCAACTCTTGCTTTTGACGTTCATGCAAAAGGAATAGGAAGGCAACTGCCATATTTAATTTAATTAACAAAGATAGAAACTAAAACTTTATTACATGAGGTGCTAGCTGCTATCTTTCAATTCTCTTTTCATTTTTGCTGTCTCTTAATTTTTTTTGATTTTCAAAATATTATTTTTGTCTTTTTATTATCATATTATATGTAAAATGAGTGACATTTTAAAATTTTATGAACAAGAGCCGGTGTAATTTTGAATTTTTTATTTTTTTAAAAGAAAAATACTCTAAAACTGTGTAGTTTCTTATTTAAAAATCATTAAAAAAACCACATTATTTTTTGCCCATAAAATATCAAAATGTCTTTTTTTTTTTGTAGAATCTAATGACATAAAATAAGAAAATGCATTTGGGAAGTGTTGAAAAACTAAGAGGAAATTAAGAGGGAGCAGCGAATACCCAAATCCATGGGTACTAGGAAGAAACATATGAAGATGAAAGGTTTTTTTTTTTTTTTGGTCAAGAAGATGAAAGGGGTTCAGCAAGAAAGGTTTGTCATGGGTTTGTGATTGGGCATGAGCACTCGTTCTTAACACACACAAAAAAAAATCTCAAGATTGGCAACCTTTTTTGAATAATCCTGTAATCCATCACCACAAGAAAACTAAGAATGAATTAATTAGCATTTTGCATTAGAAAGTTCAATAAAAACAAGATATATATTTATATATATATATATATATATATATAAAGACAAGGCTGTGTGTTGCATTGATTACACATCACATTTAAACTACAAAATAGAGGAACTAATTTGCACATAGAAATTCTTCTTCACACTTCGCGCTATATTTCCCTTCTTCGAATAATATCTATTCATTTATGAAAGATCGTAGTTTCAGGCTTGGTTCCCAACCTACATTTTGATCGAATCATGCAATGTTGGAATTCTTAAGAAGCCTACAAGATGAAGAGGTATCTTTATTACATGGAAGAGAAAATGAAGAATCAAACCACTAATTAAGCCATCCATTACTTCGAATCTTTTCTTCACACCTTCGTATGAGAATGCAAAAGTAGCTAAAGTTTAACTACTATGATTATATTGTGATGATGCACTATCCATTGCTTCAACCCTTTGCTTCACATTTTTGTGTGATTTTGATATAGAAGAAGAACTAAATGTTTGGCTATGGCTTTCTTGAGATGATTGTATCTCCAAAGCCTTGAATCTGGTAGCCTGTTGGTCACTCTCCCGACGTTTGATTGTTAGGGCTTGGATTGGCAACTTTCCTTCAAGCATGCAAACAATAGAGGACATGGATGGCCTTAGAGCTGGAGATGGGTTAGTGCATAAGAGTGCCAGCTCCAGCATTTTCATGGCTTCTTGTGAGGAGTAGCTTGAACCAAGACTTGGATCCACCAGCTCAAGAAGGTTTCCTTGCTCTTAAAGAACATAGGCCTTCACTTACATGAAAGTATACAATTGTTAGAAGTTCAATCAAACCATTAGTTTTATGAAGAATATTGAACATCACTAATGTTAGGCACAAGTAGAATAACAAACCCAATCAAGAAAATAAACAAACTCCTCTTTTGGCCTATAACTTGTGTTGCTTTTTCCACTAACAATTTCTAAAGCAACAACTCTAAAACTATAAATATCTGCTCTCTCAGTTAAGTGTCCTCGCATTGCATATTCAGGAGCCATAGCCGCTAGTAGAAAAACATGTAATGTTAATAATCAAGTCATAAAACAAAGAATGTGCAAGGAAAGTCTAAGAAGAAAAAACCTATTAATATTATTACTAAACCAAATATGACAATTATATTGATCTAGTAAAAAAGATGTAGTAGAATATATACTGACATTGTTTCTGCTATTCTTATGCTTATGAGTATTCTCATCTTCATCAAGCTTGGCTAAACCAAAATCTGAGATCTTGGCATTCAAATCTTTATCGAGTAAGACATGCGTTGCCTTAATATCTCTATGCACAATTTTCAACTTTGATTCCTCGTGAAGATAAGCTAATCCTCTTACTATCCCTACACATATCTTCATTCTTGTTGGCCAGTCCAGGTGTATCTTTTTTCATTCGCTAGCTAACATTAATATGAAAAGTATCTTAATTAATAACATATTACTATCAAGTCATTCAGTAAAAATTAGATATTTGTAGAAGTTGTTTCAAATGATTAAATATATTTGAATTAGAAAAAAAAGCCTAAAATACAGCATCTAAAACTTGTGTTTTGAAAAAATAAAGATATAACTAAAAGTTGTTGGGCAAATACTATAAGCATGATTTTACAATTCTGTCGTAGCGATATAACACCATAACACACACAATAAAAGTATGTATATGAAAACAATTTCATTTGTTTATACTCAATCAATTTTATCTTTTCCTTATAATACTCCTTGTATGGTAATTTATTTTGTGAAAAAAAGTGAAGTTCTTACCAAAAAGAGCACTAGCAAGATTGTTGTTCTCCATGTACTCATATATCAGCAACAGTTGATTTCCTTCAACACAACATCCATAAAGGTTTACAAGGTTTGGGTGTTGCAAAGCAAATATCATTCCAATTTCATTAACAAATTCACGACTCCCTTGCTTTGATTTAAAGGAAAGCCGTTTCACAGCTATGACAACACCATTTGATAACGAACCCTGCAATATTTCAATTTACCCTTTAGTCTCAATTTTCATAATTTTTCCTAAGCAAAATCAATACATCTTAAAGGGATAACCTCTTTATAAGTGTATTCAATCATGTAATCCTGGTTAAAGATAAATATGATACATTAAAAATTACCTTGCACACCGGTCTGAAACCTCCCTCACCAATCTTATTTTCTGGAGTAAAGTTATTAGTGGCATCTTTGATTTATTTCAAAGAGAACTAACCTGTTTTTAGATCTAAAGGTTCTGCATTAAAAATAAAAGTTATATAAATACAAAGCAAAATAGATTGAAATTACAAGAAACTTGGAAATAATTACGTATATGCAAAAATCATTATTTATTCATTTGACTTGTGTGATAGAATTCAGGCACAAAAAAAATCATTTTTTTCACTATGTTATATCGAATTATCAATAGATATACATGCTTTATTAACTTTGATTTTGATCTTACATTTTTCTTTTGAATCACTGCCACCTAGTAAGCCTATTAGTAATATGAGGAACACACATGATCCAACTACAATTCCAGCAATGGCTCCCCCAGAAATCCAAGGAATTTTGAAATCTACATCACAAAAAAGTAGTAATGGTTACCATTCATATCAAAGTCAAAATCGTCATCTCTTAGCTTAAGCCAGAAAGAGTGTAAACCAATAAATATGAGATTTGACTTACTTGGGTTGACTGAAATAGTAGATATAAGAGGTCCATATGCACGATTATTATAATCAGGAATGGAGCTAGTTCCTTTTCTAGCCCAGTATAAGTGAATCTCTAAGGTGTTATCATTAACATCAACATTAAAGTCCTTGACAATGCCCTTACCAATGCCACCAGGTTCCCTCATAATGTTGAAATCATGCAAATAGTTCCTACCCTGTCAAGATATACATGCAAAAGTTTTACCTTTCAGAGCTTTTGTAAACGTACATAGTGAAATAAGTTGAAAGCATGTTAAATCATTATATATAGTAATAGTCCTTGTCTTTATAATAAGAAATTCTTGCATACTCCTTGAGTGTCACATAATCCATGCTCTATTGATGAAAATGCTCTAGGTGTCCTTTATTATGAATCCCACAAATTTCTATCATAATGGGTCAAGAGAAATTTGTGGGATACACTTGGAATATTTTCATTGGAGAGAGTACTAATGACGTGGCATTCCAAGAGTATGTAAGTATTTCTTATTTATAATTAGCCATTTAGCCACCCATTAAAGAGAAACATAAACATACACTTGAGCTCAATTGATAGTGACACATCCCACAATATTTATTTCTCTTCAACTGTATGGCTTCATGGGTGGAGAGTCTTATTTTCTCACTATTCATGGAATTCTTTGATCACTAGAAAATAATTTAAATTCAACATAGTGAGACTCACTTGGATTGAAACATCAAATATGCGCCTTCCAGTGTGATGGAAATTTTGGTCATAAGAATGCATAATCTCAGCAAAATATAGCTTGACGTTGTAATTTCCATTAATCATACAGAGGCCATGGTACTTGAGAGACATAGGGGAAACACGAGCTATTTAGTAGAAGTGAGGACCAGTAATGTCGAGGAAAAATATGTTTGTTACTGTGTAATTATTATCGTAATTTACTGCTCCTATGCTACTATAAGCCCATTTATCATTACTAGCAAAAAAGTATGAGATACCCTCAGGATTGTCATCGCCTTCACATTTATTCCCCTCGTATTCAATCTCTAGTCCCCCACAATTTATGAACAATGAATGATCTGCATACATAGGGACAACCTCATAAAAAATCACCTCTATAAGAGAATCCAAACGATCAAATTCATAAGATCATGATCTCTCTCTATATATATACACACTACTCTGTCCTTTATTATAAGAACCTTTGAACTAAATCGTGTGTTTTAAGAAAACAGTTAAAATTAGTTGAAAGCAATTAATATGTAACAAACATAATTTTTTTCCAAATACACCCATTTATATAAATAGATAGATGTGAGAGTAATAGTGAGATAAATGAAAAAAAGTGAATGTATTAAATGCGTTAACTTAGGGGTAAAATTGGTAATAATATATTAAATGTTTAGACAAACTCAGAAAGGATCTTATAAAAAGGGACAAACCTATTCAAAAAAAATTAAATCTTATAATAAGGAACGGAGAGAGTATGTATATTGTCATATGACATTGATAGTCATTTCACCGTTACATTCACTAAAATCTACCTTATTTAGTTAAACCTCTCAAAAGGGTTCATAATGAGAAAATAAAATACAACTAAAAAAGGATAATGCCATGGGAAACTCTAAAATAAGCAAGAAGACACTCACACTTGGGTTTTCCTCCACAACGAAGACCCTTTTTTAGGCATGTACGTCTGCAAGATGAATAAAAGTTACAAAACATGAATCAAAAGCATTTAGAATGAGTGAAACATAAGAGCCACAAGTATAATCTTACGAGGTTTTTGCTGAAGAGGACAGACTTGAACCTAAGTTTCTGTGTAACCAAAAAAAGAAAAAGTCTTGCAGTTATTGCATAATGTCTTTAAGAACAAGAAAAAAGTAGTTTGGAGTTGGAGGAGAAGAGCTCACATTTTTCCATATTGACAAGTAGTCGCGGAAGTCTCCAAAAAATTGTTGTAAGATAAATCACTACAATAGAAAGTTGTGTGAAATTACACATGTAATTTTTTCCCTGTTATATATATATATATATATATATATAATTTTATTAGATAAAGTTTAAATGAATTGGTTGGCCTGGCTCTTCTTCTTCTTATCATTGCATGTTGTTTTATTTTTACTAGGACTTATATTCCTTCCTTGAGATTTCGTAGCAGTGCTCCCAAATTTTTTCATATGTCAAAGCTCAAATCAAAATGACATTATGCAAAGGGGATTAATTAAAAATGATGAAAGATTTAAAGGCTAAAGACAGAATTAATTTCAAATAGTAATGGCATTGAAATATATGTAGTAATGACAAAAAAGATTAAAATAAAAAATATTTTACTAACAAAAAATCATATTTGTTTTGCTGCTATAATATCCAATCAGGAATTTTTTCGGACAGAGAATTTTCAGATGGAATCCTGCATACGTATTAATAAAGATCCATTAAAAAAGGGTAATTAAGTTCAAAAAAAATCAAGTTATATACCTGTGCAGAATGCTCCCTTACATGTAATTTAGGGACATTGAGTTACCTATACTGTCTAGGATTTTACTAGTCAACTTGTTGAAGCTTCAAGTCTCTGCAATTAATACATGGGGCCACAAATATTGCTTCATAAAAATAACTGAAAAATAATATTTCTTGTAATAAATAGTCCACAATAAAAGTAAGTAGCTCTAAATTAGGAATTAGGTTGTCAATTAAACATTAAATTGGGAATATTATTTGAGGATGAAGCAACTTACATGTTGTATAACTTTTCTATTTTACCAATATAATTTAGAATAGAATCATGGATGGAGCAATTTCTCAACACCCTGAGAGAAAAGCAAAGCATAAAAATTCATTGAGAATGTATATAGCTCATTCTCGATAAACAAATTTTCACCTCACTATTAAATTCTCAACTTACAGGATTTGCAAGGATAGCAAATTCTTCAGATTAGGAAATCTCATCATCGCTAGTCCACGCAAATCAAATATCATTTTGAATAAAAATTAAATAAAAAAGTATCAATAACAGGAAAATATTCTTCTGTTGAAATTTAATTTCATAACCATCAAAGAGTATGCGGATGAATTACAAAAGACTAAGTACTAACAGATAAAACAAACTTCTTAAGTGAGATATGGTTGGAATAGGGCCTTCCATAGACGTTCCTTGCAAATACCTGCCCAAATATTCTTTCTTTGGAGAGTTACTTGAGGTCCCAAAAAAATACATAATAACTAATAAATTCAAATGACAAGTGATTAGCATAAACCTAAAGTCATTTTCTACTAAATCTTATCACTACATGTCACTTAATTGTTGTTGTCTGAACTTTTAGTGATTACATTGTTTTATTGGGGTCCTATAATAATTCTCCCTTTTTTATCTGTTTTCAACAATTCCCAACAAACTAAATAGGACAATATAATAGAATCGAGGAGTAAATTAAAATAAAAGCACTGAACTTCATTAAGCTTGTTTAAGTTCAATACATTAAGTTCATAAAATAGCATCTTATTTAAAAAGGAAGTGTTATGATAGAGTATATTAGACTCATTTCTTTGCTCCAATTCCCAATAAAATTGGGCAATTTTCCAGATATGCTGGTGCCATCTAAAGAACTACAAAAGTGTTAGGACAGAAACTCAAAAATTTAAAAGAGATCAACAAAACATCAAAAATAAAATATAATGAAAAGATTAAATCATATTATACCACTCACATAGATTCTAGTTTTTTCAGATTACCAAAACTTTTGGGTATTGACCCAGAGAAGTTATTTCCACAAAAATCCCTACAAGTTCTAAAGCCTTAGAAACAGATAACAAATTTATGACAAGACTAATGTGGCAGTCACAATACAACGAATAAGATAAAAGAAAATTATTGGCACTTGAAATAATATTCTTATAGCATGCATAACTGCGTCAATTTTTCGAGACTAGAAGGGAGAGTCCCTTCCGATAGATTATCACTCAAGCTTCTGCAGAAAGTAGCAAAACCATAAAATTAGGTAATTTTCCTGATAAAATTGGGTAATTTTCCTGATATGTTGGTACCATCTAAAGGAGTACAAGTGTTAGGAAAGAAACTTTAGAATTTAAAAGAGATCAACACAACATCAAAAATAAAATATAATGAAAAGATTAAATCATTTTATACCACTCACATAGTTTCTAGTTTTTTTCATATTACCAAAACTTTCAGGTATTGCCCCCAATAAGTTATTTCCAGAAAGATCCCTACAAGTTCCAAATCCTTAGAAGCAGATAACACATCTGACAAGACTAATGTGGTAGTCACAATGCAACGAATAAGATAAAAGAAAATTATTTGCGCTTGAAATAATATTCTTACAATTTGCATAGCTGCGTCAATTGTCCAAGACTAGAAGGAAGAGTCCCTTCCATTAGAATATTATTCAAGCTTCTACAGAAAGTAGCAAAACCATAAAATTAGGTAATTTTCCCAATAACATTGGGTAATTTTCTTGGCATGTTGGTGCCATCTAAAGAACTAAAAAGTGTTAGGACAGAAACTTTAGAATTTAAAAGAGATCAACACAACATCAAAAATAAAATATAATGAAAAGATTAAATCATATTATACCACTCACATAGCCTCTAGTTTTTTCATATTACCAAAACTTTCAGGTATTACCCTCGAGAAGTTATTTTCAAAAAGATCCCTATAAGTTCCAAATCTTTAGAAACAGATAACACGTTTATGACAAGACTAATGTGGTAGTCACAATCCAATGAATAAGATAAAAGAAAATTATTGGCACTTGAAATAATATTCTTACAGCATGCGTAATTGTGTCAATTGTCCGAGACTCGAAGGGAGAGTCCCTTCCAATAGATTATCATTCAAGCTTCTGCAGAAAGTAGCAAAACCATAAAATTAGGTAATTTTCCTGATAAAATTGGGTAATTTTCCTGATATGTTGGTGCCATCTAAAGAAGTACAAAAGTATTAGGAGAGAAACTTGAGAACTTAAAAGAGATCAACACAACATCAAAAATAAAATATAATAAAAAGATTAAATCATGTTATACCACTCACATGGTTTCTAGTTTTTTCATATCACCAAAACTTTCGGGTATTGCCCCCAAGAAGTTATTTCCAGAAAGATCCCTACAAGTTCCAAATCCTTAGAAGTAGATAACACTTCTGACAAGACTAATGTGGTAGTCACAATGCAACGAATAAGATGAAAGAAAATTATTTGCACTTGAAATAATATTCTTACAATTTGCATAGCTGCGTCAATTGTCCGAGACTAGAAGGAAGAGTCCCTTCCATTAGATTATCATTCAAGCTTCTACAGAAAGTAGCAAAACCATAAAATTAGGCAATTTTTCCAATAAAATTGGGTAATTTTCCTGATATGTTGGTGCCATCTAAAGAACTATGAAAGTGTTAGGACAGAAACTTTAGAATTTAAAAGAGATCAACACAATATAAAAAATAAAATATAATGAAAAGGTTAAATCATATTATGTCACATCCTGAATTTTGGGCCTAGAAGTACTGAAATTAGACTGAAATGAGTAGGCTACTAGACTCTTTTTGGCAGAGGTCCCAGAGATCCCTGGAAGGATAACAGGATTCTCAGGGACTAAATTGCAAAAGAAAAGTTTTTTGAGGCTGAGAAAAGAGGAAGTTAGAGACTTGGAAGAAGTTTCACGGCCTAGGAATGAGAAATAGAAATAAATGTAGGCCAAAGGCTATGTTAAAGGCCTCAATGAGGTGAATTTTGAGGTTAAGCCAAACTAGGGGTAAAATCATAATTTTACAAAGTTTTGGACTGATAAGGGTAAAAATGAAAATTATGCTCGAAAATCCCAGAAAAATCTTTGAAAATGGGAAATGGTAGGTTAAGGCCTGAACACTTCAGAAAAATTTTAGAAAAATGGGAATAAGGTTTAGAGGCCTGTATGAGGCTAAAAATGACAAAAATACCCCTAGAAGGAAATTATGGAATTCCCAGGGCTTTGACTAAGTTGGAATATTTTCAAAAATGAATTATTTAAAGTATAGAGAGGCCTCAGATAATTGGAAGAAAATAGGAAAAAAATGCTTAAGGAATTATCACAGGCTTTAAAAATAATTCTATCGCCCAAAAAGCGAAGAGGTTGGGTTTAATATAATTTAAAGCCTATTTATACATTATCTTGGGAAAAGTCAAAGTCAACTATCTAGAGGTTGACTTTTGACTTAAGAAAAATTAGAGAGATTTCCCATGATGAATAAATAGTATTGGTACCCAGAGATGGATTCTCATAGTTGTGGATCAGTAGAAAGAATTCGGTCAAGATCACTCCGAAATAAATATTATTAATTATTTTAATAGAAGAACAAGGGAAGAGCATCACTCTCTCTTTGGGCATGTTATATAATGCAATGTGAATTTAGTTGATGTGAGAGAATGGTACTATAACATGTCCCAGTGGTCCCAAGAAAGTCAGGACTCCAAAAAATACCCTATACTGTGCAGAATGGCAAGATAGGTGGAGGAATGCCTAAAGGTTGTATTTTGCATGAATTTTATATTAATTTCCTCCATATTTTAATTCCAAAATGATGAAGGAATATAGAAGAGACAAGTGTGCGGTTAGATAGGAAATGAAGGTATTACATGTATGGTTGGATGCCAGACAAGTGTATGGTTGAATTAAAGGCATGTGAATTGATGATGCAAGCATGATGTCATCAAAGATGATGTAAGTATGATGTCATAGAACACACATCATCACAAGATAAAAAGAGAAAATGGACGGTCCAGATCATACCACATATTTTTAAGATCAATGGTCCAGATTTAGTCTTATTTTCATAAATACCCCCTCCCCACCCCTCATTTTCGTGTAAGCTCATGGAACCATGGGGAAACTCTTGCAAAATATATTCTAGAGAGAGAAATAAGAAAGAGAGAGAAAGGCTAAGTGACTCAATGTAAGATCAAGCTCTGAAACAAAATATGTTTATGGTTTTTTATGCAATTTTCACTACCGTTATTGTTATTGAGCTTGATTATGTATTTTAATGATTTTTTGGAGCTTGAAAACCTAGAGGGGCATGCTGAATGAAACTATTAAGAATAGGGGAAGATGAAATTGATGTTATAATAATGTTTAAAGGCTTGAAAGGAACAAGAATTAAGTGGTTTTATTTTGAAATTGGTTTAATTTCATGATTGTGCAACTTGAGTAGTAATTCGGCCAGATCTGGCTCTTATGCCTAGGATGTAATTTTGATGATTTTAATGCTTCCAATATATTTAAAATGAAAAATTATGTGGGGTAAAGGTGAGAAAACAAGTTTGGAATCATTGGAATTGAAAATGAAAATTTTGGACCCTGAAGGCATACTATTTGGTCAAGGCTGGTTCATAGGGAAGGAGCTTGATTTTGATTATTTTGAGTTCGGAAATGGATTCTACATGCAAAATTGTATGGGAATAGCATGTGAAATTAATTTTAGAAAGATTGTAAATCAAGCTCAACAATTAAAAGTTAATATAGTTAAGAGAAAACAAAGTGTTGATATTATTGATTACTATAGCTTTAATGAATGAATAGAAATGATATGTTGATGCATTTAGGGTCATGAGACATTGAGGAAGATGAATGGTAAAGGTTGAGCAAGCAACCTTAATGATTGGTAGCAAAAGGGAGCAGGAGGAAGTAAAGAGAAAGTTTAAAGACACAAGGTAGCAAACTTGACCTTACTCTTATGTGCTTGGTATTTGCTTGCATGTATGACATGTTTTTATGTTATATGATTTTATGAACTCATGTGTTGTGATTGTAAATGTATTTGAAATATGCCATAGGCCCATGTGTTCTATGATAAATGCATGATGATTTCCAAACATATCATTATGTTATAAAGGTGTTAAGTTGCAAGCATGTTATAAATGCCAAGGTTGTCATGTATGTTTGGGTGGTTATTATTTGCTACTAAGATTCTCCAGAATCTCACCTCTCCCTAACCAACCATTTAGGTTAAGTATGATGGACAATGATTGTATGAAGGAGAGCATGAGAAGGAAGGAGAAGAAAGTCGAGAATTATTCATGTCAATGAATGAAATTATTGGTTAATATATGATTCTCCTAATGTGCAAATTATGTATATGAATACCAATGATATGATGTATTTGTTTAGAATGTTTATGGCATGAATGAAAATGTATGAGAATGAATGGAAAAAAATAATAAGAAGAATTAAAGCAAGCATTGTCTAATGGATAAAACATAGGTCCTAGAGCAGTCAACTTCCAGCTCCAGTTTGACCTACCATATGTATGAGTTAAGGCATAAAATTTGGTATGGTTAAAGTACATGTCATGATATTTAAAACGAGTGGTAGATCACCTAAAATGGATGTTTGTGTTAAGAGTTATGTTCGGTCAAAGTTAGGACAGAGAAACTAGAACATACAATTTTGACTAAATCAACAGTAAAGTTTAAGGAATAAACTGTATGAATTGCCCAAGGATAAGTCTAGTTTGATTTTTTTTTTCCTGTAGAGAATTGAAAGAGCTTCAAATAGAATTTTAAACTACCTCAATACAATTTTTCTATATTTGGTTATGAATTTTCTAATTTGGACAAAAAAATCTAAAATTTAATTAGTGAACAGTAACCCGAAAACCAATTGCAAATTTTCAATTTAAGAGCTTGGTTTGTGAATCACTTGAACCGTAACACTTCTAAATGCGTACTCTGAGAGATTAAAAGAAGGATGTTTCATATTATACCACTCACATAGTTTCTAGGTTTTTCATATTACCAATACTTTCAGGTAGTGCCCCCGAGAAGTTATTTCCAAGAAGATCCCTACAAGTTCCAAATCCTTAGAAACAGATAATACATTTATGACAAGACTAATGTATGTGGTAGTCACAATGCAATGAATAAGATAAAAGAAAATTATTTGCACTTGAAATAACATTCTTACAACATGCGTAACTGTGTCAATTTTCCGAGACTAAAAGGAAGAGTCCCTTCCAATAGGTTATCATTCAAGCTTCTACAAAAAGTAGCAAAACCATAAAATTAGGTAATTTTCCCAATAACATTGGGTAATTTTCCTGGCATGTTGGTGCCATCTAAAGAACTAAAAAAGTGTTAGGATAGAAACTTTAGAATTTAAAAGAGATCAACACAACATCAAAAATAAAATATAATGGAAAGATTAAATCATATTATACCACTCACATAGATTCTAGTTTTTTCATATTACCAAAACTTTCGGGTATTTGCCCCCAAGAAGTTATTTCCAAAAAGATCTCTACAATTTCTAAATCCTTAGAAACATATAACACATCTATGACAAGACTAATGTGGTAGTCACAATGCAACGAATAAGATAAAAGAAAATTATTTGCACTTGAAATAATATTCTTACACCATGCTTAACCGCGTCAATTTTCTGAGACTAGAAGGAAGAGTCTCTTCCAATAGATTATCATTCAAGCTTTTGCAAAAAGTAGCAAAACCATAAAATTATTTCCCAATAGAGCAATAAGTTTTTAAAACTAAAAAAAGTGTCATTATTTTACTTACAAATCCACTAAAGTTGTAATGCTACCAATTTTGTCTGGAATTAGACCACTAATTGCGTTAGCCGTAAGGCATCTAAGACGTGTTTAGGAGGTGAATAATGCATATGGTCAAATAATTCGAGCTTGAATAATTGTGAGACAAATCACTGGTTGAAAATAACTATACTACATCCAGTCCTTAATATAAAAGCTAGTTGACTAATTTGAATAGATTATGAAAATTAGCTAAGTTCATTATTTTTAATAAATAGATGTTATACTTTCCAAAAATTCTTACTAATTAAGTGTATTGGTTAAAACTACCATTAGTATAATGACTACTTTGGAAAAAAAATAAATAAGTATGAGAGATAAAGTGAACATGGAGACTAATTCCCACATTTCAACTAAGCACGCGTGTGCACACATATTTAAACCAATAATAGAATTAAAAAAAAAATTCATTACTTAGAGTTCTTGCAGATAGGTAAGCAATCCAAATTCACTTGGTAAAAGTCTAGATAAGTTGAGATTCATGAAATTGCTATCATTCAAAGAAAACACATTACTACAACTATTTACATATAGAGATAAAATAAAATAAATTATCTTAAAATTAGGACAATTTGTTGGCAGGAAAAAAAAAAAATAGCACCAATAAGCATTTGAATATTAATTTTATTGTGATGCAGAGCAAGACCTAACTTATTCTAAATACTATAGAAATGTATCTCAAAATCAAATCAACTGGTTTTAAATAAGGAAAGGAATACAAAAAGTAAGAAAGAAAGTTTTTCAACATTATTTGGAACTCATTAAACACAACTTGATTTAGATGGGAGCTTGATTTGTACCCAAATTGAAAGGGTCACGTTGTAACCATATAGACAGATGCACTTACAGATTTGTAACATGACAAACTTTTCCATTTGAGAAACTGTAGTTGCATGTTACAGTCGTTGTGATGTTATTCGCTCCACCAATGAAACCTCCATAGACACAAGAACGCGGGGTCACATTCCAATTCAAGTTCTCTATCTTCAATGACATTGTGTTTAGAACTTTCACTGCATCAAACACAATTCAGTTTTTTCAAAACATAAAAGAAATGAAAAATTCAAAGCGCTTGCCGTTGCCCACTTTGTTTAACTTCGACATGCATTGCTATTGACATTGATGAACTTGTCCACCATATGGATCATGCAAAGCTGCTTCAAATTCAATTTAAAACGCTAATAATGGCTTAGCCTATAAACTTAAGTCGTAGTAAATGTCTAATTTGTTGTTTTCATTCTTATATTGATTAAGAAATGTCTGCTTCTCCACAGCATCAGTAATACCCAAATATGAGTGTAGAAATCACGTTTCCCCAATAAGTCGTAGTCATGTTTTGACTATCATCTTCTCTACCATTAAAATTAATTGTTTTTGTCATGTCGTATGTTTTTTTTTTTTATTGTATACCATTTCATTTTTAGAAAAAATATTCAGTATTTTACATGGAATGTTATATATTTAATACACTTAAAAATATATTTAAAATATTTATTTGACCATGTCTTTTTAAAATAAAAAGGTAGAAAATCGTTAAAATACTTATCTCAAACGCCAAATATTATTTTTTAAATGAAATGATATATAATAAAAAAATATAAAAAATTACGACACGTCAAAAACCGTTAACTTTAACTATAATTTTAAAAGTAGGGGAGTTGAGATTCAAAATATGAAATATCAGGATCTTAAATTCAACTTTTAAAAGTTGGGGAGGTGATGTGCAACTGGCCCAAAGTTAAAAGGTTTTTTACATATTTCAGCCTATATAATATACAATAATATAATTAATTATTTTATCATTTTTATAACTGCGGTCTACAAGTTTTCAAATTATTAATTAAAACATAGCTTTTGTATTCTCTTTATAATGATATATCTCAAAATATATAAAACTATTAAAAATAATTAATATAATTTTTCAGAACTTTTTGGTTTATTTTATTTAGAAAAAATATTGATAAACGACTATTAACACATTTCATAAATTATAAATGCGAGAAGACTGCACGGAATACAATGTATGGTAATAGCAAGAAAAATCAAAATGAATTGGGTGTTATGAAAATTAAAGTAGGTTGCTCATATTTATTTCAGTTTCATGGGTGAGGACTAAATTATTCAGAAATTATAACAATCATATAAATTAAGCTAACAAGATATTATGTATTAATACATAACAAGTAATAGATAAAACATGATTTTCTATCATATTCTGTGCATGCAAAAGAGATTATTAAGCTTTATTCATCTATCTAGGTTGCCCAAAAAATTTTAGGTATGATTTATATCTATGTGTAATTTAGAAATTTTAACAAATCACATTCCTTATACCAAAAAAGAAAATGTTATTATTGGTTACTTAGTTCTTTGAATTCAATATTAGCATAAAATTAAAGCAGTGGCAAATAAATGAATAGAATAAATTACTAGAGTTTTCAACCATTGGAATCTTGTTGGGAAAAAGGGGGGGGGGGAAGAGAGAAAGAAAGAAAGAAAGAAAATAGTTGAATCAGTTTATTTAGTTCCCTACTTGAAGGGGGGGAAATGAAAGTTAGGACAGTTTTTTTATCACTGCTTGTTCAAGAAGAGGAAAGAGTCAACCACCACGTTGACCCCTTTCTTTTGTGTAATTTTCTTTGAATAGTAAGAAAACAGATGAAAATAGAAAGGGGTTAATTAAGAAACCTTCATCTTCTGGCATGAGCTGAGTATTGGATCCATAATTCGTGAAAGCATCCGAAACGAAGCATCCAAATAAGAAAAGATATAAAAGTTTAGAGATTGAGATCCCCAACTCAATTTATGTTGGTTGTTGCAGTTTGGAGAAAATAACTCTGCAAGGAAGCGAAGGAAGAAGAAGGAGGAAGAAGCAGTTTGCAAAATCACAGAATGGCAAAGCGCAAGAGATAACAGAATAAGAAGATAAGGACGATGCAGTAGAAATAGAGGCAAGAAGAAAAGAAAAGCAAGTCAAGATTTCTACAAGTCTTCTATATCGTAAATTAATAAAAGCCATTTCTCTTGTCTCAAGAAGAGGTAATAAAGCCACTGATTTTTTGGGAGGATGTGCAGTAAAGAGGATGTACCATGATAAGTGGCTGGTCTCTGCCCCATCCTCTTTAAGCTTGTTTTTAGCTCATGACTTGATCAAAAGAAGGGAATTCTAAGGCTATAAGGGAAGGTATTGGCTGACAGTACAGCTTGGCCTTATAGGGCCAAAATTTCAGAAATATCCCAATTTACTAAGCCCGGCCTTTAAGCTGATGGGCTCGGATAGGGCCGCGGGTTTTTGGCCCGTTTAAAATTTTTTTTAATATTTCTCATATTTTTTATAAAAAATAAAATCAAACCAATGAAATAATTAATAAAAGATATAAGTCTAAATAAAATTAAGTTACAAATACAAAATATTATGATATCTAAATATCCCTAAACATTTAAAACATTTATCAACAAAACAATGACATCCAAAAATTTCATCAATAATACAAATGTGTAATAGGAAAACACTATAGTTAATTTTTTGAAACTTTATTATCATTATAATCAAGTGCTCCTTTTTCGTAACAAAAATATGAAGTTTTTTTTTTCTTTATAGGAATTTCACTTTTAAATTTCACAATCTGACTATTATTTTATTTTAGTTTGAGAAGCATTATTATTGAAACCCATAAATTTCTAATTTAAAATATAGAATCACATCACAAGTTATATAAGTATAAAAATATTCTCTTATCAAATATACATAGTTTTAAAAATATCAACACATATAATATAAATCAAATCATTATTAAAATCCAAATTAACTTATTTTTTAAAATTTAATTGGACAGATAATTGTCTAAAACCAAATAAATTAAACCATTATGTGAAATTTAATTTCAAAATGATAATAATAACTAAGTATTTGAAATATCATTAACAATATGAAAAAATTAATAATATGAGAATTATACAAAAAATTAAAAAAAAAATAAAAGGGCCTAAACAGGGCAGCCCTCAGCCCTACAGGGCCGACCCATTTAGGCCCTCGCCCCTACAGGGTTAGCCCTTTTAAGCCCGTTTCTCTTTTGAAGGGAAAATTTTCAAGCCCGGCCCTCACAATTTTCGGGCCTAAACGGGCCGGCCCGACACGCTCGGCCAGTTTTCCCGGTTCTAGCTGGCAGGGTCCGTGTTTCTAGTTTGATTCTAATTTTTTTTGTCTTGTTTCTATTTTTTATTTTCAGTATTTTGTGTGTTAGGTTGTATCTTAGGTTTTTTTAGAGTTTATTTTGGCCTGTTTGCACTATTTTTTGATATTAATAAAATTGATTATTTTGGCCCCAAAAAATTAAAATAAAAGACATTGAACAGCTGCAAGCTGTTTCATAGGTAATGTGATTTTATTAATATACACCAAAATATTACATATATACGCACACATATATATATTTAAAGTGGTATTATTTACATGCATCTTTAAGAAGTAATTTTATTTTAACCAAGATTATATCATATTCGTATTAGAAGGGATATTTAGAAGTAGTTTCTTAAGAGATAGAGTGTGATGACTTTGAGGTCTACTGCCAAGTCAAGCACGCCATTCATATGTATCTACAAATGGGAGATAGAAAGATGCAGAACATCCAATCAAATTAAGACTAAGACCTTTTGAGTTACTCTCTTAAATAAGACTAAATCAATGAATATGAAAATATGGTCCAAGAAGAAAAACTACATTTCACAGAGTGACAAAGAATCTTTCTCATCACTAACGTAATTTTTGGTTACTTTGTAAGCTATACAATATAGTGATAATGAGAATATAGTTCTTGATTAATAACAAATTATTTGTAAAGTCAAAATTTCTCCGCATCACTAATGTAATTTTCTTTCTCTTTTGTTGCATCAACTTCTTTTTGGGGACAAGTTAGTGTTTGAAAACTCAACCATTGATATATGTATACTAGCAATATTTTTTAAAGGGTTAAGAGTCCAAAATACCAATAAAAATATAACAAAAGTTTACCCACCATGAACTTTCTTTGAGTTCAAATCTACCCATCAAAGTTTAAAAAGAGGTCAATAATATCAGCGCCATTAACGTTCTTTCTTTAGCTGTGGGACCCCTTTTTTAGTGAAATTACCAAAATACCCCCATTCAAAACAAAAAAAAGCTAAGGGTCAAAAATACCCATGAAATTTTGGTATAAGTTCATGGGTATTTTTAACCCATAACTTTTTTCATTGGGAGTTTTTTGGTATTTTCATTAAAAAAATTGTGAGTCCCACCACTTCATGGGTATTTTTGACCCATAACTATTTTCATTGGAAGTATTTTGGTATTTTTATTAAAAAAATTGAGTCCCACCGCTCAAAAAAGTTTGATTGGTAGATTTAAACTCAAAGAAAGTTCATGAGATTGGGTGAACTTTTAGTATATTTTTATAGGTATTTTTGACTCTTAACTTTTTTTTACACTAACATTTTAATTATTTGCTATATACACATTTTTTATCAAATGATAATTTCCTATCAAAATAAGACTAATGCAATGAAAATGAAAAGGTATGTGGTCCAATAATTGAAATCACACTTTATAAAACGAAAAAGCTTGTTCTTGTCACTAACATATATTTTGTGATTACTTAATGGACTTATAATAAAGTGGTAATAAAAATATGGTTCTTGATATTATAATACCCCACTTGTAGGGTCAAAAATTATCCTCATTACTAACTTATTTTTCTTTCTCTTTCATTGCATCCACTTAATATTTGAAAAGTCTACCATTCCATGCGCCTATTCTTTTGAGGTGGATAGGTGAATGAGTCCTTTTCATTAAAAAAATAATTATTCAATTATTGAGTTTGTAGAAATACTGTTCTATTTATTTTGAGATTTTTTTAAAGTCTGTATAATCTATTTATATATCTATTTGTAGCTTGCCAAACGCACTAAAAAAATATGAGATTAGTGACGAAATTTAACGACGAATTAGAATTAGCGATGAAATTTGTTCCACCACTGATTCCTCTATCACTAATTGGATTTCTAATGCAAAATTTTTGTCACTAATTTGTAGCTAATTATTGACTGAAATTTTCGTCACAAATTAGCGATGGAAAAATTCTGTCGCTAACCTGATATTTGAAAAAAAAAAAAAGAAGTTAAAATGCCATGTGGCTCCTATATTATTTGCCACGTCATCATCGATGACTATCGCCGGCCACCTACATGTGTCATTGTCACCTCGGTGATGACCGCCACATGTCGCTGACAACTCCTACCTCTGCCTACCACATGTCGCTAATCCATTGCTAACCTAATTTTTGAAAAAAAATTAAAATGCCATGTGACTCCTTTACCAGTCACCACAACATCGTCGATGACTACCACCGACTACCTCCACATGTCGCTGCCATTTCACAAGTCATCTTGTACCACCACATGCCTCCATCACATAATTTCTCCTCAAGATAACTTCTCTATGGCTCGAACCTGGAACCTAGTCTCTGCACGCGTGCTGTTTTACCAGTTGAGTTGTAATGAACCTATTGAATTATTATGCAAAATTAAAAATATATATAATATTCTTTTACATAAGCAATTATATATACATATATATTATTAAAAACTAAAAATAAACTATATGATAATTTTAATCATAACTATTTTAATGGCAAAATATTTTTTTAATTTTTTTATTATTTATTTTATAATGTTTTATTTTTTAAAAAATATTTTTAATATAATTTTAATTTCCAATGACACTAATTTTCAATTTTAAATCATAAATAATTTTTTCATAAATATGTTTTTAAAATTTATTTTTAATTAACATTGATAAGATATATAATTTAATTATATATGTATTATATTACATTATATTATATGATGAAAACCATTTATGATTAGTAAAAAAAAATCTTGTTACTCAAAAAACAGTTACTATAATAAAATCTAATATATTATTCTATATAAAAAATTAAATGATTGGAATGGATTATGGTAAAAAAAATTCTCTTACTTGTATATGTATCCTATATAATTTAGTTTCTTAAAATTCTTAGTATATATTATTTTTTTTTGTATTGAAGACGAAAATCAATTTATATCATAGGCATTAATTATATCATAATTAAATTTTATTGTTTAATTATTGAAATTCAAAATTCACTTCAATATTAGTTTGATTTATAATCATAAATTGAGGTATTCATATAAATTCATTTTTCGGTGTTAAATTTCTATCATATATATCATCTTTCAATATAGTGTACATAAAATAAAATTATTTCTTATATCAGTTTGTATAAGAAAGTTATTAATATTCTTATTATATTTTTTAATTATTATTAATAATTAAGAGGAATTGATTTTAATGAAATATAAACAAGTTTTCTAGGAAATTATCTTCCTATTCTTACTATATATGTACTTAATGATGACATAACGATGATGATATTTTCATTAACACTAACTTCACAAATATATCAATTTATTTTATAATTAAAAATATATGTAAATCATTATATTCTTAATTATGTTATTATGTAAATTGATTATAATCTAAAATAATGAAACTTAAAATTAGTGACGGATTAGCGATAAAATTATATGACGAAAATTTCTGTGACAAACAATTTAGTGATAAAAAATTTTTGTCACTAATTCCGTTGTTAAATATTTACTGATATATTTTTCGATGAATTAACGATGGAAGTTAGCGACAGACAAAAATTCCATTAGAAAAATTTCGTCTCTAATCCATCGCTAAATTTAGAAACAGAATTTCTGTTGGTAATTCGTCAGAAATTAGGGACAGAATAATTTTCCATCACTAATTCTATCGGTAATAAGCTCTTTTTTTTTGTAGTGACGTATCAGTAGTGCATGTCCCTCCCTAAAATTTATAAATCAAAGTGTCAATAAATTCAATTTATGGTTACATATTCATCTATTAATAATATTCAAAAAACCATGGAAATATTTTGAAATGCACACACAGAGATAGAGAGAGAGAGAAATAAGATGTAAAGTAGTGGAATGGAAAAGGATGGTAGCCCACCCAGGAAAGCACATAGGGTAAGGTTGGCTCTATGCAAAAGAGGAAAACTGCATGGACATGGCTTTCCTTTTGGATAGATCGTCAAGCAATTTACCCAGATGGCTATTACCGCGAGGGTGAAATCCAATCCATTGCACCGGCATTAAAACTCGAGAACCTCGAGAACCACAGACTATGCGTATTTTTATAAATGCACAAAGTGTCAAAGATATAAAAGTGATATCTTTATGTGCTGGCCAAATAAAAACCGTATAATATCTATAATTTATGTTGTTAAATTAAATTTTAAACTTTTTAAAGTTAAAACATTATTTTCAAAATGAAAATAATTTCTCAAGTCCCCATGCTAATAAACTAATCTGCCCTTTAGCTGAACTTAAATATTATCATGAGAGATGCCTTTTTGCAATTTGGGCTTGGCATTGTCTTTACGTGCCTTGACTTTTCTTGGTAACGGAGGGAGACAAAAAAAAGCATACTGCCTCAAGTAAAAATAATAGATTGCCAGTTTAGTCGCATTTTTTAATTCGTGATCGTCAAGAAAAAGCTGTGCATGAAGTTAAAAATGCCAAGTTAAACATGCCACGCATTTGCAAAATGGGAGATAAAAAGATCGTAATACATCCAATAAAATTAAGGTATCAAGACCTCTGAGGTGCATGTTTCCTCTTACATATTAGACTAAACCAATGGCAAAGAAAATGTGGTCTAATTACACTTCATAAAGTGACAAAGAATCATTCTCATCAGAAACATATATGTTGGGTTACTCTGTGATCTATACAATATAGTGATAATAAAAATATAGTTCATGACATGAGAATAAAATATTTGTATAGTCAAATTTTCTTTTTCTTTCGTTACTTCAACTTCTTTTTGACAACAAATTAATGTTTAAATAGTTAACCATTAATATACACACACCGAAAATATTTTTTGTACTCACATTTTTACTATTTTCTTCACTCTCAAATTTATATTTCATGCATGGTGGTTTTAAGAAAGGAATAATTGTGTTACCAAAAATTAAAAAAATAAAAAACGAAATATGAAAGTACTATTGAAGTAACAATATATCCACGCTAGCTTCTTTTCAATAATGAAAGTGTCATCCGAGACGTAAAATTATACAACATGCAATAAAATTAATTAAGGGACTACCTCAAAAGATGAAAGAATGCCTCAAAAAATTAAGGGATAAAACTTCTCATTAACATACATTTTGGGTTATTTCATATCCTACCACACGTGACAAGACTACTTGTAGGTTAAAATTTATCCTCATCACTAACATCATTTTCTTTCTTTTTCGTTGCATCAACCTTTTTTTTTTTTGGGATAACTTAATGTTTGAAAAATCAACCACTAATATAAATATACACACATTGAATTATTCCGCCATCTTTGTACAATCTGACAATGTTTGTTTTTTTTTTGGTACAAAAGAGGGCTAAAGCCTAAGGTAAAATGACTAGCTATCGACTATTTCACAACCACTGATATCCCCTTCCACAAAATCTATCACCTCGTCAGGACACCTGTCAAACATACACGAGTGGGATAGACCCATTTTCGCAAGTCCATCTACCACTCTATTTGCCTCTCTTGGTATAAAATGTAGCTGGACAGTCCAGTTGAGATTCAACATATCCCTTATCCTCAGGAACATTAAGCTGGAATTAATTTCTTTCTCATTCCTGTTCAGCTTCTCAATTAGGCTCTTCGAGTCAGATTCCAGAATAATGTGTTTGAACCCAAAACTCCTGGCTAGATCTAAGCCTTTAATTAAAGCCCATTCTTCGGCCTTGAGAGCACTGCAAGTGCCTATTTTATAACAGAAACCAACGATCCAAGCACCGGAATGATCTCTGATTAAGCCTCCACAACCTGCCTTAGAAGAAGTCTGCGCCATCGCACCATCCACATTTAGTTTAAGCCAAAGTTGCGGTGGAGGCTTCCATTTGATTCGTCTATCAGTTGGAGGATCAATAGGAGAAAGTTCCTGTTGATTATGATAAGTCAAACTCTGCCAGCAATTTTGGATGATAGACACCGGATTATGCGGTCTCTCTTTTTCCGCATCAAAGACAGAATTATTCCTCCATAGCCAAAGCTTCCAGACTACCACACCCCACAGAAGGTCCCATTGGGCATTAAGAATATTTCCTCTATTTTGTTTTAGATTGTCAGAGATCCAATCCTTTAAGGAAGTATTACAGAATTCAGTAATATACCTGGGTTTAATCAAATTTAACCAGATTTCCCGCGCATAAGAGCAGTCTCTTAAGACATGTAAGGTATCCTCAATGTTTGTGTGACAGTAATCACAGCTGGCCGAAGTCTGAGCCCATTTGCTTCTCCAGTAATTCGTTGGAAGTTTATCATTAAAAATTCTCCAAAGAAAAACCCTTATTCTTTCAGCTCCTCTCCATCTCCAAATCAATTTATACGTAGGATGATACTGTTCATGATCCATTTCTTCAATAAGATAATAGGCACTTTTCAAGCTAAAGATGCCATTTCCTGAAGCATTCCATAACATAACATCATTTCCTGCATTCTCCAGGGGTGGTAACACACCAATTAGACGCTGCAACACTGCTTCACTAACAACACTCTTTAGCTTGTTGAAGTCCCATGTTCCAAATAAGGTCCAATCAGCAACTAAACTATCATTTTCCTCTTAAGTAAGGGGCCTTAGGCACATCTCCTTTATTTGTTTATCCGGAAACAACCACAAGTCATTGAAGAAGTTGACAAAGGAACCATTTCAAATCTGCCATTTTGTCCCTTTTTCAACAATGTCTTTATGATCACAAATAAATTTCCATAGCTTTGAATCTCCAGGATTCACATTAAGCATATTGTCTTGATCCCTCCACATATACTTGTGGCTTAAGATATCCACCCATAAACCTTTCTCCCCCACAATTACCTTCCAAGCTAATTTGGTACCACAGGCCTTGTTGACAAAAGAGAGGTGTTTAAGGCCCAGACCACCATAGGATTTAGGCAAGGCTAGCTGATGCCAACCAAGTGGATGATAACTATGGTCATTCTGCTGAGTTCCCCAAATAAAATTACGCTGCAATCTCTCTATTTCTGTGCAAATTTTCTTAGGAATTTTGGAAACTTGCATTGGATACAAGGGAATGGAGTTCAACACTGACTTAGCTAGAGTAATTCTTCCCGCTAGAGAGAGGCTATCAGCTTTCCAACCAGCAAGCTTTGTCCTGACACGGTCAACAATATACTGAAAGGTTTCGACAGGTTTCCTACTAGAAGTAAGAGGAAAACCCAAGTACCTTCCAATCTCAGTGGAAGCTTTCATTTGGGTAACTCTTTTAATCTTGCCTTTCACTCTAGTAGGCACTTTAGGGGAAAAGAATACGGAGGACTTACTATGATTGATCATTCCCCCAGAAGCTTGGGTAAATTTGTCTAGGCATTCCATCATACATTTCGCTTGTTTTTCAGTAGCCACACCAAATAGCAGTAGATCATCTACAAATAAAAGATGAGAGATATGAGGCCCTTGATTCCCAATCTTAACCGGTTTCCATCTACCTTCATTCACTGCATCCATAATAATGTGGGAGAGTTTATCCATGCAAAGGACAAATAGGAGAGGTGAAATCGGGTCTCCTTGTCTCAGTCCTCTCTGTGGTTGGAAGTACTGCGTTCTGGAGCCATTCCACAGCACATTATAAGAGACAGAATTTATGCAAGTCATGATTAGCTTCACAGCATCATCATTCATACCAACCTCATATAGCACTTCTTGTAGAAAATCCCATCAGATCCTATCATAAGCCTTAGCTAGGTCAATCTTCATAGCCATTAGACCTTTCTTGCTCTTATTCCTCCTCATAATGTGAAGAATTTCCTGACCAATAATTATATTATCTTGGATATGTCTCCCTTTTATAAAGCTAGCTTGAAAAGGGGATATGATTTCATTCATTACCTCCTTCATTCTTTGGGTTAACACTTTTGTAATACACTTGTAGTAAACTGAACATAAAGAGATTGGTCTAAATTGGGCAACTGTTTCAGGTTTCTCTACTTTCGGAATAAGAGAAATAAGGGTCTTATTAGCTTCTGTTGGAGTAATTTCCCCAGAAAACACATCTCGAACGAATTTGTAGACAGAAGGTCCCACTACCTCCCAATTGGTTTGATAGAAAAAAGGTGAAAATCCATCAAAACCAAGGGCTTTATAAGGTCCCATAGAAAATATAGCAGAGCGAACTTTTTCTTCAGTAGGAATTCTGCAAAGATCATTAAAGGCCCCTTCCACTGTAGGAAAAGTCGTACTGGTTTGTAGAGTGGGGGATCCATTTGAATCAGATTTATATAGGTTTTCAAAATAATCAACAACCATTGATTTCAAATCATCAATGTCATTAATCCAGATTCCATTAGCATTTTTAAGAGTCAAGACCCTGTTCTTCTTTCTTCTAAACTTAGTCTTCAAATGATAGTATCTGGTATTACGGTCTCCTTTGGTGACCCAATTTGTTCTAGACTTCTGGAACCATTTAATTTCTTCCAACTTCAGAACCTCTTCCAATTCAGCTTGGAGAGATCGTTCTAAGTTACACAGAAATTTAGAAAAGGGATAAGCAGCAGCTTTTTGAATTCCATTAAGTCTAGACAGGATGTCCTTTTTCCTTTTCTCAACCAGCCCAAACACCTCTCTATTCCATTTAAGAAGATTATTTTGAAAATTCAATAGAGACACATCGAGAAATCCATCAGCCTCCCAAGCTTCTTTTAGAAATTCTTTAAAATTAGCATGTTCAGTCCACATAGCTTCAAATCTAAATGGTTTAGTCCCAAGACCAAAAGTGGGAGATTCATGCAAATACAAAACAAGAGGATTATGATCAGAAAAGTTCGTGCGAGGGAGTACCTTGAGATAGCTGTTGGAGAAAGCACTAAGATAGTAGGAGTTAACTAAAGCTCTATCCAACCTTTCGAACAATCTGGCACATCCAGGCAATTTAGGTCCCTTCCAAGTGAATCTTGGACCTATACTCCCCAAATCCAAGAGAGAGCACAAATTAATCTGTTCATTAAACCACTCCATTCTTTTCATAGGGAGACTAGCGCCCCCAATTCTTTCAGAAGAAGAAGATATATCATTAAAGTCACCATAGACCACCCATGGGACAGAGATTGTTGCCGACAAGGTCTTCAATTTCTCCCAAAGGATTTTTCTTAAATTGGAATGGGGTACCGCATAGATTGCCGTGAGGAGGAACAGCGACTTATTCGGTAGGGAGCAGCTAAGATGAATAAATTGCCTATCTGTTTCGAGAATGGAAACTCCCACACTATTGCTCCGCCAAGCTACTACAATACCTCCTGACCGACCTGTGCTTGGAATAGCAGTGTACAAGTCGAAACCCAAAGCCTCCAATGCTCGAAAACGTGAATTGTCTTCGCATCTTGTTTCAGCAAGAATAATGATGTGGGGTCTTATTCCATTAAGACAGACCTTTAGGTAACTTATGAGGCTTTTACTGCAAGCCCCTCTTGAATTCCAGTAAAAGACACAATTCATTAAAATAAATGGGTTTATAAAAGGCAAAAGCCCAAAGGAATATCACGTGGAGAATTGGGTCTCACCAACCACATTCTCATCCCTCATTAAGTCTGCTTGGGAGTCTTCGACCATTGGGTTATCCTGATAGGGCCTACGAGGACTCAGCCCAACTTCCAATGGACCAGGCTCGTTACCCATTCCCTTGTTCCTCCAGGATCATGCAGCAAGGAGGAAGTTCCTTCTTGAAGGTCCATGAGATCTTCATTTCTTCTCATGGCCATAATTATCTCATCAGATCTCTCAATTGTGTCTTCTCGTTGTGTCTCCTCATTGGTCTTATCCAAGGTGAGCATCAAAATTTCATTATTTCTCATATGGTTACTAAACATTTCCCGTGATCGTTTCTCTCTTTTGCCCTTCTCCACTACTGATATAGCTCCCTCCATATCTGGTACTGGGACCACACAATCAGCAATACCGTTATGCTTTTCTACCTTTCTATTATGCCCGGTTTTCTTTCCTCTCGTACGTTGCACAAAATCAGCAACCACACCACTACCTTGTACGTTATCACCTTTTTGTTCTGCATGCATGATATTAGCTTCAAAACGTTTCGGCACATTTGCAGGCTCCTCCATGTCAGCAAGGACATCAAATCTTGACCCTTGATTTTGTTGCCGGATGATTTCACCTTGTTTCTCCTTCCTTTTCTTCCGGCCAGGCTTTTGCACCACCCTCCACTGTTCTTGTTCGTTACTGTTTGGACCCACATTTCCTATCGGATTATTGAGATTTACATTACCTTGACTGAAACGATTTCCATTATTAGCTTCTGGCGTTTCTGTCTCCTTTCTTCTCGACGTGCATACAGAGCTATTATGGCCATATACGCCGCAATTGGTACATAAAGAATGCAGTCCCTCGTACTCTAAATAATAATCTTCTCCATCCAAAGAAAACCCAGACATTAATTGTTTCCCCAAATCAACTAGCACACAAATTCTTGCATAATGTCCCCTGAGTTGACAGGAGGTGTTCATATCCACTTTGATTGTCTCTCCAATTCTGTTTCCAACAATGGTTAGCGCTTCTTCATCATAATATTCCAGAGAGACTCTTGGGAGTCTGACCCAAACAGCAACTTTACCAATTTTTGCCCTTACTGGATTAAATCTTGGTTCCCAAGGCCTCACCGTTAGATAATGATCATAAAGCATCCAAGGCCCTCCTGTTAAGGCATTGAAATAATCCTCCCTATTTGATAGTTTGACCAAAAAAAATCCATACCCAATGTTGATCAGGTTGATCACTCTACGTTTTGCCCACAAGGCTTGTAGGCGAGCTTCTAGAGCTTTATACCCAACATGATGATCAAGCAATTTCACAATGACCGCCTTCCTCCACGCCTTGTAGAGTTTTTTCTTTAGTCTCCCAGAGAAGTGGAAGGTAGGAAAATTGCGGTTCGGATCCTCTCTTATTCTGACGATTGGTTCTTTTTTCTCATTCTCTGTCTCTGGAGAGGAATATTCAGAGAGGGAATCATCTGTAATAATTTTATCCTCTATCTCTTCATCAGACAGATCATCCTCCTGGCTAACTCCCTTAAGCTTTTGCGCAAACGTCAGACCAGCTTTCTTCCGTTGGGGAGTATTTTCTTCTCCCAGTCTAGGCCACTCTTCCATCGTAGAGCATTCTCCAATGGTTCCATTCTTGATTTTCTTAGAGTTTCGCCTGAGTAAATCATCGTCTTCATCAGAAGGAGGAGGAGCCAGCGTGGGACATTTCTTCGAGAGCACGAGAGCCATCGTCGGCAATGTGGTTTTAACTTTTGTCTGTTCTAATTCCAAACTAGCTCATCTACACACTGCACCTACAATCTGACAATGTTGGAGTCATTGTATTGGAATTTTAATTCTATTGAAGGGCCCATTCTGCTTGAGATGGGAAGAATTAAGCGATTGGATATGAATTTTAATTCCATTGAGGGGCCCATTCTGCTTGAGATGGGAAGACTTAAGTGATTGACCAGTTTACATCTTACAGGTAACAAGCTTTCAGAAAATATTTCCCAAACAATTTCTAACTTATCTTCACTTCAATTATTGAGTTTGTCTTATAACAATTTGTCAAGTAAGTCTTTGATTATTTCTAATATTTATATTTGTTTTTGTTCTAAACTAGCATATTTGGTCAGCATAATCTTATCCTAGAGGAATCTGGGTTTCTCTTGATTGTTTTTAATTTTTAATTTTTTTTATTTTTATGAATTTTTTTATTTTGCCAACATTTTTCTATTATTTTTCAGAGGAAAAAAACCATTCATCATCAGAATCATGAAACGGTTTATACAGTCAGACCACTAGTGCAATGGCATATCTAATAGGCTCGTCATAAGTTTTTGAAAACATGTGTTTATTATTCTGTCATCAAAAAAAATTTTTTTCAATTTGAGTAAACCTTAGAACAAAATATTTGGAAAATTTAATTTTGAATGGGATAATCTAAATTTTATTTTTATTTTATTATTTATTAATAATTATTGTTGTTTAAAGAATTTTTTAGAGTTAACAGAAATAATTTTTCTGGCAGTCTCCAAAAAACGTGTTTTAATAAGAATGATGAAAAGGAAGGACCGATTAGATTTCAATATATTTCTTAATGTTAATCAACATGAATCCATCCAATGGATTTGATCAATGGCTATTGGCCCAGACGAAGAAAAAGGTTTATACTTTTTAAATAATAATTGTTGTTGTGGTACATCATTTAGAATATATTTTTGTTATTTTTCAAAAAATGTGCAAGTCTTACTGTATTTTAATATATAAATATATTTAAATTGTCTCATATACATAATAACTTGTCACACGTAAAATAAAATTGTTATTCAGATTGGAGATCTTTCCCAACTAAAATTATTGCATCTTATCTTTACGAAAAGTAAAAATACTGTATATTGGAACCAGCTTAGTGATTTAATCGTATGGTTGCATTAAATTATATTCCAATATTTCATAAGATATTGATGAATAATGATTTTGCTAAATTACTTTTAAAGACATGGAATATGATGCTTTCTTTCAATCGAGAAGTGAAAATGAATAAATAAACCCAAAAAAAAGTGAAAATGAATAAAATGGTATACTTTTGGGAAAATCGCAAATAAAACCCTGAAATATACAAAATCGCAATTTGAGTCCTTGAATTTATATAATGCTTGTTAGAGACCCGGTCCCAAATAAGAATTATGAAATGTTGGTTAAAAGATAAAAATACCCTTTTACTTTCTCCAATCCTCTGCCCACATGCTCTTCATTTTTTATTTTTTTTAATACTCCCCGACTCATCTTCCTCTTCCTTTCTTAGGTTAACAATTGGGAAGACGGTGCGCAATTGAATGAAGGAAGGCAACATGAGGGAATGAGCTACAGCAAGGATGGCAAGTAATTGTTTCGGGTTCAATTTTCCCTCCCCGAGTCGTCTCCCTCTTTCTTACCAGGGCCCCTCGTGGTTGCCATGGATGCTATGAGAGCAGAGTCATCCCGTCATCGTCATGTTGCTACTAGTAGTCCCCCCTTAATTTCATTGTAGCAAGATCGATTAACTTTGAACAAGAGGTAATAGTTCATTACCCATACTCTGTTCAAAACTTTGATCCTTTCATTTTTGTAATCCATGGAAGATGTCATTTAATTGCGGGTTTCACCGGGGGGAATGGGTTTTCTGCTTCATCTCTTGTTGCACCTAGTATTCATGCGTAAGTTTGCTGCTTATGATTCCCTGGTTTCACCGGGGGGAATGGGTTTGGTGGTTCATGATTTTCTGTTTGAAGCTTTATTGTGTGAGGAAAAAACCCCTTGGAGTTCGGTGAATGGCTGGCTTTTCTCAATTATCTGCAATCGCGTCTTTTTTCCCTAAGACAACTCTTGAGTAATAATTTCATTTTTGAACAGCTGCAAGGCTAGCTGATGAGACGACTCTCGTGGTAATGAAAATATTAAGCTCTTCTCTGTTGTTTTCTTTAAAAACCTTCTTTAGATTATGTAGTTCATTGATATCCTCTATGACATTTGGTGTTATTGTTTTTACTTTAGCATCTTTTGTTTATTTCAAACAAGGTCCCTTGGTAAGGCTGCTAGCATGTTTTTTGGGACACAAAAGAAATGTGCTACCTGCAGCAAAACTGCTTATCCAATGGAGAAGGTACAGTTCTAGATTTTCCAGAAGCAAATTCTGTGATGATATTTGATTTAGGTTATGTTTTTGTTATGATGTGTGAGCAACAGAAAAAATGGTATTCATATTACAAATTGATGTTTAAAGGATGTAGGCAGTTAACTACTCAGTGTTGCTTATTTATCATGATCACCATGAACATGTTTAAACTAAAAGGCTCGAGTGCTGATGTGATATATTAATTCTGAAAAAAATAAATATAAGGAAGTGGTGACACTAGTGTTCAACTCAGTGAGTAAGATCACAACCAACTCTTTCTTCACTGAAAGTCAGCAACTAAATATATTTTATGCTCTACCGAAATGAACAAACCCCGTATCGTCGTAGTCATGTTGAACTAAAATGTCCTAGTTTATTTGTCATCATTTATAAAGGGCAATTATTCTGGGTGTAGGTAATCGCGGAGGGTCAAGCCTTTCAAGTGTTCACATGGTGGCTATCCTATATCACCATCAAATTATGCTGCTCTTGATGGCGTTTTGCTTTAAATGTTCAAGGCGGCTATTCCATGTTATGTTTTCTAATGTAATAAAGCGAGAAAACTGACAAGAAACAGGATAAAAAGTGTTACTATGATGATTATGGCAATAACTTTTGTTTTGATGATGGTGAAGAATGTTATTACGAAGAATATTTTATTTGTATTATAAAAGTAGTTATTATTATAGGCATACTAGATTTTTGTTATTAGCCATAAGAACTTTGTTATTTTTAATATAAATGTTGTTATTAGTATACTAGTGATGATGAATATTTTATTTGGATTGCAAAAAGTTGTTATTTCACTAACGTCCTGTTATTTTTAAACATAAACTTGTTATTTCTAATTATGAATTTGTTTTTTTATGTCAAATTTGTCAATTCGTCATATTCAACTTATTGTTTCCCAAGAGTTTACCAAACTTGTCATTTTCAATTATAAACTTGTTATTTTTTATACAAAATTTATCAATTTGTCATTCTTAACTTGTTATTCCTAACTACTTAATAAACTTGTTATTTTTATTTATAAAACTGTTATTTTCTATACAAAATTTGTCAATCTATCATACTCAACTTCTTATTCCCAACTATTTAGCAAAGTTGTTATTTCTAATTGTGAATTTATTATTTTCCATACAAAACTTATCAATTCGTCATATTTAACTTGTTATTTCTAATTATAAACTTGCTATTTTCTATATATAATTTATCAATTCGTCATACTCAACTTGTTATTTCTAACTACTTAATCAACTTGTTATTTTCTACACAAAACTTGTTAATTTATCCTACTCAATTTGTTATTTTCAACTACTTAACAAACTTGTTATTTTTAATTATGAAATTGTTATTTCTTATAAAAAAAAACTTATCAATTCGTCATACTCAACTTGTTATTTTTAACTACTTAACAAACTTGTTATTTCTAATTATACACTTGTTATTTCTTATACAAAACTTGCAAATCCCTTGTACTAAACTTTTTATTTCCAACTATTTAACAAACTTGTCATTTCTAATTGTTATTTTATACACAAAACTTGTCAATTTATCATACTAAACTTGTTATTCCCAACTATTTAATAAACTTGTTATTTCTAATTATGAACTTGTTATTTCCTATACAAAACGTGCCAATTTGTCATATTCAACTTGTTATTCCTAACAACTTACCAAACTTGTTACTTTTAATCATGAACTTGTTATTTTCTATATAAAACTTGTAAATTCATCATACTCAACTTGTTATTTCTAACTACTTAACAACCATATTATTTCTATTTATGAACTTGCTATTTCCTCTACAAAATTTATCAATTTGTCCACACTTCAAAAACTTCCCAACAAAATAAAGCTTATCATCAAACTTGCTCACTGCCAATGATCACGCCTACACGACTAAATTTAACCTTAAAATCAAACATTATTATTCATGGTCTTCCTTCCTTTGCCTTGTCGCCTTCTTTGTCTCGTATAAACTTCCCTCCTTTGACTTGAAGGACGAGTAATCATTTATGAACAAAGAGAAAGAACAAATCAAAAAATATTAAAGGGACATCCTCTGCATTCAACTTCATCTCTGCTTACAAAACTCGGGAAGAGAAAAACAAAGACGAGCATATTCAAATCCCCCTCTTTAGATATAACAAGGAACTAATCAATGAATCCAAAGGACAAACAAGAAAGCTCGATTCTTATGGAGGAAAGCACACCCCCAAAATCCATGAAGGAACAGAGATGGCCTTGAAGCAACAAAAAAACATCATGGGGTTTTGATCGGTTCAAAAAATGAAAGAAGAGTGAATTAGAAGATGAAACACTTTCATCTCAAGCTACGATAGTGAATTAGAAGATTAAACACTTTCATCTCAAGCTAATATACATGGAGAGCATCTGCCGCAAAGATGAGAGCGATTCCTTCCCGGTAGCAACACTTGCCGTCGTCGCTGCAACCATCTTCGACTTCAACGCAGAACTCGGTGACAAAGTGGAACCCAATTCCCTGCCGAAGCTAGGCTTCAACAATATCCAGTGGGAGTCTTGTTGAGCTTAATTATTGTTTCCCTTGGCATCCTTCTTCTCAGTCCTGTTATTCACATGCTTTTGGGAGAAGGAACAAAGAAGATGACAGAGGGAAAAGAGAGAATGAGAGAAGTTGGAGGAGATGGGGTTAAGGACAAGGAAGTAGGACTAGAGAAGAAGAAGAAGGAAGGGGAATGAGATGAGGAGGAAGAAAAAGAAGCACGGAGAGAAGGATAGAGGAAAAGAAAAGGAAAGAGAAGGAGAGGATAAGATGAAAAAAAGACAAGGAGAAGCAGAAGGGTATTTTTGACTTTCAATCAACATTTCATAATTCTTATTTGGGACCGGGTCTTTGACAAGCATTATATAAATTCAAAGACCCAAATTGCGATTTTGTATATTGCAGGGTTTATTTGCGATTTTCCCTATACTTTTTAGACCACGTGTGTCGACGCGTCTATTACTGTGCTTTTTTTTTTATTTATTTCTTTTTTTTTTAAAACTTTTGGAATAGAAATAAATTTGAACTCTGATTTGCTCCCCCTCATCTGGTTTACATTATAATTTCACACATATGTAAGTGTGGGGTCATAAGTTGCTTAAAAAATCTCTAAAAACTATTGAATCTGAAAAACATGGAAAATAACGTGTAAGGGTGATGACAGATTTTCTTAAATCTTCAATTACTCCAGATCCATATAATTTCTTAGCTTATTTGTCGTTCCTTTTGTTAGAGTTACATAATAGCAGTAAACAAAATATCTCAACTAATATATTTAAGTTTGTATTTCATTTTTTTTTAATTAAGCTAATCCATAAAAGACATTGATTGTTTTTCTTAAAAATTAATTTTTTTTTTATTTTAAAATAAATATTAATTCTAAATATCAGCAGTAAAATAATTTTCCATATGAATTAGATTGCAGAATAATTCGTAAAAATAAAATAATGGTTTATTAAAAATTTGGTTTTTAATAAAATAGAAAAAATAAGACTCATTATTGGAGATAATTGCAATAAATTTTGTAATAAATCAGAATAAATTGAATTAATCAAAAAATTATAAAAGAATGTTAGATTTAAGGTTTTGATGATAACAAATTAAGGAATTTGTATTTTAGTAAGTTGATCGATTAGGTTTATCGATCACTTGATAGATAAAGTTCCTATGTTAACAAGAAACTTAGCAGAAATGTTAATCGATAACCTGATAAATAAATCAAATTTGTATGTGTTGATCGATCAATTGATCGATCTTCGTTAACACTGTTTTGTATAGAAGTTTGCATAAAATTATCGATCAATTGATCAATAATCTAGTGATCGAACAACTGACAAATAATGGGACATAAGTTTTGGTAAGCATTTATCGATCACTTGATCAATAAATGAGTTATCAATGAAAAGATAGATAAATGGTAAAACTTCTTACTCACGTTGTATTTTGTTTTAATCATCATTTATCGATCACAGATTTATCGATAACCTATTCTGTCATTGCGTGATATTTCACTTGCTTATCAATATTTTCCTTCTATTTAAGTGCTTTTGAAAATTACTTTATCAATCAATTGATTGATCAATAGTTTATTTATCAAATGATCGATCATCACCTTTTCATTGATTTAAACTGTTTAAGTCTTTCTTCGATCACTTGATCGATCATCAATTTATTGATAAAATGATTGATCATCCATCTTCTAAATATTCTATTTTCACATAACATGATCCATCAAACATGCTTCTGGCATTTCAGAACTGAACTTCTCAACTACATTATTATCGATCACTTGATCGATAAGTCTCTGATCGATCACTTACTTGATCATCTTAAGATTTTTGTTTTTATGAAATTTTTGTTAAACTTTGTTTTATCGATCAAATTTTCGGTAATCTGTTTATCGATAAAGTATTCGATCAATGTACCTTGAAAATCAAATTCTTTCATGCTTATCTTTCTCAATAAATTGATCGATCAAACTTTTTCTGATCACTTATTCAATCAATGATCTAGCTCTTTCAATACTAGAAGCTTCAGTGAGACTTAAGAATCTTCTGAATATTTCTCTTCGAGCTTTTCTCAGCCTACTATTTATCTTAATTCTTTATTTTAAGAGATTTAGAATCATAAGTGACGTTGAGCCTTCTCCTTCTGAAATCAATCTTTTCATTTATTGATCACTGGATCGATCATGTGTTAATCCATAACTTGTTCGATAAATATAGTTATCTGTTTCAAAATCTTTCATCTTTATTAATCAATAACGTAATCGATAAACCAGTTATTGATCATGTCTTTGATCAAGGTTGATCAGTTCATAGTTATTGGATTTGATGTTTGATTGATTTACTTCTCTCCTACCATGAGAATATTAATATCATTTTATCAGTTATCTTCCTGAATGTCATTCTGAAGTAAAAACTTATTAGATTGAAATATTGTTACAGATTATGAAGAAAGTTCAATGGTTATCCAACGGTTATTCAGTAGCCTGTAACTTACCATGTCAGAAGCATTAAATGGCGAATACTGTTGTAACTAGGAAAACACTCAACCAAACTCTCAATGGCTAGAAGCTCTTCTGTCTAATGGTTATTAAACTTTCGCAACTATAAAAGGCGTGAAGAAGCATTGAATGCGGATATTGAATACACGAGCTACCTTCTGCAAATATTTTACTGTTGCATTCATATTCCTGTTTTTGTCTTTACGGAGCTTCAGTGTTTCTCATTCATCTACTCTATGAGAGAGACTGACATATTATCTTTAATCACTTTCTAAGTGTAACTCAAGAGTGTGGACTCTTAAGTGGGTTTGTAACTTTACTGGTAGTAAGGGAGAGTGATTGAGAAGATCAATTGCTGTACTGAGACATCAAGAGCCTAGTTAATCTTGGATCATAGTGGAAATCTCAGAGGTGTTTTGAAAACTAGACGTAGGTCAGCGGTTAAGACCAAACCAGTATAAATCCAGTATCATTGATTTGCGGTGAAATCTTTCTAATTCTAAAGCCCTCTATTTTATTAATTTCATTATTTCTATTCAGTTAAAATTTTTTTAACTCACCCAATTCACCCTCCTCTTGGGTGAGTTCACTAACAAAGAAAAGGTAGATTTA
Organism: Neltuma alba; assembly: GCF_004799145.2. Taxonomy (NCBI): domain Eukaryota; kingdom Viridiplantae; phylum Streptophyta; class Magnoliopsida; order Fabales; family Fabaceae; genus Neltuma; species Neltuma alba. The sequence continues at coordinate 509,113 of NW_021636205.1, forward strand.
TCTCCCATTAACAAAAGGGAAAATTATATTCAGGACCAGGAAGAAAAATATTTATTTTAGAGGAGCTTAAAAATCATAATTATTTAGAAGGATCTAATGCTAAATTATAAAATTAAAAATACTGAAGTGCCCCTTCTTAAATCCCATATTCTGTCTCCACATCTCGCATGTTCTCCTTAGACAGTTACTAACAGCGGGGTAATTATTTAAGTTCTTGTGCACGATCTACTCTTCACCATGTTTATTCTTTAATGTTGATTTTCTTTATTGCAAAGGTATGTATAATGGCAGAAACATAGAGTTTGTGAAGAAAGATTGTGAAGTCAACTTCTAAATGCCTTTTGGAAAGAGCGGATTAAACAAATAAAGGGGTGAAAAATATTGTTGGATAAAACATACAAGCGCACAACAATGTTGTGCTTGAATTAACTATACAATATTGTTGTATATTTTTGTTTCTTTTAAAATGAGTGATCACTGGAGAAGATTACAATGCCGCTGTAATGGATGCAACCACAATTTAGTAAAAGAGTGTATCAAAACTGTGATATTCATTCCTCAATAGACCACTAAGGTTCCATCATGACTGGAACTAGAAGTCTAGAAGTGACCGCTGCATAGCTCACATCCCCACTAACAAAAACCTACGAGTAGCTGCCAAAATCTGATCTTACAATTTCTATCTTTAAGGGTTTCAGGAAATGCTATCAAATAGGTTAAGCGCTATCAGAATTGTTGCTTGCTGGACTATATGGTGCGAATTCGAGAAGGGAGATAAGCGAATGCCATTGGGTGCTTCTTTCAAATAAGGGTATAATGGTCTATTCATTATATTTTGGCCCTCTAATATAATTAGGATTTTTACGGACCATTATAATAAATATTGGTTGTTTTAGGTCCTGATGTCTAATTTTCCCTGACAAAAACCACTATTTTGCAAAAATAAAAATAAAAATTATTTTATTATTAAGATTGTATTGGTTGGTTAATAAATTGAACAGAAAGACAGGAAACATGCACTCAAATAAATCGGGGTGGTTTAGAGAAGTTATACGGTTTTTATATGTTTTTGCTTTCAAATTTAAAATATCTATTCAAAATATATTTAATCTAAGTTTAAAATGTTAATAAGTAATAAATATAAACAATTCAATCAAAATAATTCAAATAGAAACAATGTAACAACTAACTAGAAAGCAAAAAATTGGAGGTCAAAAAATCAATGAAATTAATATTTACGTAGAGCTTTTATTGTTAAGTTGTTAAATTTATATTTATCTTATTGAAAAATATGAATTGATCCAAACTCATGGCATGTATATTGGACATGAACCAATTTACTTTTGATTTTGGTCGTTTAACACAATTTTCCCCAGAATGAATGAGGGCATAATGTTTGGGACTCTTGGACGATTGCTATTGTATCTTAATATATTGTCTTTAATTTTAGGAAACATTAATTCGCAGGTCTTTTAGTTTATCTTGATTTTGAATCAGGTCCCTCAACTTTTTTTTCTTTTTATTAGATCCCTCAATTTTTTGTTGTTATATTTATTGGTTCTTATGGTTAAATACATCTTAACACCGTTAAAAATTTAGCTTAGACACTCAGGTTTGACCAAACTCTTCTCTTCCTCTCCCTTGTTGCTCAGCATCGTCTCCTTTCCAACATTCTCCCCGCTGGAAAATGGCTCGTCATTCCTTCCTATCTCTCCATAACACCTTCCATTTCCTTGCTCGCATAGTCATTGGGACCTTTTTAGTTATCCCTGCCGTCAAATGAAAATACAGAGTCGATTGAGGCTCAAGTCCCTAGCCCCAACGTCTTTATTTGTGAATCGCAAGACTAGCTTCGACATGAGTATTGAACGATTTTGAATGAGATGTAGAGCTCTAGAAGCTATGTTTGAGCCAAACACAAAAGGAGTGATTCTTCGAATTCGGAGAACATGGATTGAAAGTAACTTAGCAGACCCTTGGCTCCTGAATCCAACGGCCTCTTGTGATTTTGAGGAAGAGGTGGCGGTGGCTTAATTCCAAGATTTGTTGGATCTAACTCACGTGTGCATCATATATACCCCAATCCACAAGTGATGCATCTTCTTTGTTTTTGTTTGCTACATGTATATTATATATAGTTAATATCCAAAAGTTAAAAATGATAGGTAAGATGAAAGGATGAATGCAGGGGAGGGAAAGAATAGGAGGATAAAAGCATCAACATCAAATAGGGAGTATAAACGTGCGCAATGGCTTCGGAGCACATTTGCGGCAGTAAACAAGAGTGGTGGCTTGCTAGTTAGAGTATATTGGGTTGTTATTGAAGTTTCAAATGACAGCCACCATCAATGGTGGCCCTGTTTTTTGAATTAGAAACAGAGCCAAACAGAGTACTTTAATTAACAAGTGCTTTATCCTCCCCACTCAATTAGATCAATAGTAATGGCCAAGAAGGGCCGCAAATGAAGGCGGAGGATGATCAAACAAGCCTAAAAAACATGTGATTTTTTTCATGGTTTGCAAATGCCACATGTAAGGTTGTTCTTCTGTCTCTTTTTATTTCACTCCTCACAAGTTGAGATGTTAGGTTTAGGAAGTTGAGCCCAGCCCAACAGCCATGGGAATAAATAAAGAGGTCCTGGTGAATACGATTAAGGGAAGGGAAGGAACGGTAAGGCCTTTTCAACTGGGGAGAGTGTCGGGGAGGGAAACAGTGTTGAGCAACAAGGAAGATGAGAGGAGAGTTGGTCAAATTTGTGCGTACGCTAAATTTTTAACGGTGTCAATAGGCATCTGACGGTAAGCACTAACAAATTTAACAATAAAGAGTTGAAGGATCTAATAAAAAGAAAAATAAGTTGAGGAACCTGATTCAAAATCAAGGTAATCTAGAAGGGCTTGCAAATTAATTTTTCCTTAATTTTATATATAGTTGTAGTTTGGTTTCTTTAAATTTGTGAAGTATTTTAAGTAAATAAATTTTCCAATTCTCGTGACTTCCTTGAATTTTGAATCAAGTTTTTATTCTATTTTATTAGAACCTTTGAATTTACCCGTTGGTACCTGTTTAAAATTGTTTAATAAATACTAGCCGTGTTAAAAAAAAAAGATCCAAATATGTGAATTCCGGGAGAGCCTTGTACTCTTGTGTGTTCTGATTTTAAGCAATAAAGCCATGGGGAAGTCCATAATACTACCTCCGGTCCTTAATATAAAACCCTGTTTGATTTTTATTTTGGTCCTAAATATAAGATCCCAATTTACTTTGTCTATCATATTTATGTATTTTTTCCAAGATAGTCCTTCTAATAATTGTAGTCATAGCCAATATAGTTGATTAGTAAAGAAAGTCAACACCTATTTATTACAAATAACTAACTTAACTTCTTTCCTTAATCTTCTCAAATTAGTCAACTAGGTGTTATAATTAGGACCGGAGGTAGTAGTAACAAGCTTGCGAGATAGCACTTTGAAAAGCCACCTTAGTGTCTTTAATTATTATATTACCTTCGTTTTCCAGTTCTTAATATAAAAACTAATTGGAAGTTGAATTTGATCTTAAATATAAGAGTTTAATCTACTTTATCTCCTATCTTTTTCCAAAATGCCCTTATTCATTACAAGGGGTTCTTATCAAGTGATAATTACAATTATTCACTGCATATGATTGAAAAGAATAATTTACAGAGATCAATACATATTTGTAATAAATAACCAACTTAATTAAGTTTTTAATATTCCCACATTAGTTATATAATTTTTATATTAAAAGCATTTTGCACTGTGATTTCATTATTTTGTCCAAAGATTAAATATTTGGCATCCAACCCACCAGCTTTTGACATTGATGCGAGATGCAGGTGAGTGGAGAGAGGCGGCAAAAGATGCTGGGCGGGGGGGAGAGAGAAGGATAAAAAAATATTTCCAAATGTGGCTTTAATTTTTGCACACATGAGATTCATTTCTAGAAGTCTGCCTAGTTGTCCATCATCTCATGGTTGGCTAACAAATCTGTTAACAACCGTTTAACTATTATTAACTGTTTTAAACACTAGAACCTAATAGTGTTACCAGAATAAATTGGAAGGATTTGATACGAAGAAACAAAAAGAAGGGATTTGATTCAAACTCAAAAAAAATAAAATTATAAGGATTGAGAAATTAATTTCCTCAAGCATTTTCTTTAGTCTTCTAACCCTCCCATTGTTGTTCTCAAATGATAATTTTTTGTGCTAATTATTATTATTTTAAAAAAGGTAAAAATGCATATTCAGTCATCTACTTTCATAAATGTTTGATTTCGTTATTTAATTTTTTAAAACATCTTTTTAGTCCTCTAATTTTTTAAAATGTATTTTTAGTTCTTTAATTACTCCTAACCTATTAATTGCAAATAATAATTTCCAGTAGTTATTGTTATTTAAAAATTAAACATATCAGTGTTTTTAAATATTTCGTTAACATGTGAAAAATTGGTTGAAAGGATAATTTATAAAATTAAATGATTAAAATAAAATTTTTTGTAAAGTTAAAAAAAAATAAAATAAAATAAAACTCACGTCAAATTTATTATATTCATTAAATCTAGTGCCATGTGCACCACCAATACAAATGGCAGAATTTTATTGGCTACTCAGATTTAATTAACTTTACCCAAGTTTTGTCTTAAAAATTTTTGTTAAAGAGAGGGGTTAAAAATAAAAAAGAAAAAGGAAATAGATGAGGACGAGGATATGTAATGTATATAACCGGAAAATATAAAGTTAATTAGAAATTAAGAGCAAAATGGCGACAAGAAATGCCCCAAAGTCACTATTAAAACAAATCAAGACATTATTAGAATGATGCTTATAAAATTCTTTTTATTTAGATTTCATATTTATCAAAAGTAAAAAGTTTTCAAATAATCTAAAAAAATAAAACGACGTGAAATATGAAAATGATCCCACATTTATGGTAACCAGCATATGCTCATTAATCATGAATCATACGGGTAATGGCTTTATCATCTTTGTTACCTTTACTTTTCTAATGGCTTTTTCTTCTTTGTCTAGTTGGTTAAAATATAAAAATGGCAAATAAGTACTAAAAAAAAATACAATGATTACTTAGTAAATTTAATTTAGGGAAAAAGACAGAAAAATGCACCTCCAACTCCAAAAGCCCAGAAATGTCCGCCCAATTCCACAAATCCCATTTTGATACCATGAGACCAAATTGGGATTATTATGTGAAAGGAAAAGACCACATTGCCCTTCATTTTAAATATTATTTTTAAAATATCACAGCCCCTACTGGCCGACCGGTCACCGGACCTCCGGCAGCGGCGATCACCGGAGCTCCGGCGACCAGCCGACAATTGGTCACCGGAGCTCCGGCGGTCAGAATTTTTTTTTTTGAAAATTTTTACAACTTCAATATAACGGTTAACAACTTTTGTAATGCCATTCACAACTTCAATATAGCAATTAACAACAGCTTTTCTGGGAAATTCAACAAACTCCGGCGACCGGAAACAATTTTTTTGAAAATTTTTACAACTTCAATATAACCGTTAACAACTTTTGTAATGCCATTCACAACTTCAATATAGCAATTAACAACAGCTTTTCTGGGAAATTCAACAAACTCCGGCGACCGGAAACAATTTTTTTGAAAATTTTTACAACTTCAGTATAGCGGTTAACAACTTTTGTAACCCTATTAACAACTTCAGTATAGCGGTTAACAACTTCAGTATAGCAGTTAAAAACCTGTTGTTAACCGCTATACTGAAGTTGTTAATAGGGTTACAAAAGTTGTTAACCGCTATACTGAAGTTGTAAAAATTTTCAAAAAAATTGTTTCCGGTCGCCGGAGTTTGTTGAATTTCCCAGAAAAGCTGTTGTTAATTGCTATATTGAAGTTGTGAATGGCATTACAAAAGTTGTTAACGGTTATATTAGAGTTGTAAAAATTTTCAACTTCAGTATAACGTTCACAATTACGTTTTTTTGAAAATTTTTACAACTCTAATATAACGGTTAACAACTTTGATATAGCAGTTAACAACAAGTTTTTAAATTCAAAAAGTGACATTTTTATAACTTCAGTAATGCCTTTAACAAACTCAAAAACCTGTTGTTAACCGCTATACTGAAGTTGTTAATAGGGTTACAAAAGTTGTTAACCGCTATATTGAAGTTGTAAAAATTTTCAAAAAAATTATTTCCAGTCGCCGGAGTTTGTTGAATTTCCTAGAAAACTTGTTGTTAATTGCTATATTGAAGTTGTTAATAGCATTATAAAAGTTGTTAACGTTATACTGAAGTTGAAAATTTTTACAACTCCAATATAACGGTTAACAATTTTGATATAGCAGTTAACAACAAGTTTTTCGAAAAATTCAAAAAGTGGCCTTTTTATAACTTCAGTAATGCCTTTAACAAACTCAAAAACCTGTTGTTAACCACTATACTGAAGTTGTTCATAGGCTTACAAAAGTTGTTAACCGTTATATTGAAATTGTAAAAATTTTCAAAAAAATTGTTTCCGGTCGCTTGAGTTTGTTGTTGTTAACCGCTATACTGAAGTTGTTAATAGGGTTACAAAAGTTGTTAACTGCTATACTGAAGTTGTAAAAATTTTCAAAAAAATTATTTCCGGTCGCCGGAGTTTGTTGAATTTCCGAGAAAAGCTGTTGTTAATTGTTATATTGAAGTTGTGAATGGCATTACAAAAGTTGTTAACGGTTATATTGAAGTTGTAAAAATTTTCAAAATAATTGTTTCCGGTCACTGGAGTTTGTTGAATTTTCCAGAAAAGCTGTTGTTAATTGCTATACTAAAGTTGTGAATAGCATTACAAAAGTTGTTAACCGTTATATTGAAGTTGTAAAAATTTTCAAAAAAAAAAATTCCGACCGCCGGAGCTCCGGTGACCAATTGTCGGCTGGTCGCCGGAGCTCCGGTGACTGCCGCTGCCGGAGGTCCAGTGACCGGCCGGCCAGTAGGGGCTGTGATATTTTAAAAATAATATTTAAAATGAAGGGCAATGTGGTCTTTTCCTTTCACATAATAATCCCAATTTGGTCTCATGGTACCAAAATGGGATTTGTGGAATTGGGCGGACGTTTCTGGGCTTTTGGAGTTGGAGATGCATTTTTCTGTCTTTTTCCCTTTAATTTAAATTAAAATAATATAAAGCTACACATGTAACATCTTAGATATATCAAAAATTATACTAGTTGTTGAGTTGATATTGGTCAACACATTGGTTCAATGATCAAAGGTCATCTAATCATGGTTAAGCTAAACTTAAAGTTAAGTGAATTAATACTACTTTGGTGTTTAATATATGAGAAAAATAACTAATTTACAAATATTAATAAAACTAGTTAAATTAGTTACTTGTAATAAATGAGTGTTGTTTTCCATAAAATACCCTTGTTAATTATGTGCGTTGGAATGAAAACCATTTAGTATGTGCAATTATCATGGAGACTACTTTAAAAAAAATGAATATAAAATACAAAGTGGATTGAGCTCTCATATTTAGGATCAAATTAAATCTCTAACTAACTCTTATATTTAGGACCAAAGGTAGTATGTGTTTAATTATTCAAATATTAATTCAACTAAGATACATCTTAAATAAGAACAAAAACTACTATATAAAAACTAAGCTTCTAGAGTAATATATATACTCCTCCAATCCTAATATAGGATCTAATTGTTAGGTTGATTCTGATTTTAAATATGAGATACATTTATCATATTTATCAATTTTTTCTAAATCACCTTTATGGATACTCCCTCAACTATAGTCAAGTAAAAGACGGAGAGAGGATATTAGGAAAAATGATTATGGTGTTTTAAGAAAAACATGTCATTTTTCTTATAATTAACTAACTTACCTAACTTTCCTAATCTAATCAAATTAGTTCAATAGATCTTATATTAAAAATCAGAAAAGTACTAAGAAGTAAGAAATATAATGGTTAATGAAGAGACCTTTATCGCATTTGTTTCATATTCTGTAAAAGCATTCTAGGAGACATATCCAAATACCAAAAGATAGAAAAAGTCCAGAACTTACTAAAATCCCAAACACCATTTATATTGTTGCAAGTTACAGAAAATAATTTTGAGAGGGGGTGAAGGAAGGAGACGTAGAATTTGAGAATCGGACAACAAAATACACAAGAAAGAGGGAAAAGTAGAAAAGAAAAGCAAATCAAGACTTTCACAAGTCTTGTGCTTCTTAAATTACAAATAGAAAGGATCAAACAGTTACATCTAAAATAGTGAAACGCTTCATAGTTGATATGATTGATCTTAAGACAAAAATGAAATTTATAATAAATATAATTATATATAAATTATTTATTGTGCAAACTCTAAATAATTGAAACATGCTTCTAGATTCTAATTTTTCTAAAAGTATTTTATGATATTAATTAATCATATACATTTTTCAAAAAAAAATCATCAATGATGAAAAGGGTTAAAATTCACACTTTGTTAAATTACATGCTTCTCTCTTGTTATAAGATGAGTTCTTTTATACTTAAAATGCCACATCATTTTTAAGGGGGGGAAATTATCTGTTTTGTGATATTTCAATGATCATTACTCTTTATCAGCCTGAGTTATTTTATGCCGCAGTTTCATACATCACACTTCACATATTGATTAAAATGAGCAAAGAATACAATTGGAAAAAAATGGTATTCTCGCAAAAAAAAAAGAGGAAAATTTTATTTTATTTTATTCCTTCAAATTTTAACAAAACTATCACTCAGTTTTTTTAACTTTTAACTCATTAAAACTTAGTTCTTAATTTTTTTATTTAACAAATTAATTAATACTTATCATACATAACTCATAACTCATCCTTAACGGGAAAAGAAGTTTTTGCCATTGTTAAACAACAAGCTAATGTGGCTTATGAGTAAGCTCAATGTGACTGGGAATCAAGGAAAAAAAAAACCGGACCGGATCGGACGGTTCAACCGGAAAACCGGTAAACCGGTCTAGGTTCGGTCTGGTTTAGCTTAAAAACCGGTCTCCAGTTAAACCGGAACAACTCGGAATGAACCGTAATAAACCGGCAAAAACCGGACAAACCGCTGACTTGACTGGGTTGGCCAGTTGGGTTTTTCCCCACTTCTTTCTTGTTTTCACCGTTCGCCAGATGTCTCGCCGTTTGTAGAGACCATGAACACTACAGAGACAAGTGGTAGAAGTAGAGGAGATCATTGAGGTGAAAGAAGACAGAACTTACTTTGTGTCGCTTTGAAACATGTGAAAGACTAGAAGGCAAGTAGAAAGAAAATAGAGAGTGAATGAACGAAAAGAGTACAGAGAGAACAAATGGTGCTATTGCTTGCTGCTTCTCCATTTGAGAAAGAAAGAAGTGAGAAAGGTAGGAAGTAATTTGAGAGGACGAACAGAGAAACAACTATGCGTGTTCAAAGAGGCAAGATGCTCTGCTCCACCGCCTATTCCACTCTGCTGGTCTGCTTGTTCAGTGATGCATGACAGGAAAATGCAAAAGTGGAGCAAGGAGTACACGTGGGAGAGAGAAAAAGGAGGGAGAGAGAGGAAAATTTTATTAGGTGAAGTGAAAGAAAAAAAAGGAAAAAAATAAAAAAAAAGAAGTAAAAGAATTTCATATAAGTGGACATTTTGCAGATTACCCATTAAAAATTTAAATATTATTTTGTATAATTAGAATATGAATATTTTTACTAATTTAACTAAATTATATTATTTTAATTATTACCTGTTTGATACGGTCTGATTCGAATCTGACCCATTAACCCTTAAACCAGTGTCTCGACCTGTTCATTATCCGGTTTGGTTTTTTGTTCCTTGCTGGGAATATACCACTGCATGGTCTGTTACGAGACACGTGATAATAGATGGTGTGTTTAGATTAACCGTAATAAAATTGACTTTTATTTATACCAATTGACTTTGGTAAATTGAAGTTAAGGTAAAAATTAGTTAAATGTAATACTCTTTCGGTCCTTAATATAAGACTTATTTAACTAATTTAATTAGATTAAGGAAATTAAACAAGTTAGTTAATTATCAGAAAAGTGACACATTTTTCCTCAAACACCATAGTTATCTTTTGTAATATCCTTTGTCCCTCTTCTTTTGATTGTGGTTGAGGAAACATTCATAAGAGTAATTTAAAGAAAACTGATAAATATGAAAAATGAGTCTTATATTTAAGACCAAAACCAATTTAAGAATTGGATCTTATATTAAAGACCGGAAGAATATGATTTAAGTTTTGATTGGTGTTTATAAAAAGTTATTTGAAAAGTTAAAACTTATTTAGATAGATAATAAAAAGTAAATTTAGATGTAAAATAACTTTAAAAAAAGCATGAGTTTTGTTAAATAAAAATGGTTTAAGTAAAGAAGACCAAGAAACAACCATTCACATCTGCCAATGTCAAAATGTTTCACAACGTTCAGCAAAGAATAATACTTGCCTTAAAGAAAGAAACTCGACAACATAAAGTAGATGGCTTGAGTACTGTTGTTTGCTCTCATTCAATGAAAAATAACAATTTAGGCAAGATTTCAGCTTATGCAAGATTTCCCGATCGGAAAAAGACGTCCCTCTGCAATATATATACAGAAATGTATTAAAATACAAAGCTTCAGCTCTATCAAAAAGCAATTAAAAGACTTCATTGACCAATGCTGCTACATTCAATTCCATGAAAAGGTGTTAGATGATCCTGCAAAGCTAAGCAAGTTCAGTATATAATAAAAAAAAAAATCAATGGATTTAAAAACGAAGCCTCAGCATATTTATCAAAATTTTCTAATAATATAATGGCTTCATGGAAATAAATCAAAAGAACAATAACACAGTGCTTGTCTTCAAGTTTATGATTATCTAATACTTTATTCTCCCTTGTCACCTAACTTTTTTATATAACCATACACAGGACATTTCATAACTTACTTCATGGATATTTTAACACCAACTTTAATAGTATTTAAGCAACAGTACTAAGAATTGATTTGTCTACGGTGACTTTCGCCCATTAGATATGGAAGCCTTTTACAAAGTTTCTGACAAAAAGTTGATTGAAAAGTGAGTCTCAGACGTGTTACATTTAAAGAATCCTTGCCACACAAGCCGAAACTGAAAAGACCATGAGCTCTGCTATATTTCAGTGACATTCACAATCTTTGCTTAAACATGTATCACTTAGATAGCTCGCTAAACATGTTCAGTAAGTAGTGTGCAGGTCAAAGTTGAATGCAAAGAAAATTGAGAAACATTCCCAGCACATTATACAGAGTGTCAAAATTCCATAAAATGAGAAAGAAAGAAATTGAACATTTTAAAATACATTCCAGATGATTTCCATACGAAGTACACTTACGGACAGGAATAGCAAACCTACTCCTACTTAGTACACCTAAAGGGGAGTCTATGGTCCAACTCAAAGCACCCACCAGCAAAGTGAACAAATTAAAAACAACAGATTAATTATAAAAATTATGAATTAAAACATTACATGACAAAAACTTCATAATATTTAGTTGTCAAAATATCAAATAATGCAAGTAATGCGGTTATAACCAACATATTGTCCTATACATGATCGCATACGGTATTGAGGAATTAATAATAAATTCAGTAGGTCATCTTGCACTATGTCAAGCATTTTAAAGTCCATTTACTGATACATGCCACTAACACAAACCATGACCAACAACCACTTTTAATGTTGGTGCTGGGAAAGCATTTTATAAAAGAGGCCACAACCGTTGAGAAGAAAACGAAGCACATGGGCATAAGCACCGTGCAGGGACAAAATATGAAGCAGAAGCTAACATTTTGAGTTATAGAAAGCAGATCAAACAGTAGTGATATTACATTGAGAATGAAAACCTCTTAAGATTGCTATAGAAAGCACCTCAAACAGTAGTGATATTAATATGGACCATGTGATAAAGACCTGCATAAGGAGTGGAGATATTTCCATAAAAATGGTTCAGCAAAAGGCATCAATCTTAAACATATGCTAGTCTATTCATCAACCTTTGATCAGTCCAAATTGGTCCTAGAAATATATTAGGAGATTGCATAAAAATTCAGGAATCTAAATATAAAAGTGACTGAGTATTTATTGGAACCTATCTGTCTCTCGAAGACCTTGAAATAGTATAGCAGAAACAGTCCAAAGATCAACTCTGAAGTTGCTGGAAAAGCAAATATGGACATCATCAATTTCTGGAGGCAAAGCTTTCCAAATATGTCTTGAGAGGGAGGGAGCAATATAGGAAGTGGTGAATTTATTTGACACCAGAAACAGTCCAAAGATCAACTATGGGACATAATTTTCATATTGAAATGCCCAACGACCAGTCCAATTTAATAAATACAATATAATGAAGATGAAAACTATCAACTTGATCGTCAATTGGATTGACATCTACTGGTGAATTTATTTGACACCAGATACTTAATCACAGAAAATAAAAATAGATCAATTAAATTGAGAAGATCATCTGGTAAGACAATCATAGCCTGTTATAACAACCTTTGATATCGAAGAAGATAGTAAAAAGCGCCAAGGTGATAATGAGAGTCCTTATGATGGGAGCATTAGCTGTAACAAACACAAATGACTGAGTATTTGATTCGTGAATATGAGATAGAATACCTCCATTTTTATGTCTTGGGTTAGAGACCAATAGTAGTGGTAAATTACATCTACATATCTATTAACTTTGTTATTGCCATCTTTTACTTGAACAATAATTATGACAATACCTGAATTCATTATGCAAGTTAGACTGAATTATTACAACAGTTATTTACGTGTAGTATCATGCATGTAGCTTTCATGATGCCAAATTGCTTTGCTAATAGATCATTTCTTGAATTAAAAAAAAATATATTAAAAGATACCATTTGGGGAAAAATCCTCAACCAGCATCCGTGGATTTTTAAAATGTACAAAAGATATACAGCAGAGTTTAGTCATTTTACTCAACGCTGTGCCCTCTAGAATTAAAACAACTTGAACTTCTATCAAGGTATTTGGGAAGCGCCATCAATAAGGGCACCGCATGAATAAAACTGCTAGTCTGCAACCCCACAAAAGAAGAAAAACAATCACAGGAACTGAGGAAAACGGACTACCCAAATCAGAGTGCCAGTGCATTGTCTGTAAAAGCTCCTGTCACGTTGCAACAAGCGCAGCATACAACTAATTACAACAAGGAAAATACCTGAACCGCCAAATTTACCCCTTTATGTTCTCGAATTCCCAGGCTCAGGTAGGAATTTAAGAAAGTCATTTTGTCAACATATGACGGCCATTTTCGTCTCCTCGAGATCTATGCCAGTACGCCCTTCAAAGTTCAGTCTCCATGGACTCTTACGAGCCATTCAAGAACTAGAAGATAGAGAATCTTTTGTGCTTCTTGCTCAGGAGAGAGAGGCAGCTCCCGATCAGATCTATCATAGACCGGCGAGAGGGGAACAGAAACAAAAAGAAAGAATCCAGCCCGACTCATATCATTAACAAGAACTGAAGGGTAGAAAACATAGCATCGCTGTAACAAGCCAACTAGATCGGCTTTTAGCCTATAGGTGACCCCAGCATGTGGCATTGCAAGGCCCGCATGATAACAGATACGACGGTGTGCCCAGACTAGCTCATATAACAACTGAACTAAATCAATGCTAATATAACCAACGGAGCTAACATTACTAAGATGGATTCTAAACCAGACCAAATTCAGGGCAGAAGTAATGCAGTTCTTTGATCCAATGGTTTAGCAAATGACCCAAAAACAAACACCAAAACAAAAATTGTAAAACTGCAAGGTTCAACAATAGGAGCAGATAATAGGAATGAGATTAAAGTACCTTGCGATATGTGGTACCGTCAGGTTCAACAGTCCAACCAGCCTCATTGCAGAGAGCCTTCGAGACTTCATTGTTGTCGCAGTGCTGGTGGAGCTTGTAGTTGCCATACATTCTCAGACCAGAGAAGATCTTCGCCGCTATGGCTCTTCGCCTCCTCTGTCTCCTCTTGTTGTTTTCTCTCTCCCTCCAGGTTGGTAGCCTGGTACCAGACGTCATCATGCTTGCTGAGAAAGCTCTCAGACGGAAAATGAGATACGAGAACGAACCGGAAGAGCGTAACGAGAACGAACCGGAAGAGCGTAAATTGGAGGTATAATTGCCAGATTTCTTAGCAGCGGAAAATAATCAGAAAACAAAACAAAACGCTTCACGCGTCGGGATCAAGGAATCAATAATGGAAAAGGAAAGCCCAGAGAGGCTGGACCAAAAAAACATTCAAATACAAACCACAAACTCTGCTATAGTCAGCAATTTTCATCAAAACGACATGATTCAGCGGCTGAAGCACAGCTCACTAATTCGCAGCTCCAACACGACGGAGCCGCAAATCGGAGCAAAACGGCTACGGATGAAGTAGATATACAGCTCAAATCGGAGGACTCCAGACCGGATAGTAGATTCGGAGGCCTACGCAGCGTTTAATGGGGCAGAATCCAAGCGGTGCAGATCTACGCAGACAGAATTCAGAGGTGGATTGATTGAGATCGGAATAACATGTCCGCCGAGAAACTTCTCCGAAAACAGGAAAAGGTATCGATGAGAAAACCCGGGAAATGTGAAGGGAGAAGCAGAAAAATCATCATGGGTTTTAAAAAATGAAGGGATTTCAGAGAGGCAGAGGGTTGGATTAATACGAGCAGAAAGTGAAAATGGCCATATTGATACTGAATTCACCGTAATGCCATTCAAGCATCCGTTTGTGTGTGAAGCAGACAGAGAGAGGGAGAGAGTGCCCGCGCGTGTTGTGTAGATTGTGGCTCGAAGGGTGTGAGTCACACGGGGTGACTAGACTACGTGCCAACGGTGACTGACCCCAGTTGGGATCAATATCCTGAAAATTAATTATTTTGTTATTCTAATATTTTCTAACTCTAATTTTAAATTTGATCATAAATATAAAATTTTCATATACTTTATTTCTAATATTTATCTATTTTGTCATCAAATAATTTTTATAGTAGTTACATATGTTAAAGAGTTAGTATCAATTGATAATTCAAACATATATAATTAATAAGAGTATTTAAAAGAAGACAATATTTATTTATTACAAATAATTAACTTAATCAACTTTTTTAATAGGAAAAATTCTAATTAAATCCATTTGAAATAGCAAAATCCTAATTTAAGCCTACACTTTTAACAAATTCTTAATTAAGCCAAGAGGCTTTATTGGGGATTTCTAAATGTTGCTAAAAGACCAAAATACCCTTTGTAATTAAAAAGCCTAATTTTAGTTTTAACTCTTTTAATTGAATTTAACTAACATGTTTTTTTATTTAAACATTATCATATGAAAATTTGGCCAAAAACATTATCATATAAAAAACAAAAAAAAAAGAAAAATCATGATTATGACCAATAAAAAATAATTGAAAAGTCAAGATAAAAAAATACATAATTTCTAGATATCCATAGAATTATAAAAATATGGGAACTAATAAAAATTTTACGATTTTAAATATCAAATATTGATAGGATGAAAGATTTTTTTTTTGGGTGTAAGAAAAAAATCAAATCAAAGATTCACGGAATTCTTGAATATCTATTAAAATTAATTTTACTATTTCACAAATTACATTGAGACTCATCAATTCATCTTCAATTTCAATTAAATCTACTTGATTTTTAATTTCAAGCTTACGACCTACATTCAATTTCAATTAAATCTACTTGATTTTTAATTTAGTTATTCTAGTAGATTTAATTGAAATTTTTAATAAAAAACAATTAAAAATCAAGATAAAAAAACATGATAATGAATTAAAGATTCATCGAATTCTTCCATATCTATCAATATTAAATTTATGGTTTCTCAAATCACGTAACGATTGATCAATTCATCATTTTTTTTGCTTGAGAAGAGAAGGCTCGCTAGCGATACTTCTAGTGGAAGGAGAACTGGCACAACAAGCAAAAGAAGAATCATCTTTGAAATAACATTCCTACGGTATGAACCAATATCTTATTCATGTTTTAGTTTGTGCCATTGTTTTGATTTAAATTTGAAAGTATAATAATCTTTGAGATAATATATAATTACATATGATCATCTGCATCTGTGCTAACCATTGTGAATCTCCAAACCTAATGGAAGCTTTTCTTCCCGACCAACTTCAAACCTAATTAAATGATCAATATGTTTGTGTTGATTACCTGATTCATGAGAGATTCATTGAGCAATGTTAAGTTTATATCTTTTTGATAAACTCTCACATTCGACAATATAAAATGTTGTATGTGGAAGTTGTTGAACAATCACACGAATACTCATATTTTTTATCCATTAGTTATTAGTTAACCTGTCAACCATTTTTAGTCACGTGTTAATCATATTATTTTTTAAAAAAGTTTCAATTAAATCCAATCAAAATACTGATTAAATTAATTTATTCATTGCAGGTTGGTATTAAAAATGACATCTCCTTCCAGATCAACATTTGCAAAAGAACTATTTTGTTTTTTTCATGTAGATGGACAATTTGTGAAGAATGTTGAAGGTTAAATTCAATATAATAGAGGGAGAGTAAGATTAAAAACCATAAGAGAGGGGATGACACTTGAAGAAATGAGAATAATGATAACATCATGGATTGGCATTGATGGTAATAATGTCGAGATGAAATACA
Source organism: Neltuma alba (assembly GCF_004799145.2). Classification (NCBI taxonomy): domain Eukaryota; kingdom Viridiplantae; phylum Streptophyta; class Magnoliopsida; order Fabales; family Fabaceae; genus Neltuma; species Neltuma alba. The sequence continues at coordinate 525,861 of NW_021636205.1, forward strand.
CTGTGACTTTTGATGAGAAGACCCTAATAAATCTTATTGATGATGCGGAACTTGCAAACCTATTTCAACATAATGAGAGAAGTGGGCATGTGTATATAGCATGCAAAGAAAATGACAATGTACAGGAAACATTTGATGAGCAACAAGTGTAAGTGACTTTGTTGTTGTTGTTATTATTTTTTTTAAAAAAAAAAATTGGCATTCATTATAGTGTTATTGTTAGTAACAAAAGTTGTGATTGAGTTATGCAGCACCGAGGAATTGCTAGGAGGCTCAGAACAAAGCCCTCTAACAAATGAAGCACTTGGAGGACCTAGTAGCCTACCTTGTAGAGTACAAAGTGCAACCACACCCATGCCTGAATTGAACTCATTGAAATGGAAAAAATTGTTGTCAGGAGTATTGCAAACATTTGCAAATGCTGATGCTTTTAGAGGCACTCTACAAGTATAGTATTGCTCACAAGTTTCAATACAAATTTTTGAAGAATAGCAAGGATAGGATGTCTGTGAAATGTAAAATTGAAGGGTATCCTTGGAAGATAACAGCAAATGCGATAGGGAAGCAAACTCCTTTCCTACGTGTGACACAATTTCAAGATGAACACATTCATCATGCTCAAGACAACCTTCAAGTGATACATGCTCGAAGAGCTAGTCTAACGTCATCTATTATAATTGAGGAGGTAAGGTCTCACATAGACAAGGGTCCAAACAAAATTAGGAAAACATTACAAAGAGACTATGGTGTGAATCTCACATATAAACAAGCATATGCTGCTAAGGAAAAAGCACTTGAGGAGATTCAGGGTAGACCAGAGCAGTCTTATATGCTTATACCATGGATATGTCAACGGTTAAAGGATACTGATCCAAAAACTGTGGCTAAATGGGTAGCTTCTCATAATAACATTTTTGAGCGTGTCTTCATAGCATATGGTTGTTGTATAGAAGGATTCATGGTTGAGGCAAGACATATACTATATATAGATAGAACTCATTTAAGTGGCCCGTATAAGGGCACCTTGCTATCAGCCTCCGCATATGATGTAGATAATGAATTGTTGCCATTTGCAATTGGTATTGTAAAAGGAGAGACATATGAGGACTGGACATAGTTTTTGGTTATGATTAAAAAGATAATAGGATTAGTTGAATTGACAATTGTTTCAGACCGTCACAATGCTATAATAAGAGCTGTACGGGAAATATTTGGTGGTGAGCGTCATGCATTTTGCTATCGACACGTGAAGGAAAACTTTAGTGCAAAATTGATGAAATTAAATAGAGGTAAGAAAAGGACAAGTGCCCAAAGCAAGGATGATGCGCTAAAATTGCTTGATGACATTGCATATGCAAGGCTTGAAAGTGAGTTCAATGATGCTATGGAAAATATGAGAAGTTTCTCTTCACAATTATTTCAGTGGCTTGAGAATCATGGGGATGTTGATAGGTGGGCTTTAAACAAGTTTCCATTTAAACGATGGGACAATATAACAACAAATCTTGCTGAGTCGTTCAATGCATGGATGGTGAAGAAGAGGAGGCATAATGTTGCTCAATTGATCCATGAGCATCGAGAAAAGGTAGCAAAGAAAATGTATGCATCAAGTATGGCAATGAGGAAGTGGAAAACTATTGTTGGTCCAAACATAGAATCAAAAGTGAGAGAGCATGTGGCTAGAGCTGAACAAATGTTAGCTGAACATTATGGAGACATGATTTGTGTTCATACATCTTTTGGAGACTTACAGGTTGATCTTCGTGCACATCAATGCAGTTGTGCAGCATGGCAAATGTTTGGAATTCCATGTCCACACGCTTGTACGGCCATCAAACTCGTACATGGTAATGTGTATGATTATGTTGAAGACTGCTACAAGATTACAACACAAGAGAAGATTTATAGAAGGAGCATGATACCTGTTATAACCATTGATATGCCAAACCCAAATAACTTAAGGATGGAAAATATAATGAGACAAATTTTTCTCCAACCACCTCAAACTAGTCGACCTCCTGAAAGACCAAGAACTACGAGGCGCGAATCACAATTCCAAAACACAAAAACATACCACTGTTTAAGATGCCATCAAGCTGGTCATACAAAAAAGACTTGCAAGAATCCAAATCGTTGTTGAAATGGGTCTAGCAAATAGCTAATTTTTTTTGGGGCATATGTAATGTGATTATTGATGCACATGATGACTAATGAGGATGTGGTCTTTTTTAGATTTTATGTCAAAATTGTGTTTCATTGTTGTGAACGTTATGTCTCTAGAATTTATAGCCTTTTAGTTATTTTTTATATAATAAAAATTTGATATTGAATAAATCTTAGGGACCGAAAAATTGAAGATGAATTGATGAGTCTCAATGTAATCTGTGAAATAGTAAAATTAATTTTGATAGATATTCAAGAATTCTGTGAATCTTTGATTTGATTTTTTCTTGCACAAAAAAAGATCTTTGATCCTATTAATCTTTGATATTTGAAATTGTAAAATTTTTATTAGTTCCCATATTTTTGTAATTCTATGAATATCTAGAAATTATGTTTTTTTATCTTGACTTTTCAATTATTTTTTATTGGCCATAATTGTGATTTTTCATTTTTTCTTTTTTTGTTTTGTTTTTTATATGATAATGTTTTTCGCCAAATTTTCATATAATAATGTTTAAAGAAAAAACATGTTAGTTAAATTCAGTTAAAAGAATTAAAACTAAAATTAGGCTTTTTAATAATGAATGGCATTTTGGTCTTTTAACAACATTTAGAAATCCCTAATTAGGCCTCTTGGCCTAATTAAGAATTTGTTAAAAGTATAGACTTAAATTAGGATTTTGTTGTTTCAAATGGATTTAATTAGGATTTTCCCTTTTTAATATCTCCAAATTAGTTAACTAAATTTTATATTAAAGTCTGGATGTAGTATAGTTTATAACTTTGTTTATAAATTTAGTTGAATAGTTGGCAAAAAAATAAACTTTAATTGAATACAAATAAATTTCTATAATTTTAAAAATTCAATTGTTTTTAACTAAAACTCAATAAACTAAATATTTATAATTGATTTATATAAATACCACCTCCCAAATACAAGAGTTAAATAACTAATTTGTTAATATAAATTAAATCTCCAACTAAATTTTATGCTAGGGACTCAAGATAATTTTTTTTAACCTAATTCAACAGATTTCCACACACGCACTCTTTTTACGAAAAGTAAACAGGAGAGCAATTCTATTTCTTATTATAAGAAACATTTTGCTTTAATTTGAAGCATCTGTTCGATGGCAAAAGAATTGAAGCATTTATTATTATTTTTTTACACTAATACCCTCATTAAAAATAGCACAGATATGCTAAATGACAACACACCATTAATGAATAAACTCTTTTAGTTAAAGTCTTAAAGTCTATTAGTAAAAAAAAAAAAAAAAAGCTGATAAATTTTTATAAGCAGAAAATATTTATTTATACTTTGTAAATTTTGTACGCACATGGTATAAATACTCTGATTTAAATCATTCTCATTAATAAAATTTTCAATGAGAACCTTTCCCAGTTTTGCCATTATTTTTTTTTTAAATTACAAGTTTTTAATCTTAGTTTTTAAAATTTTTGTAAATCGAACTGATCGAAATTTTTTCTTTTCCCCAGAACCAATCCGGGCATAAAATGATTGAGGCGAATAAAACACGAATCATAAGAATTCAAAGCAATAGGATTGGTCACAAAACGAGAATTGCAAGTTTATTGATATGACAACAAATTGGTGGCAGAGACCCAAAGCCTGAAAAAATGTGATTGGGACGAAAAGTCAAAGTCATTTTCTGCTTACAAAGCACACTTGTTTCACCTTCCAACTTTGAACGTTCCAACTCCGTGAATCCAGGGGTAGTTTCGGTACTTCCATACGGGTTTGTAAGCCAAAACAAAATTCATGTCACGTAGTTATTATGTATTTCATAAATTATGGTTAAAAATTAATTATAAATTATTCGGAACAAAATTAGGATGAACCCCAAAACGTTTTTTTTTTTTTTTTTTTTTTTTGCCGTATGAAAAAAGCAGTATCTTCAGACCTTATGACATTATTAGAGGCTAATCTTCTGGAGATCACTTAAATGAGCTTTATTTCCTTCAACGAGACCTTTTCTAGCCATAGAATTAGAACCTGATTCTAATATAATGCAAATACCTTATTAATAATCAATTTTAATTATTAATATATATTAATAAAAGATATAAGAAAATTGTCACAATTTTTATAAATAATTTGACTTATTTTTTATTTTGTATAAAGAACTTCTTAAAAACAAAAAGAAATTCGTGAGATAATTTTTTTAGTCTTTTTTTTAATGGTTTTTTATTTAACCAAAAACAAGTACAAACAAGAAGTATACAATCTTTATCAATCAACAATAAAATATATCTCAATGAATGAACGTGGGATTGATTTTAGATAAAACAAGAGATCCAATTCTAGTTTAGAGATAAATCCTCAATAATACTAGAATTAAATCTCCATTTATATATATAATCACAATCAGGCATACCTTCGTCATCTTAAAAACACATTTATCTTAAAAATCAAGATTGATCAATAAAGATAATATAAATCATGTAAACAAACTAATCAACACACACTTACCAATATATGTGTGTGTATAACTTCATCAAAACTAAGGGAGTGTTTGGATAAAACCAAACCATGGTTTGGAGAATAGCTTCTGGAGAATAGATTCTGAGAAGAATAGATTTTATGAAGAATAGATTTTGTGAAAAAGTGATTCTGAGAAGTGAGAGTGTTTAGATAGTTGTTATCAGAAGCACTTTTTATATGTACAAATTACTAAAAGGGGCATAAGTTAATATGATAATTACATAAAAGATAAATTTTATAATATAATTTAATTTCAAAAAATAAATTTGTTTATAATATATTGAAGTGGCGCTATATTTGGTATGCCGAACCCAGACCTCAAAGAAATAAATATTTGGTATATTTATTGATTAATTGATTATCATGTGTATTAATAAAGAAACCAATTCATTAACAATTATATATATGCTCACCGACGCAGGGGTATAAGATATATAAGATATACATGAACGCATTTAAAAGTTAGCACATATTCCGGCGCAGGGGTGAAGAGGTGTCTTCAGAGGAGCGACGGCCAAGGACGAACAGGCGAAGCGTGAAATAATTCTTGTGGGTGTTTTTGTCAAATACACCGTTGATAGCCTCTGACACTCCCAAGTCCCAACGACTCGTTTTTAATTTTCCAGAAGCGAAAAATTGTCACTTTCCAGGAAACCATGGTTTCATTAGTCCAAACCAAGGTTTTGACTCTAACCAAGGTTTTGACAAAAATGAGACTGTTTGGATATCACTTGGTCCAAACCATGGTTTTGTCTCCAAAACCATAGTTTGGAATGATATCCAAACAGGCCCTTAAGTGTTGGTGTGAAAAATTTTGACTAAGTTCAAAATATGAGTTCTCCACCAAAATTAGTGTCATTGAAGGATTTGATGCCTCCGATGCGACCATGGAACACAGGCGGACCCTTATCTCTAAAGAGAATACCACGATATGAGAAGGTTAAGAAAGAGATTTATGATGAAAATAGGAAGAGGGTTTATTGGTGATGCAGAACAGCGAGGGAAGAAGATGATGATGAAGAAGAAGATTCAGAATATTATGTGACTCCTTACGCATCATGTTTTGAATTTTGTGACAGGTTCTCTATCAGACTTATCAAATTCTAGATTGACAAGGTTTTTGGACAGCTCTTCAATTTGACAAGACCTCATTCTGACTGAATAATTATAAGTATTTCTAGTTATTTGCGAGTTATATGACTTTAGACAAATCACTTGTTCAATGTCGATCATATGAATTTTATGAATGCTTTTATGTTTTTCCTAGTTATGATCCCATGCAACTATTTTTGCTTTGTTACTTCTATCCCTGATTATACAAACTGAAATTGATGTAACTATTAACCAAATTCTCTTACAACTCTGTTTGCATTAAAAAAACCGCTTTTTATGATTGAGTCTGTTTAAACGGAAATTGAACCATCACTACTGAGTTAGGAGGGAAAAAAAAAGTTTTCCAGGTATCACAAAAAATGCTGAAATTTTTAATAAAAACACATAAAAAATAACAAATTAATCCTCTTGAAAAATCCCAATACGTTTTCAGTTGATTTGTAGCTATATAATGTCATTTTATTGAAAAATGCTTCCAATCACTAGCACATGTGGGTTATTTTTTTCTTTTTTCTTTTTTTTTCTTTTTGGTAATGAAAGATAGATAGTAGCAAGTTGATGTTATGAGCAGGACCTATCAATATACTAGAAGGAAATTAGTCATGTGGGTTGTTTTAGAAAGACAGGCCTTGTTGTTACTGCTTAAAAATTCACGTCCATTAATGCTTTTATTTTGATTGAAATATTATAATTTGAATACAATTCGATCCAATTTTATTAGGAAAAATCACAAAAAAGATAATAGAAATTGCAAAATTGAAAATCACGAGCCGTTGTAAGATTTGTGGAGGGTTTGACAATGGCAAATGAAAACCAATTTTTGATAAAACACTCTATTTGCAATTTTGCAATTTCCTCAATCTTTTTTGTGATTTTTTCATTTTACTAATCATTGTACATACCAAGAATCCAAAAGCATACATAAAATTTAATGAATTAGGGAGTGTTTGGGTGAAAATCAAATCATAATTTGAAAAATAATTTTATGGTATACAAATTTAATATGTGAAGAAGTTAATTTCCATTTATAAAAAAAAATACTTTTTAAAAATATATTTGGAGTATTCCAAACACCCTCTTAATCTTAAGTTAGTGTTCAGATTTTATTTTCGTGTTTGAGTGGTTTGATGGCATTTTAAATTTAGATGTTTATCCCTTTATCTACACCCTTTCTCATCTTTACCATCTTACCATAATAGAGAAAGATACTCTTCCGGTCCTTAATATAGGACCCAATTCTTGAGTTGGTTTTGGTCCTAAATATAAGACTCATTTTTCATATTTATCAATTTTCTCTAAATTACCCCTATGGATACTCTATCAACCATAATCAAATAGAAGAGGGAGATGAGGTATTAAGAAAGGTGATTATGGTGTTTTAGGAAAAATGTGTCATTTTTCTTATAATTAACTAACTTACCTAACTTCCTTAATCTAATCAAATGAGTTAAATGGGTCTTATATTAAGGACCAGAGGAGTATTAATTTTTTTAAAGACAAAATGGAAACATTACTCAAATTAATATTAATAATGATTTAATATCTAAGTATATATCCTTTAAACCTTTTAAATAAAACATCAGTAGTTTATTTTTTATAGTCTTTATTCCAAGTGATTTATTAAATTTTCAATTAAGAAAAAAAACTACCTCCTCTCCCAATAATATATCATTTGCAGTCTATAAATAGGGTTTTATAAATAGAACTGGAGATAGTGTTTTCTCTTTATTTTTTCCCCAAAAATTCCCCCATTACTTTGTGATGATTTCTCAATTAAATTAAAAATCCTCTTCCAGTACCAAAAATATCCTCAACATCCCAATTGACCACGGCTTGCCACTGACACTAGCAAGAATATTTAATTTCTGTTATCGAAACCTAAGTAGTATTTTTTATTATTATTATTATTTCAGTTTCGGTTTATATCCAAAAATACAAAATCTAACAAATTAAAAAAACCAGAGAGAGAGATTGACTCGGTCAAAGGCGCCCCCTACGGAATATGGACCCGTTAGGACGGAAAAGAATCACTTCTGATGCATATTCATTTATTTTGTAATCTGCTGGTTTGAGGATTGAAGAGGTAGAGATTAATTTGCTGGTTTGAGGATTGAAGAGCTAAAGGTTGCTAAAGTACTGAGAAGCATCAATCGCATTGCTGTCATAGAGGAGGTTAGTGAAGTGACTGTGACTACGACAAACGGTAATATGCAGTTGCAATAGGAATTAAGTGGTTGAGTTATATAGGTTTGGTAAGATTAGATTGTTTTTAGTTTGTTCTTAAAGTGTATTATGTCGTTAGTCTCTATTTTCTGCTCTGTTCTGTGAAGTGAGAAAGAAGCAATAACATTCATTACGTGATCAGCAAATTTAGTTATCTGAGTAGTAAATAGTCGAGGTTCATTTTGTGGCTAAATAAAAACACCTATAATGTGAATGACTACACTGGAAATGGTAATGACAACTTTTTTGAAATGCAAAGAAAGTTGAGCTATTCAACTGACCAGATTTAGTTATATATGCTTGTTGTAGAAGGAGGGCCAAGTGAGGAAGTGAAGAATGGCTACATGTTGTTTAGACGAGAATTTCTTAAGGGTAGGGAGAAGTTTAAGAATATGTCTGAACAAGTGAAAAAGGCATCAAAGGCATGGATGCAGTTGACACCAGAGGAGCAGGAGAAATACAGTGATCAGGCAAAGCAATCAAGAAAGGAAGAGATGAAGAACAAGAGGAAGAAAAAAGTGGCTTTTGGCACTCATTGCTCGGTTCGGCAATTTAAGTCATTAGTGGACTTCATAAAAGATGATGAAGGTTTGAAAGTGAGGGTACAAAATTTAGGCTTTGGCCATTTGCTTGACATTAGATGTTAGAGACTCCCTCGTGACCTCATAGTATGTGTGCTTTGAGCATATGATCTGCCTACCCATCAATTTCTAATAAGAGGGATAATAAAGGAAATAGAAGCAAATGATGTTGCAAACTTGTTGGATGTACCCCACACAGGGGAGAAGGTAAAAGTAGACGTATGTGATGATGATGAGACATACCAGAGGTTGAAGGAGGAATTTGGTAAAGTCCCTTATACGAAGCTACTCAATGATATTAAATCTGGGCAGAAGAAAGATGAGTTTGAGTTCTTGTTTATGCTGTACACACTTGGGAGTTTTTTAACTCTTACTTCACAAACAACTGTGAGTGACAAGCTAATAAGAGTCATGTGCTGTACCATGAAGGGATTTCACCAATTTGATTGGGCCACGTACATTGTGAAGCACTTGTGGAAAGAGATGGGAGATTATGTGAAAGTGTACACAAAAGCAAAGAAAGACGAAAATAAAGATGAAGGAAGCTGCAATATGGGAGGATGCATCTACCTCCTGTTGGTATGTATTTCTGACCTATGCTTCTAATTTATTGTTTTCTTTATTTATGGAATTGGGAAGTTAATGATTCACTGTTGTAGTTATATTTTGTTGAGCACTTCCCACTATCCAAAACTATTGAGAGAGGGTCCCTAAATGCTATTCAATTCTGGAGTGATGAGAGGATAAGGAAGCTGGAAAAGAAAGAGAGGGAAAGCAAGAGGGGTTTACTGTATAAGGGCAAAGGAAGCATGGATAGAAATGGGAAAGATGAAGGAAAACATAGAAGTGTGGCTCATTTACACCTGGTATGTGTTTTCGTTACTAATTTTCATTCTCATTAGCAAATAATCTCATGAAAAAAGTGTTTACTCATTTTAAATTGTTTGCTGCAGGAGTTACAGAAGTTGCACAGACGATTGATGGCTCAGATTGAATTAAGCACTAGGAGGCTTATAAGTGCAATAGAAGATGAGCTGGATAAGGTGCAGATAACGATAGAAGAAAATAATTTGACCACAGATGATGAGGACCCTATTGACGTCCCAGATGATGATAAGGGAGATGATGATGCATTTGGAGATGAGAACCCCCATGATCATGATGGACATGAGTCTGATCACAAAGATGATGATAGAGATGAGTTCCATGAGGGAGATGATCAGGGAGACGATGATGCAATTGGCTCATATAGGGCTGATGAGATCGGTGTTGCAGCAAAAGGTGCGGACAAAGAAATTATGGAGTCTCCCCTGCCCTTTTCCCCTATGGACAAGGGATGTCAACTTCGGAGGTCGCAAAGAGAGATGAAATCCACTATCAATTCTCCATGGATTTTGACAAAGCCAATTAAGAGGCGAAAGAGGCCTATGAATGACAAAGACCGGTTTTATGACATAGTTTCCCATATGTGTTCAAGCAAGGAGGGTGACATGTATGTACATATCCACTACCCACGCAATCATATTCATTACAGTTTTATGCTAATTGACTACATGCATAATGATATTAACAACATATTTTTAGGCCTTTGGCAAAAATCTCTGATGAAGATATCGCTCGGGATCAGCTCAGGACACTTGGTGGAATTGAGAAAATAGGTAACCGGGTAAGTAGAATATTTATAATCAGGTCATTTAATTGTTTAGTAGATGCTGTGTTTTGGGTTCATCAAAACAATCATCTCTTTGCGTACAACTGATGTCAACTGTGTGCAAGACTCTAATGGCTGATATGGAGAAGGAAGGGCAGGTGAACCGGCACATTTTTATGCTGACTTTATGATAAGCTTACTGAGATGTTAGTTTTTTGTGGATTAATGTTGATAAATGACTAAAATGTTCATGTTTTAGGCAATAATGGCAGCTAACCCAAAGCTATGGGATACTACAAAACAGAAGAATCAGTTTTTACCTGAAAATGTAGGCTACAGCATAGGAGAATGTGATTTGATCTTTGGACCCACACTTATTGGCGCTCACTGGTTCTGTGTTGTGCTTGAGCCTAGCACAATGAATTTCTATGTGCTGGACTCAATGAAGCTAAATTTAAAGGGTAAGAAGAAGAGCAAGAAGAAGGGTGTAATTATTGATGACATGATGATCGTGGTCACTGAATGTGTAAGGATAATGCAACTCATCTTCTATGATTGACATTTCATTTACCTTTTATTTACAATTGCGTAATGATATTGTGCAGAGGAATAGATTTTATGAGCCTAATGCCACTGGGAAGAAGAAAATGAGTGATATCATTTGGGCTCCTGTTCCACAACAAAACAATCTGTGAGTGGTTTATGTTGTTGATATTATTACGTTTCAAAGCAGCCCAATGTGTTATTTTCATTCTTTTACATCGTTGGGATGTTTTCATGTGCAGCCGAGACTGTGGCGTTCATGTATTAATATGGTTGAGTAAATGGAAGCCCAGTGAGATACTTGACTATACAGATGAACAAGTGGCTGAATTCCGACGAAACCTCATATGGTGGCTAATGAATCATGAGCTTAATTCAAGACGTGATGAAGCATTAAGCTTGCTTTCATCAACCCAAGCCACCACACTAAAAGACGGCATCTATGATAGCAGGAAACATTATGTAGATTAGGCATATAGTACTTGTGAAAGCAGTGTTAGTTTTTTGTGAACATATTTGACTTATGGTTGGAAGTAGTAAGTGGCTGCCATTTGTTAGCCTAATTGCAATCCTTTTTGGGATAATTTGAGTAAAAAAGTTATGGTATTTACAACATGCCATGTGACTTTCGTGATGATAATCACAAGTTGATTATTTGTGCCCCAAATTACATCCACTTGGACCTAGGTTCACTACACAAGTAATAGGATTAACAACTTTCATATTGAGAATTGCAACCTTTGTAATGATAGTTACCACATCGCTATTGCCATTTGCATCTAAAGTCTTTCAAGCCCAAATCACTTTTTTTTAATCCATTTTCGCTACCCCAGTAATGATAATGACAACGTTCGTACTAATAATTGTAACCTGTGTAATGATATTCCTATTGCCTTTTGCAACTCTGCATGTTCATACCCAAGTAACACTTTTTTAACGGAAATCCACTACGCCAATAATGATAATCATAACATTCGTAATGAAAAGTGCAACTTTGGTAATGATTATTACCACCTCGCTATTGCTTTTTGCAACTGCATGTTCGTACCCACGTATAAATTTTGTCACAGAATTTCACTACCTGGGTAATGAAAATCACAACATTGTTAATGTAAATTGTAACTATAGTAATGAGATTTACCACTACGGTTTTCCCATTTACATCCTCATGTTCTAAACCCATATATGAAATTGTAAATCTTAATTGCAACTTCAGTAATGATATTTACCAGTCTGTTTTTTCCATTTTTGGTTCCTTTAATTCAAACCCACACATCAAATTGTTCACGAAATTTCACTACCCCCGTAATGATAATAACAACATCGGAAATATTAATTGCAACTTTAGTGATGATATTTACCACTCTGCTTTTTCCTTTTCCACCTTAATTTCAAACCCACGCATCAAATTGTTCAGGGAATATCACTACCCCCATAATCATAATGACAATATTTGAAGTCTTTATTGCAACTTCACTAATGCGATTTGCCACTCTGCTTTTCCCATTTCCGGTTCCTTTAATTCAAACCCACGCATCAAATTGTTCATGAAATTTCACTACCCCCGTAATGATAATAACAACATTAGAAATATTAATTGCAACTTTAGTAATGATATTTACCACTCTGCTTTTTCCTTTTCCACCTTAATGTCAAACCCACGCATCAAATTATTCAAGGAATATCACTACCCCCGTAATCATAATGACAACATTTGAAGTCTTAATTGCAACTTCACTAATGCGATTTACCACTCTGCTTTTCCCATATCCGGTTTCTTTAATTCAAACCCACGCATCAAATTGTTCACGAAATTTCACTACCCCCGTAATGATAATAACAACATTGGAAATCTTAAATGCAACTTTAGTGATGATATTTACCACTCTGCTTTTTCCACTCCCACTTCCTTTATTTCAAAGTCAAGTAACACATATTTTCAGGGAGTTTCACTATCCCGGAAATGATAATAACAACATTGGTAATGTGAATAACAACATCGTTGATGATATTAACCACTCCAGTCATACCCATTGGCAACTTCCACCATCTCCCTCGAGTGCATTAAACAAAAGGTCACTTGTGTTGACAAAATAGCATAGAAGTACACTTGAAGAGCATCATAGGATGTTTACATTAACATTCAGACTTTACTATATGTGTAATGTAATTGACCACTAAAGTGACACTATTTACCAAAAACCAGTAGGCCCATCATAGAAGCTACATAACTTATATTCAAATGATAAGTTAACATTAAGATTAACCCACCACCTAATGTTTCCTTGTCATTCAGATTACAAAATATATCCTACCCAGTGAATATCATTTACAAAAAAGATAGCCTACCCATCATAGGATTTTTACATTAACATTCAGACTTTACTACATCTGTAAAGGAATTGACTACTGAAGTGATAATATTTACCAAAAACCAGTAGGCCCATGACAGAAGCTACATAACTGATATCCAAATGACAAGTTGACATTAGTATTAACCCACCGCCTAATGTTTTCTTATCATTCAGATTACAGAACATATCTTGTCCAGTTAACATCATTTACAAAAAAGATAGCCTCCCTATCAACCCTTCTCCCAAAAAAATTAAAAAGGGTTCAAGAGTCATTCCATTCCTATCAAAAAAAAATTACCCCTATTGTTATTGATATCAAACCTTAAGTTGAGTTTGGATTCTTGCATGTTCTTCTTGTGCGACCAACTTGCTGGCATGTGCTACAATGGTACACCTTTTTGTTTTGAAACTGCGACTCTCGCCTATTTATCCTAGGCCTTCCAAGCGGTTGACTAGTCAAAGCTGGTGCCAAAAACACTTGACTTGCTATATCTTGCAGCCAATAGTTTTTAGGATTTGGCATGTCAATTGTCACCACTGGAGTTATCATCCTACCATAAATCTTTTGTTGGAACGTAATCTTGTAGCATTCTTCAACAAAATCATACACATTGCAATTCAAGGCCTTGATAGTTGCACATGCATGAGGGCATAGGATGCCTAACATTTGCCAAGCTGCACAGCTATATTCACCTTTTTCAAGATCAACATTAATGGCTCTTTTTGCTGTATGGATACACACCCTCCCCCTTCCATAAGGAACACTTAACATCCATGCAGATCTCACCACATTTTCCATCAATGTTGCATTTGTACTTGGGCCTACACCATTCTTCCATTTGCTTATTGCCATGCTTGTTGCATATATCTTTTTGGCTACTTTTTCACGATGCTCATGTATAAGTTGGGCAACTTATATCTTCTCTCCTTCAACATCCACGCATTGAATGACTCCGCAAGGTTTGTTGTTATGTTGTCCCATCGCTTAAAAGGGAACTTGCTTAAGACCCACTTGTGAATATCACCATGATTGACAAGCCATTCAAATAATTGGGAATTGAAGTGTCTTATGTTATCCATTGCTTGATCAAACTCTATGTCAAGCCTTGCATATGCAATAGAATCTAGGAAATGCAGTCCATCCTCCCTTGTGTTGCCACTTGTCTTCCTTTTTCCTCTATTTAACTTGATCATTTATGTACTGAAATTCTTCTTAACATGTCTGTAACAGTACGCGTGTTGCTCACCTCCAAATATTACTTGCACAACGCCTATAATTGCATTGTGTGTCGGTCTGAAATAATTGTTAATTGTATTAACCTAACTATCTCCTTAATCATATGTAAGAACCATATCCAATCCTCAAGTGTCTCTCCCTTCACAATCGTAGTGGCAAAAGGTAATAATTCATTGTTCGCATCATAATCCGACGCAGAAAGTAGTGTCCCCTTATACGGTCCACTTAAATGACTTCCATCAATATACAGTACATGTCTAGCACCAGCAATAAAACCCTCTATACAACACCTATAGGCTATGAATACACGCTCAAATCTGTTGTTCCTTGCAGCCACCCATTTTGCCACTGTTTTGTCATCGGTTTCCTTCAATCGATCACATATCCATGGAATAAGCATGTAAGTTTGATCAGGTTTGCCATCTATGTCCTCCAACGCTTTTTCCTTGGCCCTGTATGCTTGGTTGTATGTCAACTTCACACCATAATCTCTTTGCAACCTCTTTTTTATATCATTTGGACGCATGTCTATGTGATCCCTAACCTCTTCAATTATAATTGATGATGTCAAGCTAGCTGATCCACCATCTGTCACGTAAAGATTGTCTTGGGCATTATGAGCATGCTCATTTTTGAATGTCGTTACACGTAAAAATGCTGGAGTACTCTTTCCAGCTGCTCTCACACTGATCCTCCATGGACAACCTTTAACATTGCATTTGACATATATATGAGCATTAGAATTCTTCACATATTTATACTCAAATTTGTTTGCAATGTTGAATTTGTGTAGTTTCTTCTTGAAATCATCCGCATCTGAAAAAGCCTGCCTCAATCCTAACAATATTGTCTTCCATTTCAGGGAATTCATCCCTGGTAAAGGCGTTGGTGCACTCTCTACTGCATATGGCAGGCTGAAAACATTTTCAGCTGCTATGTAATTCACACATTCAACAGCATCCTGAATCATTGGCTCATCATTTTGCTGTGACAATCCTGACAATTTTGACATGCTGCATGTATAATTACAACATTTGTTATGATATTGACAACAACATTATGGCAATTAACAACTTCCATAACCAGAAACTTGTGACTTACCTGTTTCGATCAGCCACTTCTTCCTCTGTGTTCTCATTACCTTTAGCTACTACGTAAACATGTGCATTACTATCATTATACTCAAATAGGTTGTCAACTTCATCATCATCAATAAGATCTATCAATATACTATCATTAAAGCCCAATGTGTATTTAATGTCGCAACCATTACTATCTACACCAAACCATTCTCCTATCATAACCCTCAAATCTTCAAGCCTTATACCCTCCTTTATCACTCTTACCCTGACAGTTCCACCATAGTACTTAACTTCACCATCACCATTTTCTACAAAGTTCCCACCCACATGAAAGTAACAAGGAAGACGCTTTGAAGATCTTGACCTAATGTTAGATGTCATCAAAGCTACCTAACCTATACCAGAGAAGCATAAATCAATATTTTAGTTCCCCAATAATCAATTTCATTTATTAGGATTTCGAAACTTTTCTTAGGATTTCACAAAAAATGCAACACCCAAAAAACGCACACACACACTTGCTGTATTGACAACTTAAATATGGGATTTCACAATTCCAATAATGAATTTAACAACACTGACCACCTCATGCTTACTGTTAGCCCTCAAACTTCATGCCCACGTTATCAGTTCCCACCATTTTTCCATTTCCGATGTATCACTCTCTCATCCTGGTCAGATTCTTCATTTAAACCATCTACACTCATAAACCCATCCCCATTAGACCATGCACCAGTAAACCGACTTGAAAACCCAAGCACATTGTTAAGCTCCACTTTCTTATGTAATACCCACATTCAACCCCTCTCTCACTACAAACTAAGTTGCCTACAAAGCAATTCCACCGTAATAAATCATATTTGTAGAATGGTGAAAGTTGGAAGAGTAGATAAGAGCATTTTAGGAGAACTTTTCCTTACCTTTTTCGTCTTCTCAGTGTTCGACTTTGCTCCAGCTGCGTTTTCAGTTTCTGAGCTCTCTCTTCTGCTATTACGTGTCATGTGTTCGTTCTTCATGTCTTCAGACTGGTTCAAGGGCATTTCAGTCTTTTTGGCGAATTATCCAAATTCCACATTGAGTCATTGATATCCCCATGCCCATTTTGTCATTTCAGTAATTTACATGCCCATTTTGTCATTTCAGAATTCAACAGTCATTTTCTTGTCATTTTCCCAATATATTATGAGACTTAAAAATTCTTAATATCATGAAACTTTTGCAAAATAACAACCTAATGAACCTTTATGAAAGCATAATAATATTTTTGTATCAAGCATGAATCTTAGAAACCTTTTCTTAAGGATTTCTTTGTATGCATTACATAAGATTTTAATGTATAAAATAAAGTATTATTATCTCTCATTCTTAATATAAGAGTTAATTGACTAATTCGAGTAAATTAAAAAAATTAATTAAATTAATTATTTGTAATAAATAGACATTGTCTTTCCTAAAATATCCTTTCTAATCATATGTATTAGTAAAAATATTTTAACATATGCAACTACTACAAGAAATATCTTGAGAAAAATAAATAAATATGATAAACAATATGGATTTGGGTCTTATATTTATGACCAAATTAAAAGTCAAACAAGTTCTTATATTAAATATTGGAGGTAGTATTATGTTTTAGAAGTACATAGTTTTGGTGTATTTGAGTGATGTTATACAAGGTAAGATCACATAGTATTATATATATTTAGTGATGACTTTCTAATATTACGCACCCCAGGATAAAAATTGAATCCTCTTAACAAAACGAAAATTTTTCTCAACAAATGTGATTTTTCGCCCAACTTGGACCTATATGGTTCATTTGGTTCGGTCTCAGGTTGGACGTACCGAATTATCAAGCTAGCCCAAGGCCAATAAGCTTACCTCAATATTCAAGTTCATATGATAATATAAAGGTAAAACCGGTTTGGACCACCAATGCGATAACATGAAAAAGTCTGTTTATAAGAGACTAGCCTAATAACAGAGAGATAATTGAACTCATAAATCTCATAATACTTGTGATGCTCTCCAACGTGAAATTCGTAGATTCCATGCAGCGTATGAAGTTAAGGTGACGAGACTTCCTCATTAACCTCTTTATCATGGCTAAAAAAATACTCTTTCGATCCTTAATATAAGACATATTTAACTTTAATTTGATTAGATTAAGAAAGTTAGATAGGTTGGTTAATTATAAGAAATATGAAGTGTTTTTTCTAAAATATCATAATCATCTTTCTTAATATCCTCCTTCCCTCTTTTACTTGATTATGGTTGAGGAAGTATCTATAAGAGTAATTTAAGAGAAAAAATGATAAATATGATAAATAGGTCTTATATTTATGACCAAAATTAACTCAACAGTTAGGTTCTATATTAAGGACCAGAGGAGTAGCTTATAAAAATTAGTGATGAAAAAATTTTCACAATTAAATTTCGATGGATTACTGACAAAAATCATGTCGCAAAATTTGTTGACGGGTTATCAAAGGATTTACTAAATTATTCATGGAATATTGAAGAATTTAACGACTGATTAGCCTTGTAAATATATTTTTTATTAAATTTTGTCACTAATTCATTGATGATTATGTCACTAAAATTTTAGCGACGAAAATTTTGTTGTCACTAAGTTCTATCATAAAATTTTTGGCAATTTTTGTTATTAATTTTTATCAAAAAATTTGAAGTGACAAAATTTTCTCGTCACTATTTTTGTCACAAAATGTTTAGATAATATTTGTGTAGTTGGTGTTGATAAGAATATTATTATCATTGTTCTCATTGTTAGACACTTACTAAAAAAGAAAGATGATTTTTCTTAAGAGTTAAGGTGTATCCAGTACCTTGAAATATTTTCTCAGATACGTCCAACATCTTATAGTATTTTGTGATGTATCTAGCACGTTGAAATATTTTTTTAGGTGTGTCCAACATTGTAAAATACTTTTTGGTACATCCATCACTTTAAAGTATGTTTTTTAGGTACGTCTAGTACTTAAAAATATTTTTTAGTACATCTAGCACCAAAGCCAAAAAAAAAAACTTCAAAATACTAAATGTACCTAAACAATACTTTGGGGTACTAAATGGCAATGTACCTAAAAAAATATTTCAGAGTGTTGGATGCATTTAATCCTTTTTCTTAAAATTGTTTTCATGTTTCATTAAAGTAATTCCACTTGATCATTAATAATAATTAAACAAATAAAATAACAAGTTGACTTTTGTCGATGCTGAAGGTCAAATATTTTGTAGAGAAAAACTGCTTTTTTAGCTATGACGACCCCATTTGACGGTACCCCTACAATTCAATCAATTCTTTAGTATCAATATTTTCGTAATTTTTCTTAAGCATATTACATCCTAAAGATATAAACTGTTTATGAGCATATATTTGGTTCTTTAATTCTAGATTAAACATAAATGTGATACATTAAAAATTACTTTGTACACTGGTCCAAAACCTTCATCACCAATCCTATTTTCTAGGGCAAAATTGCTGGTGGCGTCTTTGATATGTTTCATTGAGAAATAGCTCGTTTCTAGATGTAACAATTCTGCATCGTCAAAGAAGGCTTTGTAAATAAAAGGAAAATATGTTGAAATTATAGGAAACAAGAAATAATAAGGAACATGCAAAAATCAGATTTTATCCATTATTGACCCGTCTTTCGAAGGATGAATACTAGTATTATGACAAACACACGTGACCACACCACAATGCCAGAAATGACTCCAGCAGAAAGGTTTCCTGAATGAACTTTGAAATCTACATGACAAAGTATTAATGTTAAAATTCATATCAATGTCAAAATTATTGCCATCACTTAGCTTAAGCTAGAAAGTGTGTGAACCAATGAATATAATGAAATTTGACTTACTTGGGGTAATTGAAATAGCAGATATAAGAGGTCTGTGTACACCTATATATATCAGGAACAATCATATAATGTTGGTTCCTTTTCTAGCCTAGTATAATAAATTAATCTCCAACATGTTATCATGGACATCAACATTAAATTCTTCACAATAATGCCCTTACCAGCTTCCTTCATAATGTTGAAGTCTTTCGACTAGTTTGACCCTATCAACATATACATACAAAAGCTTCAGACTTTAAGAACTTTGGTTAACATGTATACAAAGCAAAAGTGGCGTATTGAAGCATCAAATATACGCCTTCCAATGCTGGTGAAATTTTGGTCATGTGAATATATAATTTCAGCAAAAATATAGCTTGACGTTTATAAACAATGAATGATCTGCATGAGTGGTGACAACCTCATTAAAAAAGAAGAAGAAGAAGGAGAAAAGGTTTCATCCAGCAACCCAAATATCATTAGTCCGTAACACCTATTTTCATTTTTCAGGTTTTCATATTAACTCTAAACATAAACAACACTTTCAAATGAAAAATAGATAAGCACAAAAGACTAGAGGACCAAGAAATAAAGAACAGCATCTAACCAAGAAAAGTTAACAGAAAAAGAATGTAGCATTAACAATGAAGAATCAAAGACTGGAGAACAACATCTGCCGAAAAGAAGAAGAGAGAACAGCAATAATACTCTCAGTCGTGGGGTCAAAACCGGAAGCAGATCGCCTCATGAAGCCCATTTTTCTCCCAATATCTCTTAGTAGCTAATCTAAACCTCCACTTTTCTGAAGAGATCAGCTGTCAGAAAGTGCTGAGAGTGAAAAGAAAAAACAGAAAAAGCTTAGAGCTCGTAGGGAGGAATGGTGGAAGGTGAGGGAGAGATCAGCATGATGGAGGGAGAGTGACGAGAAGCAGTAGTGATGAAATAAATAAATAACCAAAAAAAAGAGAAGGAAATAGAAAGAGATGGATAGGCAATACATTATCTAAGGAACTAGTTTCAATGTCCATCATCTTAATGAGCATTTTAAATCATTAGATATGGATTATTCATATTTGATGTGAACGGTTCAAATTTAAAATCTTTAATTAATCATTTTTAAATAAAAACTATTTTTTGAAAGAGCGATAATTAAGAGATTATCTTTATTTTAGATTCTATACATATTAAAATAATTATTTTAAATGAATAAAAATAAAAAAATAAATTCGTACTATCTAAATGAGATATGGACATTTCAGATTTAATGAATTTAGAGATAGGAATCTTCAGATGGTAATACTACAAGGGAATACAACGCAATAAGATAGCAGCATGAATAAACGTATCCAGTTACCTTTTTTTTCTTTTTTGATTTGCCGAAAAAAAGAAAAACGTCCCTAATTAACACTCTTTTATCCAAGAGTATAAAAATAAACGCGTCTACTACTTCCAATTCCATCCCTGTTCATTCAAACGCATTTAATTTTATCTTTTTTTTTTTTTAAATATCAGATTATCCTCACAATGCTTATATCCCTTTCTCTTCAATTAGATCCCCTTGCACTATAATACTGCAAATCATCCTTACATAAACAAAAATAATCCCTTGTAACTTTCAGTTTTAGAACCTCCTTTAGCAACCTGTTGACCCAAAAACCTGCTGTTTTTTTTTTTTAAGAGTTTATGTGGAACCTGTTGATCAATGCTACTTTTTCTTACCTAATAAAAAGTACATGCTAGCAGGTAGTTAAGTTTTTCTAAATGTTGTTCCAATTTAAAGTCATTAATTATGAGAAAAATAGTAATATATATCTATAACTTTTCTATTTAAAGATGGATAAAATAAAAAATTATTTCATTTTAAGGTAAACTTAATTAACGGTGGTTAAAAGCGGCTTTTCACGGCGGTTTTGAAGGCGAAGTTGATAAAGGCGACGTTGAAAGGTAAAGAAAACACGGTGGTTTTGAACCGCCGTGGAAAATTGATTTTCCACGGCGGTTTTACACAAGACTGCCATGGAAAATCAATTTTCCATGGGGGTTAAAATAAAAACCGCCGTTGAAATTTGACTTTCAACGGCGGTTTTAATTTTAACCGCCGTGGAATATTATTTTAACGGCGGTTATATATATAACCGCAGTTAAAAATACATTTTTTTTTAAAAAAATTCTGGTTGATTTTTATTTTTACCACCCTGCAGTTTACAGTTCCAAATAAATGTAGGCAGTGCAGATCACGCAGAACAAGATCAATTAGCTAGTTGATATATATACAGCATTGAAATTTCTTTTACGCAATTCGAAAATAGGGAACCGGCCAATATAATAGAACTAGGTGGTTAATTAAGACCAAGGAACATGTATTGGCTAGCTAGGTCCAACAATTCTGAAATAGAAGTAACTACTTCTCTGTACAATGGAAATCATGAACATGTACATATAAGAGGGAACGGAGAGAAAACATCTAACAATGAATTTTTTGAGAAATAACCTATCTATTTGAAAGCTAAATTTCAATTTTTTCTACCAATGTTGTTGACAAAGTGTCCCTCATCAAGTTGATGTCATCCATGAGATATGGCGTAGTATTTTGAAATATCTGTTAATCAAAAATAACATAGTAAACTTAGTCAAAATATGAAATGAATTGAAGAACGTCATGCAACGTAACTCATCTTTACCTCGTCTAATTTCTCAGTCGTTCCTGTCTCAATTATGTCATTCATGTAGCGGATGACATAATATCCACACTCAACATGTCCTTGTTGACAACGGTACTAAAAAAATAAGATATAAAATTTGAATATTAGACATTATTGATTATAAACATTAACTTTAATTCATCCAAAAATGTTTAAAAGTTAGTTCAAAACAACATATACCTTTGGAAGAATCCATGTTAGTGCTTGTCTATTTTGTTTAATCGCCACAATATTAAAAGTATGAAAAGCCCTATCAACATTATAAGAGAAAATGATATTAGAGCATGCTTGTATAAACTTCACAAGTAATAAATATATAAATAAAAACTAACGTGTCGATGATATCTTTGGTTTCTTCGGATGGACTTCCATAGAGTGAATCGAACCAGTAAACTTTGTTGTCAAAAGGGGCACAAACAATTAGAGTCCAATGATAACTACAAAAGGCAAACCATGTTAATTATAACCCGACACATACAGCTTGTATATCTCAAATACAATAATACACTTACCCTTCCACCTAAGGTGCAAAATATATTAGCTTTCTGGTCTGAGTCATTATGGTCATAATGTAGATTGACCTTGCTTCCACAGTATTAAATTCTTTCTGCACCCTTTGAGGACACATAAAGCCATATGTTCCTTCAAGTCCTCCATTTCAACAGATTTGATTAAAGTGCCTGTTGTTCAAGTAAAAAACATTAGGACATGCATGAAGTATAATATGTAATAAGAAAATGATATTGTAACTTACAAAATAGCGAGCTGCATGAAAGCTATATCAAGCTCCTCAAAGTTGAGGAACTGAACGAGGTCCCTCTTGTCGATGGTGAAGTCGTATGTTATATCTGAACCCACAACCCCCAACAGCATCTTGAAAGTCACAGGCTTATTCATGTTTGGCACCATGGAATGAAGAACCTCCAAACTGGAATACATAAGCGCAACATCACCAGGAAGAGGCAAGAGTATAGGATCAGATGATGCGCTCGTTGTGGCCTTCTTTGCTGCCGCCTTCTTCACCATTGGCTTTGCAACAAGTCTCTTTGGCCACAAAATGAAATGTCCTTTAGCTTGGGCCAAGAGTCGAACCTCATCAGTAGGATTGGGCACTGGTGTACCCCCTGACCACGAACAATCCTCTCCATTGTCACCCTTGCTTGATTGCTCAAAATTTTGTTGCCGTGAATCGTTGTGCCCATGAATGCTCGACCACTAGCAACATGAACAGGTGAATTTTCATAATCCACATAGAGAGAACACGGCATCCCATTGTCTTCGACAGGGTCAGGGCTAGGGTCAGGGTCAGACACTGTCAGTGGCTGTGTCTATTATTACTGCCCTTCCCGCTTTTTATCACAGGTGAACCCTGAAACATAATATGAAATTAGTTAAGAAACATTAAATAAGTTTAAATGGATCAAATGAATCTTTAGAAGATTTAAAAAGATGTGTGATTATTACCTGGGAAGGTTCAGATACTCGGGGCATCTGGAATCCACTCGTACCCATCATCATCAGAGTCTGTTGAAACTTGGCATCGAATTCGTCATGTATCTTTTGCATCTCTGCCATGTGTTGTTGACTTAGTTCAGCTCGAACTCTCTCTGTTTCTTCCTGTAGTCGTTGGTCGAGCTCCTCTTTAGATACCATGTTAGCAGAGGATGATCTAGTGCTTCTTCATAAAGCAGAGCCAAAAAATTCTTTAATACCAATCCCTTTAGGGGTCCCTCGGACTCTTCCGGGATGGTTAGCGCAGTGGCCAAGATATCCATCCGTCCTTGAGGGATGAATGTACCTTGAGATAATTGCTCCTCAAGTGTATCCTATATCATTAAAGCAACAAATTCAATTTAAGATAATTGAAAAAAACAATTAATGAAGCATAATTCTTAAATATTACTTACAATCCTCTCAGCAACAGCAGCAGACTGTGGAGTAATGTATTGACCCTTTTTAATCCTCGCCGCCTTCCATTTTTCTTGGCGAGAAGGACACTCAATAGGTGGCATGTAGCCAATAGGATCTGAAGCAGCAGCCATCTGTGCATTCTTCAGTCGTTCCTCCATCATACTTCTTTCCAACCCACCATACCCTGCACGAGACATGGTATGTGGGTATACATTCTGCTCAGATATTTGTTTGTTCTTCTGACTCAATGCCTATGACAATGAAACCAAATCGACAAAATTAGTTTAGTTAAATAAAATATGACTTGATTAAAAATTAAGTTTGAAGAAACCAAACCTGAAATGCAGGGTCTTCACGTTGCTTCACAAAATTCTCCCATGCCTCTTCACTAATAAATGAATATCATTCCTTAGGATGCTCACCCTTTCTTTTTCCATGAATATAATGTTTTGTAAGCGTGGACTTAAAATCCCTCCACCATTCATCAATTTGCTTCAACAGACGGTCTCTCATTTGCTTAGTGGCAGGAATATCAAATGTCAGCTGCAATACAATAATAGCATAGAGTTATAAAGTAAATAAGCAACTATAATTGAAACAAGTAGAGAAAACAATACACAATAATATACCAATATATCCTCCCAAAGGTTTTTCTTCAAATCTTTGTCCACCTTCTTCCAGCTAGGAATGTCAATGCTAATCTTACTGCGTGCGAGATAACCCACATAACTAGTAAATTGAGCCCTATCCTTTCCTATAGGCTTCAGATCATCATCAAACTCCACTGTAATCCTCATAGGCTGTGTGCTCTCATCACGTAAAGCTAAATGCCTCATATGGGTTGGCCCTCTACCCTTTCTCCGACTAGTAAAAGAGTTGTCATCACCAGAACCCTGTTGACCGGATCTGTCCATTTCCTGTTTAAAGAACAACGAATTAATAAATGTAAGAATAAAAAATATCAAGTTAATATAAAACATTATATTATTAAGTATATTTAGCAAAAAAAAATATCAAAGAATTCATTTGAGGCTTACAACGATTATCCTCCCAAATTCCTTCACAATGATCATCTCTAACAGCATAGTCATCATCTACCAAATCTAATTCAACTGCTTTAGGTCGAGTAGCTGTGAAAGGCGGGGTTTCATCAAGATTAAGCTCTAAGTCACCATCATCTCCACCAACTCCTTGCCTTTTACCTTGAAGCACGATAGACAATTTCTTTTTTGTTAGATCGGGAACGAAGAACACTTGTTTTGCTTGACTTGCCAAAATAAATGGCTCGTCTCCATATCCAAACCTCTCAAGATCGACCGAAACAAATCCAAATTCTTCATCCACTTGCACAGCATTACTATTAACCCACTTACATTTAAGACGGGAACTTTAAACTTGGTATAACTAACCTCCCATATCTCTTCTATTATTCATAATAGGACATTGCCGCCAACATTGGGTTTCTGTCTTTAGAAATAGCAAAATGCATGGCTTCCGCTACTACCATCACCCCACTATTCTGCATAGTACTCTTATCGTCTTGGGTTTTTGTATAAAAAGAATAACCATTTATATCATATCCACCCCAACACAAAACCTCAAAAGAAGGCCCTGCAGCTAGCCTCTGTATTGTCTCAGAAGGATTGCCATCTTTTAACACTTCTCGCTTGAACCACTCTGCAAATGACTTATTATGTTCATTAGCTAGTTGCATATCACTCTTTCTTGGATTCAAGTTCCTCAGCATATTCTTGTGAGCATTTAAGTAAGGCAAAACTTCATCCGTGTTGTTTAAAATGTATAGATGTGCCTGCATTACAACTTCTCTTGACATAGACCTCACTATGACACCCCGTGTTCCCTTGCTTCTTCTCCCCTGATCATGTCGAGATTGAGGAAGACCAACTGCCTTTACCCTATCAAGATATGCGTTACAAAACTCAACTGCCTCCTCAACTACATATCTCTCAACAATTGATGCCTCAGGCCGATAAGGATTCTTAGAGTACCCTTTTAGGATTTTCATGTATCTCTCAAAAGGGTACATCCATCTTAAACACACAGGGCCACAAAGTCTTATCTCTCGTACAAGATGAGCTATCAAGTGGACCATAATATCAAAAAATGATGGAGGAAAATGCATTTCCAATTGAGAGAGTTCATTTTCTAATTCATCCAACTCAGCAGGATCAATGACTTTGCTGCAAATGGCACTAAAAAACATACAAAGTCTTGTAATAGTATTTCTCACATCGGTTTTCATAATGCCTCGAATAGCAAGTGGAAGTAATTGTTGCATCAACACATGACAATCATGAGACTTCATTCCCGTTATCTTCAAATCTTGCATTGAAACAAGTTTGCTTAAATTAGAAGAATAACCTTGTGGCACCTTAATACTATTGACAAAACCACAGAAACTTCTTTTCTCTTCTTTTGATAATGTGTGCGCAGCTGGATGTAAATAAGCCTTCTTACCATCTCTTTCTTGTGGGTGAAGGACATTTCTTATTCCAATTTCGACTAAGTCTCGTCTTGTATTGATTCCATCTTTAGTCTTTCCACTTATATGCAAAAGTGTACCAACAAGGCTCTCACATACATTCTTCTCCACATGCATCACATCTAGACTATGCCTCACATCAAGACTTTGCCAATATGGAAGATCAAAAAAGACAGATCTTTTTTTCCATATATTTCTCTCACCGACAGTCTTCTTCTTCTTCTTCTTACCGAAGACCACATTAATTCCCTCCACCCGCTGATAAACTTCTTCTCCAGTTAATGGTCTTGGAGCCATTTCATATTCTTGTGAGCCATTAAATGCCTTTTTCAATCTACGGTAAGGGTGATACCGACTAAGAAACCTTCTGTGACCAAGGTATACTGTCTTCCTGCCATGTTTAAGTTGCATATAGTGGGTGCCTTCTTCGCATATCGGGCATGCTTTATGCCCCTTAACACTGTATCCTGACAAATTTCCATATGCTGGAAAGTCATTTATCGTGGTGAAGATCATGGCACGTAAATTGAAGGTCTCTTGTTTATATGCATCAAACACATCAACACCTTCCTCCCATAATTTCTTCAGATCCTCAATCAAAGGTGCCAAATACACATCGATATCGTTTCCCGTTGTTTTGGCCCCGAGATCATCAAAGATAGCATGATATACTTTCTTTTCATACATAACCAAGGAGGCAAGTTGTAAATTACGAGGAGCACTGGCCAAGCACTGTGTGTGCTACTAAGATTACCATATGGGTTAATTCCATCCGTACAAAGCCCTAGCCGAAGGTTTCTTGGCTCGCCACCAAATTGAGGAAATTTTTGATCTATTGTTTTCCATTGAGGAGAATCTGCTGGGTGACGAAGCTTTCCATCACATATTTTCTCATCGAAATGCCATCTCAAGTTCTTTGCATCTGTGGCATTAGCAAATAGATGCTTAAATCGTGGTATTATTGGAAGATACCACAGAACCTTTGAAGGAGAACCTTTGGTCATCTCATTATAATCACCATCATCTTTCTTCATTTTGTATCTTGAAGTCCCACATTTAGGGCACTTATTCAACCCTTCATAATCATTTCTGAATAATATGCAGTCATTAAGACACGCATGTATCTTCTCATATTCCAAACCCATCGGACACAAAATCTTTTTTGCCTCATACATTCGTTTCGGAAGTGAATTCCCTTTGGGAAGAATATCACTCAGCAATTCAAGCAATTCCGTAAAACTAGCATCGGTCCAACCATTTCTTGCCTTCAAATTCATTAGTTTCAATACGGTTGTCAATCTTGTGTAATCATCTTTGCACCCTGGGTATAAAGGTGTCTCTGCATCACTACACAAAGTTTCAAAGGTGGAAGAAAACTGTGTAGAGGATTCAGACCTTATATCACGAAACATATCTGAAATTCTATCACCAAAGTCTTCTTGATGCCATATCCAATTTGTATACCTCAAATTTATCCCATCACAGATAAGATGCTCTTTTATCTCAGAAATACTCCGTCGACTATTGTTTAAACATTTGACACAAGACAATAGTACAATCCATCTTTTTACTAGGGGCATTTCTCTAAGCAAACTCAAGAAACTTTTCAACCCCATCCTCATATTCCTTGCTAATTCTCTTAGCTTTCATCCAACTACGATCCATTGTTCTACAGATTATTTAAACACTTTACTATCAATCAAAATTCATAACGAAGAAAAAAACCACAAAATAACAAACAGATTATTTATTACTAAATTCTTATATTTATTACAAGAAAATTACCAAAAATTCGAAATAAATATCAAAAAATTATAAAAAAATTTAAAAACTTCACAACTAGTAACTCCAAACATTTAAACATGTTTCTAATACAGTATATAAGAAGGAATTAAGGTTTTCTCACATCCAATACCCACCAATCAACACCAATCCACAGTTCAACCACATAGAAAATGCAAAATGAACAATACAAGCCAATCATAATGTAAAACTAACAAACTCATTTCATATATAACAGATTTTCATGGCCAAAATATTCAATAAAACAAAAAAAAATTGAAAAGAATGAAAGAAGAGGATACTCACAGAGAGCAGAGAAGACTCAAACGCGAAGTGAGGGCTTCAAACGGCGGCGGACGGCGGCGAACGGCGGTGGACGCACCACAAGCTCAATGCAGGAGTTTCAATGGTGGGATAGTGTGGGGTATGACCGGTTTTCGGTGGTGGGATGGAGAGGACCGCGGCTGAGCAAGAATGAGGCGAAATGAGAGGCGTTCGGACGGCGGTAAGGCACCGCAAGCTCAATGGAGGAGTTTAAACGGTGGGATAGTGGCGGGAATGGCCGGTAATAACAGTTTTTCGGTGGTGGGGCAGAGGGGGACCACGGCGCACTGAAGAAATGAGAAAGAAAGTGAAGCAACTCGAGCGCCGCGGGTTTAGAAGAACACACTTTCCATGGCGGTTTTCTTAAAAACCGCCGTGGAAAGTTTAGCCCCTCTTCATTTTATTTACAAAAATGACACCGCCTTTTTTTCCACGTCGTTTTTCTGCTTAACCGCCGTTATTTTGCAACGTTAAAAGTCTTTTTTCTAGTAGTGATAATATAATAATCTCCCATTAATATGGAAAAAAAAGACAACAAACATGTCAGGAAAATGTGGATGTGTGAGGGAGTAATTTACACTAAGTTTCCGTTAAATATTTATTTCAAGGATGATACGGACAGGTCAATGGTCAAAGTATTCGCCTTCTACGACAATTCTCTGGAGAAATAAATATGTACGATTACCATTAGATGGCTCGAGATTCTTTTTATCAAAACATTACGAGGAAATAAAACTCAGTATTAGTTTATAAGATGATGGTGTTAAAACTATTAAAATATAAAGTTAATGTAAAGTCATAATACTAATTATTATGATGCATAATTTTGCTCCTTTTATTACTAAATAGAAACGTTGAAGTATAGCTGGGGGAAAAAACACTCATAAAGGTCTAAACTCTAGCTGCTTGGGGTAAGTGCTAAGTGGACCTCACGCCATAAGTCACTCCTTTGCCTCTTTTTCTAATTACAAGTCCTTTGCGGTTAATCCATCCCTACTCATCTCATTGTTTCTTGGGATTTTTTTTTTTGCAAAAAAATTTATAAAATCTATTCTGTAGTGAAAAGGGATCTTATATTTAGAATTAGAGGGATAAAATACTATCTTAAGATACTTCATGCATTAATATGTACGTGGCCTATCCCTAAATAATGGAAAAAGTATAGATGTGAATAATTGCGATGATCATGTTTAGTTTAAATTTGTAGGTTATTGTTGTGTATCCCCTCTTAATTTGCAAGAGATGACGAATTTTGATTATTTACAAAAGAAAAATTAGCCATGAGTCTTGGATCAACCAGAAAAAGCTTGTTGCTTCTCAGTCGGTAGGTCCCACCCAACATTGTATCCAAATGCCAAAGGATGCTTCCCTCTCAATTATCACCAAATTTTAACGTTGTTAGGTTCTTTAGTCTAAAGTGCAATTCTTGCTTTTGATGTTCATGGAAAAGCCTCAACCATATTTAATTTGATAGAAACTTAAACTATTATTACATGTGAGATGCCAGTTGCCTTCTTTTAATTCTCTTTTCTTTTTGGCTGTCTCTTAATTTTTTCTGATTTTCAAAATATTATTTTCTTTTTTATTACCAAATTATATGTAAAATGAGTCACATTTAAAAGTTTATGAACAAGAAATGGTATAATTTTGAATTTTTTACATTTTTAAAGAAAAAATATTCTAAAATTGTTTAGTTTCTTATCTAAAAATCATAAGAAAAAAAATCAAAAACTACATTTTTTTTTTTTTGCCCATAAAATATCAAAATGTCATTTACTTTTTTTTTTGTTAAGAATCTAGTGACAAAAAGTAAGAAAATGCATTTAGGAAGTGATGAAAAACTAAAAAGAAGCTAAGAGGGAGCAGCGGACACCCAAATCTATGGTTACTAGGAAGGGCAAGAGATGTTGAAGGAACATATGAAGATGAAAGGGGTTTAGCTAATAAGGTTTATCATAGGTTTCTGATTGGGCTTGGGCACTCACTCTTTACCAAAAACAAAACTCTCCGTCACACAAGAAAACTAAACAAGAATGAATTAATTAGCATTTTGCATTAGGGAAGTTCAATAAGAAAAAAAAAGATATATATATGTGTGTATATATATATATATATATATAAAGACAATGCTGTGCATTGTGCTAATTACACATCACATTTAAACTGCAAAACAGAGGAACTAATTAGCACATGTAAATTCTTCTCCACATTTCACGTTAGATTTTCCTTCTTCAAATAATATCTACTCGTTTATGAAAGATTGCAGTTTCATGCTTGTTTTCCAACCTACATTCTAATCAAATTATATGGAGTTGGAATTCTTGAGAAGCCTACCGGATGAAGAGAAATCTTTATCACACGGAAGAGAAACAGAGGAATCAAACCATTGAGCCATCCATTACTTTGAACCCTTTCTTCACACTTTTATATGAGAATGCAGAAGCAGCTAAGGTTTAACTACTACAATTGTATTGTGATGATGCACAATCCGTTGCTTCAATCATTTGCTTCACATTTTCATGTGATTTTGATATAGAAGAAGAACTAAAGGTTTGGGTATGGCTTTCTTGAGATGATTGTATCTCCAAGGCCTTGAATCTGGAAACCTGTTGATCACTCTCTCGACGTAGGGCTTGGATTGGCAACTTTCCTTCAAGCATGCAAACGACAGAGGCCATGGATGGCCTCAGAGTTGGAGATGGGTTAGTACATAGGAGTGCCAGCTCCAGCATTCTCATGACTTCTTGTGAGGAGTAGCTTGAACCAAGACATGGATCCACTAGCTCAAGCAGGTTTCCTTGCTCTTGAAGAACATAGGCCTTCAATTACATGAAGGTATATATGCAGTTGTTAGAAATTCAATCAAACCATTGATTTTATAAAGAATGTTGTACATATCACTAACCCAGTCAAGAAGGTAAACAAACTCCTCTTTTGGCCTGTAAACTTGTGTTGCTTTTCCACTGGCAACTTCTAAGGCAACAACTCCAAAACTATAAACATCTGCTTTGTCAGTCAAGTATCCTCGCATTGCATATTCAGGAGCCATATAACCACTAGTAAGAAAAAACATACAATGTTAATAATCAAGTCATGAAACAAAGAATGTGCAAGGAAAGTGAAAGAAGAAAAAACCTATTAATATTATTACTAAACCAAATATGAGAATTATATTGATCCAGTGAAAAAGATGTAGTAGAATATATACTGACATTGTTCCTGCTATTCTTGTGCTTATATGAGTATTCTCATCTTCATTAAGTTTGGCTAATCCAAAATCCGAGATCTTGGCATTCAAATCTTTATCAAGTAAGACATTTGTTGCCTTAATATCTCTATGCACAATTTTCAGCCTTGATTCCTCATGAAGATAAGCTAATCCTCTTGCTATTTCTACGCATATCTTCATTCTTGTAGGCCAGTCTAAGTGCATCTTTTTTCCTTGGCCACCTATCATTAATATTAATGGTATATTAGTTAATAACAAACTACTATCAAGTCATTCAATAAAAATTAAATATTTGTAGAAGTTGTTTCAAACTATTAAATGTATTTGAATTAGGAAAAAAAAAGCCTAAAATACAGCATCTAAATTTTGTCTTTTAAAAAAAGATATAACTAAAAGTTGTTGGCAAATAATATAAGCAAGATTTTACATTTGTATGATAAGCGATGTAATACTGTAACACACACACACACAATAAGAGTATGTATATCAAAACAATTTTCTATTTGTTTATACTCAATCAATTTTATCTTTTCCTTATAATATATTAATACTAAATATATGGTATTCCTCTTATCCTTAATACAAAACCTAATTACTAAGTTAATTTTGGTCCTAAGTATAGATGTATTTCTTATATTTATCAATTTTTTTTAGATTATTCTATCAACCATAATTAAGTAGAAAAGAGACGGATGATATTAAGAAAGATAATTATGGTATTTTAAAAAAAATGCCATACTTCTTATAATTAACTAGTTTACTTAACTTTGTTAATCTAATCAAATTAATTAAATGGGTTTTATATGAAGGACGGGAGGAGTAATTTTTTATTGTAAAAAAAAATCAAGTTCTTACCAAAAAGAGCACTAGCAAGACAATTGTTCTCCATATACTCATATATCAGCAACAATTGGTTTCCTTCAACGCAACATCCATAAAGCTTTACAAGATTTGGATGTTGCAAAGCAGATATCATTCCAATTTCATTAACAAATTCACGATTCCCTTGCTTTGATTTAGAGGAAAGCTGTTTCACAGCTATGACAACACCATTTGAAAGTATACCCTGCAATTCAATGAATTATCTAGTCTCAATTTTCATAATCTTCCTTAGATCAACACACACCAAAATTTTAATCTCTTTATAAGTGTATTCGGTACGCTATTTAATCATGTAATCTTGGTTAAATATAAATATGATACATTAAAAATCACCTTGTACACCGGTCCAAAACCTCCTTCACCGATCTTATTTTCTAGGGCGAAGTTATTAGTGGCATCTTTGATTTGTTTCAAAGAGAAATAACCCGTCTTTAGATCCAAAAGTTCTGCATCAAAAATAAAAGTTACATAAATACAAAGCAAAATACATTGAAATTACAAGAAACTTGGAAATAATTATGTATATGCAAAAATCATTATTTATCCATTTGACTTGCATGATAGAATTCAGGCATATAAAAAAAAAAATTCACTATATTATACCAAATGATCAATAGATATACCAGTTTTGTTAATTTTGATTTTGATCTTACGTTTGTCTTTTGAATTGCTGCCACCTAGTAAGCCCATTTTTCGGAGGACGAATATTATTACTATTAGTATGATGAGGAACACACATGACCCAACCACAATTCCAGCAATGACTCCACCAGAAATCCAAGAAATTTTGAAATCTATATGACAAAAAAGTAGTAATAGTTATGATTCATATCAAAGTCAAAAGCATCATCTCTTAGCTTAAGCTAGAAAGAGTATAAACCAATAAATATGAGATTTGACTTACTTGGGGTGACTGAAATAGCAGATATAAGAGGTCCATACACACCATTATCATAAGGAATAGAGGTAGTTCCCTTTCCAGCCCAGTACAGATGAATCTCCAAGGTGTTATCTTTAACATGAACATTAAAGTCCTTGACAATGCCCTTACCAACGCCGCCAGCTTCCCTCATAATGTTGAAATCATGCAAATAGTTCTTACCCTGTCAAGATGTACATACAAAGGTTTCACCTTTCAAAACTTTTGTTAACA
The DNA here is from genome assembly GCF_004799145.2 of Neltuma alba. Lineage (NCBI taxonomy): Eukaryota > Viridiplantae > Streptophyta > Magnoliopsida > Fabales > Fabaceae > Neltuma > Neltuma alba. The sequence goes on from NW_021636205.1 coordinate 559,663, forward strand.
TACGCAGTGAAAACAATTGAAAGCATGTTAAATCATTATATATAGTAATAGTACTTGTCTTTATAATGAGAAATTCTTGCATACTCCTCGAGTGTCACATAATCCATGCTCCATCGATGAAAATGCTCCAGGTGTCCTTTCTTATGGATCCCACAAATTTTTTATCATTATAGGTCATGGAGGGATAAAAATAATCAAGAGAAATTTGTGGGATACACTTGAAACATTTTCATTGGAGAGGGTACTGATGACGGGGCATTCCAAGAGGATGTAAGTATTTCTCATTTATAATTAGCCATTTGGCCACCCATTAAAGAGATAAATAAACATAGTGGTGAGCTTACTTGATAGTGACACGTCCCACAATATTTATTTCTCTTCAACTGTATGGCTTCATGGGTAGAGAGTCTTATTTTCTTACTATTCATGGAATTCTCTAATCATTAGGGGGAAAAAAAATAAATTCAACATAGTGAGACTTACTTGGATTGAAACATCAAATACGCGCCTTCCAGTGTGATAGAAATTTTGGTCAGAAGAATACATAATCTCAGCAAAATATAGCTTGACTTTATAATGTCCATTAATCATACAGAGGCCATGGTACTTGAGAGACAGAGGAGAAACGCGAGCTGTTTGGTAGAGGTCAGAACTAGTGTTGAGGGAATATATGTTTGTTACTATGTAACTATCATAGTAATATACTCCTGCTGTGTTGCTATAAGCCCATTTATCTTCATTAGGAAAGAATGAGTCATCGCCAGGATTGTTGTCTCCTTCATATTTATTCCCCTTATATTCAATATCTTTTCCTCCACAGTTTATGAACAATGAATGATCTACATATAGGGACAACCTCTTCAAAAATCACCTCTATAAGAGAATCCAAATGATCAAATTCATAAGATCATGATCTCTCTATATATATTGTCATATGATATTGATAGTCATTTTACCATTACGTTCACTAAAATCTACATTATTTAGTTAAAAATCTTGAAAAGGTTTGTGAAAGAAAAATAAAATACAACTAAAAAAACATAACGTCATGGGAAACTCCGAAATAAGCAAGAAGACACTCACATTTGGGTTTTCCTTTACAAGGAAGGCCCCTTTTTAGGCAAGTATGCCTGCAAGATGAATAAAAGTTACAAAACATGAATCAAAAGCATTTAGAATGAGTGAAACAAGAGCCAGAAGTGTAATCTTACGAGGTGTTTGCTGTAGATGATAGACTAGAAACTAGGTTTCTGTATAACCAAAAAAAGGAAAAGGCTTACAGTTGTTGCATAATGTCTTTAAGAACAAGAAAAAAGTAGTTTGGAGTTGGAGAAGAGGAGCTCACATATCTCCATACTGACAAGTAGTCGCAGAAGTCTCTAAAAAATTGTTGTAAGAGAAATCACTACAATAGAAAGTAGTGTGAAATTACACGTAAGTTTTTTCCTTTTTATATATACATATATACATATATATATATATATATATTATTAGCTAAAGTTTAGACGAGTTGGTTGGCCAGGCTCTTCTTCTTATCATTACATGCTGTTTTATTGTCATTGGGACTTATATTCCTTCCTTGAGATTTCATAACAATTCTCTCAAATTTTTTCATATGTCAAAGCTCAAATCAAAATGACATTATGCAAAGGGGATTAACTAAAAATGATGAGAGATTTAAAGGCTAAAGATGTTTTTGTCAATAAGATTTATGGTAATTAATTTCAAATAGGAATGGCATTGAACTATATTTAGTAATGACAAATAAAATTAAACTATTTTACTAATTATAATTTTGCCGTCGCAATATCCAATCAGGAATATTTCCAGTCAGAGAATTCTCGTTTAGAAACCTACATAAATAATTAATAAAGATCCATTAAAAAAAGAGCAATTAAGTTTTAAAAAAAAACAAAATCAAGTTATATATGTGTGTAGAATGCTCCCTTACATGTAATTTAGGTAGCTCAAGCTACTTATACTATTTGGGATTTTACCGGTCAACTTGTTGAAGCTCAAATCTCTGCAATTAATACACGGGGCCACAAATATTGCTTCATAAAAATAACTGAAAAACAATACTGCTAGTAATAAATAGTCCATAATAAAACTGCAATTAATACATGAGGCCACAAATATTGCTTCATAAAAATATCTGAAAAAATAATATTGCTAGTAATGAATAGTCCATAATAAAAGCAAGTAGCTCTAAGTTAGGAATCAGGTTGTCGATTAAACATTAAATTGGGAATAGTATTTAGAGGATTTTGGATTCGTAGTTTGAGGATGAAGTAACTTACACTTTATATAATTTTTCCATTTTACCAATATAATTTGGAATGGAATCATGGATGGAGCAATTTCTCAACACCCTAAGAGAAAAACAAAGTATGAAAATTCATTGAGAATATATATATAGCTCATTTTTTATTAACAAATTCTCAACTTACAGGTATTCCAATGACTTCAAATTTGTCAAATTAGGAAATCTCATTATCGCTGGTCCATGCAAATCAGATATCATGCTGAATCAAAAATTAAATAAAAAAAAGTATCAATGACAAGAAAATATTCTTCTGTTGAAATTGAATTTCATAACCATCAAGCAGTATGCGGATGAATTACAAAAGACCAAGTACTCACAAAGAAGACAAATTTGTTAAGTGAGATATGGTTGTAGGAATGGGGCCTTCCATGGACGTTCCCTGCAAATGCCTGCCCAAATATGTTTTTTTTTTTAGAGTTATTTGGGGTCCTAGAAAAATATATAAATCCAAATGACAAGTGATCAACATAAATCTATGGGCATTTTTCTACTAAATCTTATCACTACTCGTTGCTTAATTGTTGTTGTCTGAATTTTTAGTGATTACATTCTTTTGTTGGAGTCCTATAATAATTCTCTCTTTTTTCTTTGTTTTCAACAATATCCAACAAATTAAATAGAGCAATATAATGGAATGGAGGAGTAATTAAAAATAAAAGCACTGAACTTCATCAAGCTTGTTAATCAAAGTTCATAAGGTAGCATCTTATCTAAAAGGAAAGCATTATGATAGATAGTATATTAGACTCACATTGTTTGGAGTTGGGTCCAGTTCCCAATAAAATTGGGTAATTTTCCTGATATGTTGGTGCCATCTAAAGAGCTGCAAAAGTGTTAGGAGAGAAACTTTAGAATTTAAAAGAGACCAACACAACATCAAAAATAAAATATAATGAAATGATTAAATCATATTATACCACTCACATATATTCTAGTTTTTTCATATTACCAAAACTTTCAGGTATTGCCCCTAAGAAGTTATTTCCAGAAAGATCCCTACAAGTTCCAAATCCTTAGAAACAAATAACACATCCAAAAGCAATATGAAAAATTATCTATAACAAGACTAATGTCGTAGTCACAATGCAACTAATAAGATAAAAGAAAATTATTTGCACTTGAAATAATATTCTTACAACATGCGTAGCTGCGTCAATTTTCCGAGACTAGAAGGAAGAGTTCCTTCCAACAGGTTATCTTCCAAATCTCTGTAGAGAGTAGCAAAAACCATAAAATTATTTCTCAATACAACAATAAGTTTTTAAAACTCAATGTGTAATGATTTATACTTACAAAACCTCTAAAGTTGTAATTTCACCAAAAGCGTTTGGAATTGAACCACTGATTGCGTTAGCCGTAAGACGTCTATGACGTGTGTTTAAGAGATGAACAATGCATAGGGTCAAATAATTTGAGCTTGTATATACAGAAGCATGCATGAATAACATACATGAAAATAACCATATATATATATATATATTCATTCACAACTCCATGATTACTTACAATGTAACAAGAGGGAGTCTAGCAAAGCTCCTTGGGATTGATCCATTTAGATAATTGTGAGACAAATCACTGTGCCGTATATAAAAGTTACATTTTAGATCACAAATTCTCATATTTCAACTAAGCATACACACACACACACACACATATTTTAACCAATAATAAAATTAAAAAAAAATTTCATTACTTACAGTTCTTGCAGATAAGTAAGGAATCCAAATTCACTTGGTAAAAGTCCCGATAAATTGAGACCCGTGGCAATGCTATCATAAAAGAAAACACATTACTACAACTATTTACACAGAGCTAAAATAAAATAAGTTGTGTTATAATTAGCGCCAATATGTTGGCCAAAAAAAATAGCACCAATATGCATTTGAATATTAATTTTATTCCGACGCAGCCAGAGCTAACTTATTCTAAATATCATAGAAATGTATCTCAATATCAAATCAACTAGTTTCAAATCAAGAAAGGAATAAAAAATAATAGAGAAAACTTTTCGACATTATTTGTAACTCGTTAAACACAACTTATTAATTCAGATTGGAGCTTGATTCGTATCCAAATTGAAAGGGTTACATTATAACCATATACATAGATGAACTTACATATTTGTAACATGACAAACTTTGCCAAATGAGAAACTGCAATTGCATGTTACATTCGTCACGCTATTTGCTGTATTAAAGGCCTCATTTTTGAATCCTTCATCGACACAGGAACGGGGGGTCGCATTCCATTTCAAGTTCTCTATCTTCGATGATATTGTTTTTAGAACTTTCACTGCATCAAACACAATTCAGTTTTTTCAAAAAATAAAAAGTAAAAGTAAAAACCATGCACCATAAAGTAAGAACCTCAACATCTATATTTTATGTTCATAGACATCTGTAATCCTTATATGTATGTATAAAGAAATTTCAAAGTACTTGCCGTACGTGGCCCACTTCGTTTATTTTTGACATGTATTGGTATGTTGATATTGATGAACATGTCCAACAAAATTTGTTTTGGGGCCAACAACTTGTCCAACATATGGATCACGCAAAGATAGTTCAAATTCAATTTAAAATGCTAGTAATGGCTAAGCCTATAAACTTGAGCCATCGTAAATACCTATCTATTTTTTTTAAAAATCTTATCTTGATTCTTATCCAGAACAGCATCAGTGATGCCAAATATGAGAGCAGAAATCACGTTTTCCCTAATATGCACATCGACACTAAATATGAAAGTATTTTTTAATAAGCCAAAATACACAAAATTTCCTAAACTTTAAGTCAATTGCACATTACCTCCCTAACCTTTAAAAGTTTAAATTAAGGACCCTGATATTTAATATTTTGACCATAAACTCCCCTACCATTAAAGTTGCTATTAACATTAACAGTTTTTGTCAAGTCATATTTTTTATATTTTTTTATTATATACCATTTCATTTAAAAAAAGAGATTACTAAGCTTTATTCATCTATCCAGGTTGGCAAAAAAATATGATTGATTACTTATATATGGTTCTTTGAATGGAATATGTTCGTCGTTAGATAACCAAACTGTGCAAACGAGAAGAGTGAATTTAATCTTAGCATTAAATTAAAGTATTGACAAATAATGAGTAAAAGAAATCACTATAGTTTTCAACCATTGGAATCTTGTTGGCCAAAAAAGAAAAGAAAAAAAAAAAAGAAAGAAGGAAGGAAAACGTTCGAATCAATTTAATTACTTAGTTCCCTCTTTTTTTTTTGGTGGGTGGGATCAAGTCTCGAAAGTGATGACGGTTTTTTTTATCACTGCTTTGTTCAAGATCAACCATCATGTTCAGCCCTTTCTTTTGTGTGATTTTCTTTGGACAGTAAGAAAACAAATGGAAATGGAAGAATTGATCATAATGCTAAATAAAGTAATATATATATATATATATATATATATTAAGGAGTAAGAAATATAGAAAGGGCTTAATTAAGAAACCTTCATCTTCTGGTATGAGTTGAGCAGTGGATCCATAGTTTGTGAAAGCTTCCAAACCGAAGCATCCAAATAAGAAAAGATATAAAAGTTTAGAGATTGAGATCCCAAACTCCATTTATGTTGGCTGTTGCAGTTTGGAGAGAATAACTCTGTGAGGGAGCGAAGTAAGGAGGAGGAGGAAGAAGCAGCTTGCAGAATCACGTAGTAGCAAAGCACAAGAGATAAAAGGAGAAGCTAAGGATGTTGCAGTAGAAATAGTGGCAAGAAGAAAAGAAAAGCAAGTCAAGATTTCTACAAGTCTTCTACTTTTTTGCAAAGTAACAAAAGGCATTTCTCTTGTGTGAAAAAGAGGTAACAAAGCTGTTGATATTTTGGCAGGATGAACCACAATGAGTGGCTAGCCTATGCCCCGTCGTGTTTTTAGCTCATGACGCGACCAAAGGAAGGGAATCCAAGGGTAGTGTAGGTACTTGCAAGGCTCCAAGGGAAGGCATTGGCTGACGTGGTCCATGTTTCTTTTTCTTTTTCTTTTTTTTTTACCTGAATCCGTGTTTCTAGTTGGGTTCTAATTGTTTTTGTCTTGTTTGTTTTTTTTATTTCCAGTATTTTGTGTGTTTGGTTGTATCTTAGGTTTTTAGAAAAATAACAAATAAAAAAGGTAGAATATATGATATTTCAATTTGAGAAGTTAAGAAAATATAATGATAGAGAGGAAAATCCTTTCCAAATTGAAATTTTGAAATTCACTGAAATGATAAAAATACTTTGACTTTTTTTTTTAAAAAAAGCTCAGCCCCTCATTGGCGATCGGCCACCTCCGACGGTGGGCCACCGTCATAGGGAGTCAGCAATGAACATTTTGTCACAGGTTTTTTTTTGGCATGGGAGAATAATTCAAGAAAGTAGTGGGGGTAGGATTTGATCCCACTAACACTTGGTTATTTTGGCCAACAAAAAGAAAGATGACTATTGGGCCACCAAATATTTCTTAAACATATAATGTAAACAAAAATATAAGTTAACTCTTTTACTGTGACTCCAATCCGTGACAACAATTTATCTAGGGATGACAAGTCTTAATTGAAAAATAATAAGTCTAAATTTGATATTAACAAATCAACTTTTCCTAGTACATAACAAGAAGTAGCATGTACATTAATTAAAAATTACCATAATTTATTTGAAAATGACATGTCGTTACTGGAAAATGACAAGTCTAAACTTAATATTAACAATGTATCTTTTCCTGATACATAACAAGAAATAACATGTACATTGATTAAAAATGACAATAATTTATTTGAAAATGACATATCTTTATTGGAAAATAACAAGTTTAAACTTGATATTAACAAAGCAACTTTTCCTGATACATAACAAGAAATAACATGTACATTTCCAAATAAATTGTTGTCATTTTCCACTAAAGACATGTCATTTTTCAGTAAAAATGTGTCATTTTCAAATAAATTATGGTCATTTTTAATTAACATATATGTTACTTTTTATTATGTATCAGGAAAAGTTGTTTTGTTAATATCAAATTTAGATTTGTTATTTTTTAATTAAAACTTGTCATCCCCAGGTAAATTGTTGTCATGGGCTGGAGTCACAGTAGAAGAGTCAACTTATATTTTTGTTTGTATTATAAGATTAAGAAATCTTTGATGGCCCAAATGGCCAAGGAGTAATGAGATCAAATCCCACCCCTACCACTTTCTTGTAATATTCTCCCAAGTCAAAAAAAAACTATGACAAAAAACCTTCACCTGTGGCCGGCGCAGGCATTAGTAGCAATGGCCGGCCGCCGATAGGTAGTCGTCAGTGGTGGCCGGCCACTGGTGAGGGGCTGAGCTATTTTTTAAAAAAAAAAAACAAAGGGTATATTTGTTATTTCACTGAATTTCAAAATTTTAATTTGGAAATGACTTTATTCTCTATCCTTACATTTCTTTAGCTTTTCAAATTAAAATATTATATGTTCTACCTTTTTTATCTGTTATTTTCTCTAGAATCTTATGTAAAGTTAAAGACAAAAGATATACTTTTGTTAAAGAGAGACTTTAAAAAAGAAAAAAAAAAGCAGATGATAATAATGATCTTATTAACCAGAAAACATAAAGTTAATGAAAATTGAGAGCCAAGTGTCAATAGAGTGTACGCCAAACTCACCATCAACAATCCTTGCTTTCCAAAAGGGGTTTGCAAAAATCTTTGCTTTCCAAAAGGGATTTGCGTTGATAACAATGAGGATGGAAACACTCTAAATTTAAAATTTTTTAATTTGTAATTTGTGATGATAATAAATTTATTTTTTAAAATGATAATTATAAAATTATCTTTAGGGTTAATGTTGATATATTATATGTGTCCAACAGGCTAAAAACTAAAATATACTTTAAAATGGTTGATGCACATTCATTTAATGAATTTTTTGAGGACTTAATAAAAAAAATTAAAAATTGCTCCTAAAAAGATATTTTAAGAATATAATTGATTCTGAAAAAATCAATACATCAAGGGCGAAATTGTGCCATTAAATATTTTAGTATGCTAAAAGGCTAAAAACATGTAAAGTTGGATGAGTTACAAAATACTTTAAGATACTCGATACATCTAAAAAGATATGTCAAAATGTTGGACGCACATTAATCCTTATTTTTATTTAGATTTCATATTTATCAAAAGTAAAACTTAAGTTTTCAAAAAATCTGAAAAAATGAGTAACGTGAAATATGAAGTTGTCCAAATTTAATTTAAATAACCCCACATTCATGGTAAAATAATATGAAGCCACATATGTAACTTTCAAGGTATTAAAAATTGAACAAGTTGGATAGGGCAAAACAATGGTTCAATAATCAAGGCCAAGGTTTGGTCATTGTTAAAATGGACTTAAGTAATTTAACATATGTTTAATTATTCAAATATTAACTTCAATAAGATATATTTTAAATCATAATAAAAAGTACAATATAAAAACTAAGCCTTTATTTGATTTCCTTTTTTCAAAACAATTTTCTTTTATAATTAATTTTCAGTTAAGTGTTTTGTAAAAGTAATAATAATCTGTTTTTAAAAATAAAAAATAAGAACAATTTTTTCCATGGAATTGTGATGGAACTTGTAAATTTTTCTTATAAGGTTATGTTAAAAGACCAAACCGAAATCAATGGATAAGGTTTTATTGCTGTTATAATATGTTAAAAACCCAAAATAAAATTCACGGTTTCCTTTAGCATAATTTACTTTTGATTTTGGTCTTTTAACATAATGTTCCCCAGAATTAATCATATATAAATTATTAAGGGTACAAATTATTGTGCAAACTCTAAATAATTGAAAGATGCTTCTAGATTCTAATTTTTCTAAAAATATTTTATGATATTAATTAATCATATACATTTTTTAAAAAAAAATCATTAATGGAAAAAAAAAGGGTTAAAACTCATACTCTTAAATTGCATGCTTCTTTCTTGTTATCATGAGTTCTTTTACACTTCTTTGGTCCTTAATATAAGACCCAATTGTTGAGTTGGTTTTAGTTCTAAATAGACTTATTTATCATATTTATCAATTTTCTCTAAATTACCCCTATGGATACTCCTTCAATCATAATTAAGTAAAAGAGGAAGATAGGATATTAAGAAAGATGATTATGGTATTTTAGGAAAAACATGTCAAATTTTTTATAATTAACTAACTTACCTAACTTTTTTAATCTAATCAAACTAGTTAAATAGGTCTTATATTAAAGATTGGAGAGTACTTAAAATGCTATATCATTTTTGAGGGGGAAAAGTTATCCTTCTTGTGATATTTTAATGATTATTACTCTTTATGAGTCTGAGTTATTTTACGCCGTCATTTCATATGTTACCCTTCACAGATCGATTAAAATGAGCAAAGAATATAATTGGAAAAAAATGGACAAAAATATATGTATAGATAAAGCACAGTGCGAAAATGAAATTAACTGTCAGCAAAATATTTTTAAAAAATTATTCTTTTGTTCTTTCAAATTTTAACATAGTTATGACTCAGTTTTTTAAACTTTTAACTCATTAAAACTTAGTTGTTAATTTTTTTTATTTAACAAATTAATTAATTTTTATCATACATAACTCATCCTTGGGGGAAAAGAAGTTTTTGGCACTGTTAAAAAACAAGCTGACGTGTTTGTTTTGCTTGCATACCCTGAGCTTGAGCTGGCTCATGATGAATAACACTATTTTCTTAAATGAGTTTCTCATTTTGTTCAGAGCTGCGCGCAATAATTTCAACTTTTTTTTTTTTGACAAAGAGCAATAATTTCAACTTTAATAAAGAAAAAGGCCGTAGTTACCGACTAGTCGACGATATTTGTCTCCTTTAGTCAATTATGCTTGTTTGTTTCTTTTTGTAATTACTTTTCTTAGGCGGATAGTGGTTTACACTGGGCAGTGTTCTGTATTAATGAAACTTCTGTCTTATTCCCAAAAAAAAAAAAAAGCTGATGTGACTTCTAAGGGAGCCTAACATGACTGAGAATATAATTACTACCTCATATTCTCACACCAGAGTTAGTTAACTAATTTAATTAAAAAAGTAATTAAATTAATTATTTATAATAAAGAGTTATGGTTTTTTCAAAAATATTTTTACTAATCAAGTATCTTGATTAGAACTACTATTATTATAAAAACTATCTTAAAAAAACATATGAGTACGTCAGACAAAGTACATTACATTCTTTTATTTAGGATCAAAATAAAAACCAAACAACCTCTTATATTAAGGATTCTGCATCTGCTACGTGGCTGGAGATAATAGAGGGTTGTGATAAAATCAATTTTTACATATTTTATCCCACATTAATCTAGGATTTAAATGATATTTGGGCTTAAAGGTTTCTTATGTATTATTGGATTAATGGATTGACTTTAGGATTTTCATAAAAATTGAGATGGATTGAAAATATGAATATTTTGTGATTTTTTATTTTTTTCTCCGAATTAATATTGTCTATTTTTTTAGAAACAAGTCTCATATTTTTAAAAAAATTGATATTTGGAGAGTTGTACAATTTCTTGTCTTATTTTTGTGTATACCTAATATTTAATTTTGATGTAGATTATATTATATTTAGATATAATCTCTATTAATAGATGCATTTAAATTTTTGTTAGTTAAAGAAAAGCATATAAAAAATCTAATAGTGCAAGATTTTTTTAAGAATTCAAATACAATCCAATGATTAATATAAAGTGGATCAATTAATTATTAATGAGTTTAAATTTTTGATCCAAATTTTTTTTCCTCCCATTAAAATATTTCCTTCATTCCATGGCCAGCATTGGCGTAAAATCTCTCCCTTCATCTCCGTTCCTCTGGTCTCACGCAGCTTCATCCATCAATCTCTTCCTTTTTGCCATTCAACTCATTAAAAAAATATCATTTTGTCCCACTTTTCCTATTGCATTCGACACACGTCACGCACCTACAATTCCTGTTCTTGATTCTAGGAGGAGACCACGTCATCGTCATCTTCCGCTTTTCACTCCTCATGGCCATGGCTTTTGACGACTTTAGAGTAAGAAGGATAATTTTTAAGGTAGCTTGAGCTTTTTGAGAGACAATTTGGGATAAGCATAGAGGAAGCTGAAGCCTTGAACTAGCACCTGAAGATCACAAGAAAGTAATATTCTACTTATCTTTTTAATTCAAAGATTTAAGATATTTAGTTTTAAATAATTTTGAGTTGTATTTTTGTGAGACAATTTAATTCTGGATTATCATTTTTATTCTTGAATTAGATTGATATGTGAATTTTATTTGTGTTGAGATACTTGCTAGAATTTTTGTTTATGAACCTTTGTATTGTTAGTTGAATTTATAATTGAATTTTCATTATAAATTTAATTATCAATGTAATTTGAGTTACACATTTTTTACCTAAAAAAAATTACAAATTTGGGTTCTTTGGAGTCTTGATTGTTTAATTGAGTTAGTAAATTATCTAATTGTTTGATTGGATAATTTTAAGCATAATTTTCACAATTAATTTAAATTATTTGTCATTGTCTTTAATGAGTTTAATTAATCAAATTTACATCATTATGAGTTTTCTAATAGTTAAGGGTTTTTTAAATTAAAGGTTTCTTTTGTTTCAAATAGATAATTAAACTTATTAATTTCATTCTCTTATCACTTTCTTTTCGTCTAATTAATTGATTTAGATTATGAAAGTTAACTTTATAAAAATCTTAAGTTGTTTCCTTTACTGTATCTGAAGAGAAACCTCTCACTTTTATTTGTTAATTTTTTTTGCTTTCCAGTTAATTTTCTTTATTTATCATTTTAATTTTTCCTTTAAAAAATCCCCCCAAAAAATTGTATTTGCATTCATTTAGTTTAATTTAATTTTTATAGAAATTTTAGGATATTTGCATCTTGTATTTAGAATTGGAATTTTGTATTTTATTTTAGGTCCATGTTATTGCATTTTTCATCACTTATATTTTTATCTAATGAAACTTATAACTTGCTCCTTAAAAGTAACAACCTAAGTTGATCATAAATTACAAATTAATTGGGACCTATTCTAATTAAGTGCTTTAGTAACAAAAGCATCATTATTGTGTTTAGATTAGTTGTGGTAAAATTAATTTTTATTTCGACTGACTTTTGTAAATTTAAGTTATGATCAAAATTAATTAACATAATGTGGTTTATATTTGAATTGGTGTTTATAAAAAATCATTTGAAAAGTTGAAACTTGTTTGTATAGACAATAAAAAGTATATTTAAATGTAAAATGACTAAAAAATTGCATGAGTTTTGTTAAATTATTATGTATATAATATAAGAATTCTAAGAAAAATATTAAAATTAAGATTATAAAAACAGTTAATATATTATTGAGAAAATTTGAAAATATTACATATAAAGTATCAATTCATTTTATTTCTAACATTTATCCATTTTACCTCAAATAAGTTTATGGTGATTATACATACTAAGGAGTTTTTGTCAACAGGTAGTTTTAATATATATGATTAATAATCATATTTTAAGTAAGACAATATCAATTTATTATAAATAAATGATTTAACTATTTTTTTAATATCCTCAAATTAAGTCTCAGGCTTTTATATTAAAGATAGATAATATCAAATTATTAGGTTTTTTAAGAATAATTTTGTCCCTTTTCCTTGTCATCTTTCCTTATTTCACGGTGCGTTAGTAAAGTTCCTCGTATCAGTTTTAGCATTAGAATGCCTTTTATCGAAACACACGCTCTGAGTCTCACTGGGACAACCAAACAAATATTGACCGAGGGAGACCGTGCTGGCTCTTCTTTTCTTTCTCTTTCCCTCTCCTTTCCGTGAACCTCCCCACAATGGAGAAGGACTAAAGAAAAAGGCGAATTTATTCAAAAAAGAGAGAAAGAGAGGGGAATTTTTGGAGGGGAATGAATGAGTCGGAAGCACATGAGCTTTTGTTGAACAGTGTCAATAATCTCTTCTATTACCTTGGACGAGTTACATATGATAAGAATTAAATTATTGCCTGTCTGTTTGGTTGAGCCTGTAAAGTGACTTATTAACTATTTATTGACTAAAAACTAGATTGAACAATTTTGATTGTATTTGGTTTCACTTTTAACCCAACTGATTTATAGGCCAAAAACAGTTTTTTTAAAGTACGATTATAAAAATATCTAAAATTTACTTACGACTTTTGTAAAATTAATTTTTTTGAATCAAAAAGCATTTTTGACTCTATATTTATGTTCTTCTTATATTTTTCTGTGCATATTTCTTGTGCTTCTCAATCAGTTTTAAATTATTTATTTATTTTTATTCTCTTAAATGAAAATAATTTTGAACATGGTTTTTATAATGTTTTTAATTTTTAATATTATTTTTTATTTTATAATTATATAAATTGTGTAGAGTATATCATCGAATTAATTATACTCTTCCTATCATAAATATAAAACCTATTTTATCATGTAAATCACACATACTACAAAAAAATATCTTATATTTAGAATCGGAAGAGTATAATAATGCTTTATTCAAAAATTTTCACATTAATATGATTTCTAATTTAAATATATTTTATTCATTAAATATACTTTTTTATTATAATAATTTAAAATTATATTATGTAAAATCTTATTTTTAATCATTTTTTATTATTATCCATTCTGATCATTCTACAAACTAAACCTACTAATTCAATCATTATCAAAACAACTTTTTTACTTTACAAATGAACTTTCGTAAAAATCAATCCAAATGTAAATCACATCACCGTATCTAACTTTTACCCAATCTAACTTTTATCAAAACCAAATTGAAAACAAGTTATTTTTTTTAGTACCAATCCAAACAGACCCTAAATAAAAACAAAAGTAAGGACTGAGTTTTAACTACATTCATAATTGAGGGATTTTGATCAATTTACATCCATAACTAAGAAATTTTGACCAATGTTCCCAAATTCTTATATTTAAGAACTTATAATTCATGATATTAAGATTTAAACATTTCAATAAAATTTACCATAACTTGTCTTTCCTTTGGCATGAAAAATAAACAAAATCTACAGAGTAAGAAATGAGGAATGAAAGAGGCAGAAAATGATCACTTGCCTCAGCATATAAGTTTACCTCAATCTTAAAGGTCTAAACATTCAGTGCAAACAGCAAAAATCAGCTAACAGAGCAGACGTCCACATCCATGTCCCATCAAAAAATTGAAGGAATTCCAGATGTGAGAATTTTTTTTTTATTTATTAATTTTGCAGACATGGGATCATTTTTTTCTTGATTTGTATTGCAAATATAATGCTTGGCTAGTCGGAAAAGCAATCTTCAAAAGGATTTGTAAGGCCTGATTACATTTGCAACCGATCACAGATGAATCCCCTATAACTTGAAGGCTGTAATTCATCAGGTCATCACATGTTCTGTATATATCTTAATTCTTCAGATAAAATTGTGAGGTAGGGGGAAAAAGGCGTATCATTTTTGGTTATATACCCAGAACCATTATCATAAGGTTTTACTCAGTTTCAGAACCTCCTTTAGCAACTGGTTGACTGAATTGTTTACTTTATCTGGAACAACCAGCTGAGGATGCACTAAAGACAAGGCATAAGAGCAAATGACCTTCATTGCCATAGCCAGATCCAAATTGTTGCTATCAGTCCGCCAAACACTTTGATCCGCAAACTTGCATGAATCTCTCAGCATGCATCTACTGCAAACCTGACGGATAACAAAATTGAAAATTTTGAAGTCAAGCAATTACAGCTTTATATAGTATTTTCTTTTTTTTTAAAAAAAATTTTTTGACAAAAATGCAGAAAGTATGTATACAAGATGTGCCTTACAGTGTTCTCTGGAATCTTAAAAAAGTATCGCAGTCTTTTGCAAGGATTGACTTGAGACCTCTTGGCAGACGGGCAGCCAAACATTGCCACCTCTTTCAGATGACTTCCTGAAAGCCATCTGTAAAATCCAACTTCATATTAGCACATATAAACATGGACATATAGAACTCAACCTGCTTATGTTCACAATATGAATATATTTTGCACATATTAAATAATCACGTTGATACAACACAATTGGATCGTATGACCTAGATGACCAGACTACCGCATATCACAAGCAGGACTCTTAAACGTGCAAGTTTCTTAGCATGCAACAAAATTTCAATCCTTTATGCTTTTTTATTGCCAAGAAACTGCATGCAATATTTGCTTTTCTTACGACTATTTAGTCTTCACTACACTGACTAGATTCTTAGGCTGTGAGTACCAGCTTAGGCCAAGATGAAATTGAAAACTACAAAGCCACTGATTAAACATCAATATTGGCAGCCTCCTCCTGCAACAAATTAATTTACCTAACTTCATGCAAACAGGATAATATAACTTTTCTAAGTTCATCGGTTGAACAATCAGAACAGCACTCATAAATTATCAAAGAGTCACTAGCAGAAAGCTAGACTTAAAAATGTCAAAGAATTAAGTTTGTGATATTATTGATAGCTAGATCTACATTCATCTTCTTATTCTGAGGCAAGGTCAGTTTTGTGGATCTTTAGCATATGCTGAAGGTAGCAAAAGTATCACAATGAAACTGCACCAGTTAAAAAAGAAAAAGATGGAAGGAAAAAAAAATCATGAACCAAAGAAACTAAAATGGATAGATGCCGCAAAAAATGCTCCAACTAGATGTCAAACAAAATGCACATCTAGAAGTCTAGAACAAACATACTCAACTCATCAAAATACACAGAAAAGATACGAGGGAACCCTGAAATATTCATATTTCTGGCTTAACACAAGCCACGAAACCCTATATTCAGCATCAACCACGTTTGGATAAGTCAAGTAGTAGACCAAGTATATACAAAACGAAAAAACGGCCCATCAGGAAGAGTGGAATAGGGCAACCTTTAAGCTACTCCCTTACAGGGTTTAAGCCTTGAAACTCAAGCTTCTAAAATCCAAAAGATCATCCCTAATCCCTATGGCAGAAATAATTGACAATCAACACCAATAGTCAAACGAGTAAACTCAAGTATCACAACAGGAAAGAGATCAAGGCCAAGAACTGAAGGAAGACATAAGTTTAAATGTTCATATTCTTCTATATGCATCTTCTCCATGAGTCCAACAAATGTAAGAGCGTTATCTTACTTGGAGATTTCTTGCTTGTCTCTGCAGAACTTCTGCACCGCTGACAATGTATAATGCCGGGCGTATTCAATATCGAACAAGCTAAGATCAAACTGTTTTGGCATCTCTAAAATACCCTTCTTTGTATAAATAAGATAGAAACGTTTCCATGTCCAACGAAAGCTTCTTTAAACCAACTGGCTCCCTCTGTTTCACTTCTTCATGCGTTTCATCAACAGGAGTGATTCCATGACTTAATCTCCCCAGATTAGCTTCCTTCGATTCCTCCCCTTGACCAAACAAATCATACAATCTCTTTGGTTCAGGTTTCTTTGGCTGCTCCACCTTAACTACCCCCTCCTCCTCCTCTATGAATTTTACTTCCCTGGGTTTCTTCAATTTCTTCTTCGGCTTCTTCTTTTTGTCTTCTACGCGTCCAACTTCACTTTTCTTATGCTCTGTCTTCTCCGACAAACCCCCGGCTTCACCTTCTTTCGGATTTTCCTGGAGCTCCCCCTTACCGATCTCCTCCTCTTCTATGAATTTTACTTTCGATTGCCTGGATTTCACCAATTTCTTCTCCGGTTTCTTCTTCTTCTCGACGTCTTTTACGGTTCCAACTTCACTGCCCTTGCTCCCTGTTTTCCCAGATAAACCAGCGGCTTCATCCCGTTTCAATTTTCCCTTGAGCTTCTCGTTTTTCGGAACGCTTCTCCGTTCTGGAGGTCTCTGAAAAAGAGAATGCAACGACTTTAAGGCATGCTTTCGGTCTGATTCTGCGAGGGCTTGAGAGGAAGAGGCGAAGGGTCTGCGATGAGACGGAGGGATTTTGTAGGAGTGAGGAGGGTTTGAAAGGATAATGTGATAGACGAAGGCGACATTTTGGGGCTCCAGAAGCGAATGCAAGCGACGAAAGAGAAGGTTTCTTGCTAAGGCCATGGGGTTTAGCTGACTGAGCTGTAGATCACAGCATTTGAGGAACTAGGGTTTAAGGGGGGTTCTCACTCGGACCAGAAAGGAGCAAACTTGAGAATGCCTTCTGGGAAAAAAAATAAAAAATACAAATTAAAGCACTCCTTTCTCTTCAATAACAACTGGGCTTCTTCCAAAAAGCGAAATCCAAACATCCCTGGCCCATTTTAGATTTTTTTCCAGGCCTGCCTGCCTACCACTGAAGTGAAGAAAAGAGGCAACAAGAAAGACAAAGCAGGAGATGTAATGGACATACTGGTGAGAGTTGAACCTAGTAGAAGAGATTAATTTCTCACAAAATGAATATTTAAATTCCAGTTAAAAGAGGTGTCTATATTTAATATCTAATAATTTCTTGAGCGGCATTACTTCCAATAAAAAGATATATGTGTCTACCAAAATAAACAGAGATGTAATGAAGAGAAGAAAGTAACTTCTGGGGGAGTTGAGAAATGCGCTGCAGTGGAGAAGCAGTTTCACCCCTGGGGAAATGAATATTTATTAATTAATAAGTACTGGTTTTTGAAATTTTTTACCACTAGAATGATTTTAAAAAAAAGGTAAGATTTCCTCTTTTTTATGCATAATGAGATTTACTTTTGTAATATTAGTTTTGAATTTTCTAGTTATATTGTTAATTTATTTTTCAAATTATTTTTGCATAAAGAAAGATAATGACGTGTGGAAGAAAGATGACTCCAGGTTTCATCAAGCATTACCAGAGGGATTGTTTCCCCTTCGTTCATCAGAAGCGAGGATTGAAGCCGTCGCCGGTGGGAGCTCTAGTTTGGTCTTGGAACGTGATGCTGCATGTCTTTGCTTTGTTTTGTTTTGTTTTGTTTTTTTGTTGCTAAAGTATAGGTATTCTCCTATTAGAATCAATCCTATTCGATGTACTGTTGGGTACTAGGGATAATAGTTTACTAATTTGCAAATTGTTTTCTCACTACATGCTTAAAAAATTTCATATGCCGATTTATTTACGAACAATATCTCCCCTTACATATGGTTTTGTTTACCCAACATTGAGATATACACATTTAACCAATTGTTCATTGAACACAAAATGATCGATATACGCATCTCTGTAAATTCATTAAATAAATCAATAAACATTCACTTATCACATACTATCTAATCATCATCAATACATGTCCACCCACTACCTACGAAATATTGTTCATTGAATGTAAAATACAAACTTCACTTTATATATATATATATATATATATATATATATTTATTCATCTGCAAATCTGTTCACAATACATGTATTGGAAATTAGAGAGAAGCCACAAAAGATGATTGCCAAAAGACGGGATAAAGACTGATATAATAAGCATTCAACTGAGAAAATTCATCTAACAATAAAAATTTCACCTTAATTCACTTAAAAAATATTATAAAATATAAAATTACAACACCAACAAGATTCCATAATATATACTCCTTCGATCTTTGATATAGGATCTAATTATTGAGTTGATTTTAATCTTAAATATAAAATCGCTTTCTCATATTTATCAGTTTTTTCTAAATTACTCATATTGATACTCGCTTAACTATAATCAAGTAGGAAAGGGAGGAGAATATTAAGAAAGATAATTATACTGTTTGAAGCAAAACATGTCATATTTCTTATAATTAACTTATTTACCTAACTTTTTTATTTAATCAAATTAATTAAATAAGTTTTATATTAAGGATCAGAAAAGTGTGTATATATATATGTTCTCGCCATGGTCATCTGTCCAATAATATACTACTTTTGGTCCTAATTATAAGATTTTATTTGTAGACTATAAATGAGTTCTTATAATTAGGATAGGAAGCTAGTGTGCGTGTATATATATGTGTGTATATTCTCCCGATCGTCATCTGTCCAGTAATCACTAATAGTATGGCAGAAGCTCATAATCCCACTGTTCCTCTCTCCCTCTCCTTCCTCCTCGTCACCTGCATTTCTGGCTTTTTATTCCTTACCGAAGCAACCAACCATGGCTTTAGTGTAGAACTAATCCACCGAGACTCTGCAAAATCTCCACTCTATACTGAATCATCACAGGTGCAGAAACTTCACAGCTCCTTCCTTCACTCCATCAAACGAGCCAATTGCTTCTACCCTAATACTGAAACCGATGAAGCCGAGGAAGATTTACCAGAATCTGAAGTAATCCCTATTACAGGAGAATTCATCATGGCCTATTCCTTAGGAACACCACCTTTCAAAATCTTTGGAATAGCAGACACAGGCAGTGACCTTGTTTGGTCACAGTGTTTACCTTGTCGTAATTGCTATAACCAAATAGCCCCCTCATTCGATCGTTCTAAATCCTCAACCTTCAAAAACATCTCTTGCTTCGACCAAAAATGTACATCCATAGTTCCCCGTGAGGTTCAGACATGTTGTGAGGATGGAACAAAACTTTGTCAGTACGACGTACAGTACGCGGATCACTTAGTTTCAATCGGAAACATCACATCAGGCACACTGACACTTGGCTCTACCAGTGGTCGCCAAGTGGCGTTTCCTAACATTGTGGTTGGTTGTGGGTATATTGATGGTCCATTTAGTGAAACAACTTCTGGGATTGTTGGTCTCGGAGGAGGTTCGATTTCTTTAGTTTCTCAGATAAGTTCTTCCATTGATGGTAAATTCTCATACTGCTTGGCCCCATTGTCGAGTAATCGAACGACCAAGTTGAATTTTGGAGCAAACGGTGTCGTTTCTGGAGCAGGGACTGTTTTTACTCCAATGTTTTGGAAAGATCCAGCGGCTTTCTATTACTTTACGTTGGAAGCAATTAATGTTGGAGACAAAAGGATAGCCTTTACATCATCAGGTGATTCGATTTTATCTCATCAATCACTAATTTATGTTTGTTAATAATGAGAAATAAGAAAAAAAAAAATTAAGTCAAGATAGCTATCAATTAAGTTATGAATGCTTACCCATTAGCGATACACTTTTGGACATGTGAGACTCGTTTTGACAGTGGATATAATTTCTTTTAATGAAAAATGAGCGAGTAAATTGATGAAAATATTTGTTTTTAATTCGTAGAATTGTATATATGCACTGTAATAATTTGATCAGATAGAACTCATGTTCTTGTCTTATTCGAATTATTTATACCAGGTCATTAATTTGATTTCTTTGGTTCACGCCCTCTTCTTTAGTTACATGATCATATCATCTCAAAGCAATGTTTTAATTAAAAAAAATGGCCAAGGTTGACTTACAATTTGATCATACTGATTTGTTAAACGACACCACACACAGCAGAATTATCCATAACCATATATTTAGGCGTGATGTAGATTAGATTATAACCCAAATTTTTAATTTTTAATTAGGTGCATTATATTATTTGTGTTGATGCTATAAGAAAAGGACTTGGTTTGCATGTAGGTGGCTCAGTGGAGGGGGGGGGCAAATAATTGATTCAGGAACAACACTGACTTTGCTTCCACAAGACTTCTATTCAAAACTTGAAGCAGAAGTTGCTTCACAAGTGAAATTACAACGTGTTTAAGACCCATTAAAGATTTTGAGCCTTTGTTATAAGTCTTCGTCGCAAAGCATTGAAGCTCCCTTAAGGCTGCTCATTTTAAAGGTGCAGATGTAAGGTTAAGTACACTAACAGCTTCACTAAAGTTTCTGGGATGTGTTTTGTTTTGCTTTCCCTCATTTTCAAGTGGTGCTGTGTTTGGGAACATCGCACAGACGAACTTCTTGGTGGGTCATGATATTCAGAAGAAGTTGGTTTCCTTCAAGCCACTGGATTGCACCAAGCTTTGATTTTTATGTTTTCTGTCATTAATAATTATTAAACTGTTTTTCTTGGCCAGATTATCATGTGTAAACTCGATTATTTACGTGGAAATTGGAACTTTGTTTGTTTTGACTACTGAGAAGAATTAGTACAACTCGAACTGTATCTGAAGTAAATAATAGTAATATACAATGCCTAAACTGTGATTCTCTTTTTTTCGTTAATATTGACGACGTATATGAGAATATGAACTTAGCTCAAAATTACTAAATTCCAAATAAAGAATTGCAACAAAAATATTATATTTATAAGTCCAGTCTTGTCAAAACCTATTAAAATGTTATTATTAATAATTTCAGTTTTTTTTTTGTGTAACTCTTTTAATTTAAAACTTTATATGACAGTAGCATGATGGATTGAAAGACATAGCGTGAATCTTAACGACGAAACATTTTGATATGGATGATTTTGATTTATTTTTATTATTGAAGGTACTATATAGAGATAAGTGTAGACTAAAGTATATATTTACTTAAATTGCTGTTTAATCACCCAATTGATAAAGTATATTTTTAGTCTATTACTTTTAAAACTGTTAATCTTATTGAAGGAAAATGCTCACTCAACCAATTAGATGATAACATATGCAATCTAATAGCCACTAAACATACTTAAATTTTAATTATTTAATATAATGGTGTTTTTTCCGGTAAATATATGTATTTTTTAATTGGAAGCAATCCTATTGAAAGTACTGTTATGTACTAAATATAACTACTTCTCTTAACAGAAATTCAAACTTAATTTATCATATTGTGATGGACTAGCATTTTTTGCCGTTAGACTAACTCTGTTGGTAATATAACGATATGTTTTAAAATTAAAATATACAAATATGCAAATTTGTACAATTGAAGCCCACATTGAGGTCTTCGGCTTTTTGTTATTGGGCCCGAAACAATTATACTTTTGATCCCATAAGAACTTTCCAGAGAAAGGGGAGAAAAACAATCAAATTGGTGCAAAGAAGATAAGAACAAGTTCACGTGAGACCGATGTACAAGATCAATTAATGTTTGCCACTTTGCTTCTGAATATGTCACTGGTATGTAGCAGGGAGAAGTTTTAGTCCAAACTGTAAGTTATTTGTAATATATTTAATCTTTTTTTTTTTCAATTTTATCCTTATAATTTGATTCTTGTTGAAAAGAGCAAAAGAAGAGAGATATATGTCAATGATTTATAAATATAGGGAAAGTGAACGTGGACAATAAGGGAAAATTTAAAAAATCATTGCATTACTTAATACTCCCTTCAGTCAATAATATAATAAGTTGGTTAATTTTCTCACGTATTAAAAAATAAAATTTTAATAATTAAATTGTTTTTAAAATGACAGAAATTTTCCTATTTTATCCCTAAAAAATGATAAAGTTGCTTCTAATATTATATTTTTTATTATCTATCATCTCCCTCCTATATTTAATAGGAATGAAAGTGAAAAAATTATATTAATTGTTCCGACAAAGTTATATTTTTAGATCATAAATCATAATTTTCCTAACAAATTTCTTATATTACGAACCAGATGGGGTATATAAAAATGTGCTATACATAACTTGTATCAAGGATTTATAATATAATCAAAACAAAAGACGCATGCAGGTAGCTAGGTGCTATTAATTGCCCGTGTGAACTGTGGAAATTGATCAAATCTTTAAGAATAACACTGGATTATTGTTATGTTGCCCAAAAAAAAAATTGAATTATCAAAAGACTACTGAGACTGTTGACTTAAATAGTTAATGTATAAAATATGAATCAATCATTATCTATGTAGCTAATAATAAATAATCCTTATAAAGCTTCTCATAAAATATTGCTTCTAGCTAATAATAATGTTGGTTCCTCTTCCTGCCCAGCATAATAAATGAATCTCCAACATGTTATCATGGACATCAACATCAAAATTCTTCACAATAACACCCTTACCAGTGCCACCAGCTTCCTTTATACGTTAAAGTCTCTCAAGTATTTCCGACCCTATCAATACATGCGCACAAAAGCTTCAGATTTTAAGAAATTAATTAACATACATCGCAAAAGCCGCGTTGTTGAATTATATAAATCAGTAATCATTTGCATGGCTAGAGAGGGTCTTATTTCCTCACTCTTCATTGGATTCTCTAATCGCTAGAAGAAAAATTAGATTCACTCACTTGCATTGAAGTGTCAAATATACGCATTCTAATGCCGGTGAAATTTTGGTCATGCGAATACATAATCTCAGCAAAATATAGCTGGACGTTTGTAAACAATGAATGATCTGCATGTGTGGTGACAATCCTTAAAAAAAAAAAAAACAAGGAGAAGAAAAGGGTTCTGTCCAGCAACCCAAATATCATTATTAGTCCGTTACACGTATTTTCATTTTTAGGTTTTGGTATTAACTCTAAAAATAAACAACACTTTCATATGAAAAATAGAAAAGCACGAAAGACTAGAGCATCAAGAAATAAAGAACAGCACCTAACCAAGAAAAGTTAACAGCAAAAGAATGTAGCATTAACTATTAAAAATCAAAGACTAGAGAATAACATTTGCCGGAAAGAAGAAGAAGAAGAGAGAACAGCAATAATGCTCTCAGTCCTCAGAAGCCCATTCTTCTCCAATCTCTCAGTAGCTAATCTAAACCTCCACTTTTCTGAGGAGATTTGCTCTCAGAAAGTGTTGAGAGCAAAATCAAAAAACAGAAAAGCTTAGAGCTCGTAGGGAGGAATGGTGGAAGGTGAGGGAGAGATCAGCAAGGTGGAGGGAGAGTGACGAGAAGAAGTGGTGATGAAATAAATAACAAAAAAAATGAAAGAAAATAGAAAGAGATGGATAGGAAATAGAAGAACGAACCGGTGGAAAAGGAGGCATTCTCAGGGATGTTGAAGACACAAAGCACCTTGAGAGGCACTGTGAGAGAAGGGAATGAGGAAGGAAGAAGGCAGAGAGGAGGAATTTTGGAGTTGTGGGCATTTAAGGATAAAAAAGGTAACGCTATGGGATGGGATCTACCCACCGAATATTCTCTCCATGTTGTCCTAAATCTAATCCGTCTTGTTTGCTTGCACGAAACCTGCATGAAGAGAAGAAGCCTAGTACTCAGCTATGGCTTAGCCTTTTTCCTATTCTTTATTTGTTTTTCCATTTGAGATATAATCCTTATAATGCTTATCCCTTTCGAATTAGATTCCCTTCCACTACACTGCAAATCATCCTTATATAAACAAAGGGAATCCCCTCTAACATTCAGTTTTAGAACTGCCTTTAACAGCCTGTTGACCCAAAAATCTATTGTTTTTTTTTTTAGAGTTCATGTGGAACCTCTTGATCAATGCTGCTTTTTCTTACGTAATGAAATACTAGCAGGTAGTTAAGTTTTTCTAATGTTGTTCCTATTTAAAGCCATTAATTATGGGGGAAAAAGTAATACAAGTCTATAACTTTTCTACTTAAATATGGATAAAATAAAAAAAAATTCATTTGTAGGCAAAGCTAATAATAAAATAACCTCCCATTGATATTAAATAATTATTTCAAGGATGATGTATACAGGTCGATGGTCACAGTATTCGTTGATTTTATTTTTGCTTTCTCCTTCGACAATTCTCTAGAGAAATAAATATGTACAATTACTATCAGAGTCTCAAGATTCTTTTGATCAAAATATTACGAGGAAATAAAAATCAATATTAATTTAAAAGATGATGGTGGTAAAAACTCTTCAAAATATAAAGTTAATGTAGAGTGATAATACTCATAATTTTGATGCATAATTTTGCTCCCTTTTTTTTTTGTTTTTTGGTACAAAAGAGGGCAAAGCCCAATTAGAATAAATTAAATAAACTGGGGACTTAATCCATACTCTCTCTCTCTGCACAGTGTCCTCAATGAAAGCAGGACAAACCTTGTAAAGAACAGAATTTGTAGTTCCTTGCTTAGCTAGAGTATCCGCCACACCATTGCAGGATCGAGGTGCATAGATCAGCTTTAGTTCCCATGGTAGAAGAAGTAAGTAAGTCCTTGATTTGGACAAACATCATACTACAATT
The DNA here is from genome assembly GCF_004799145.2 of Neltuma alba. Classification (NCBI taxonomy): domain Eukaryota; kingdom Viridiplantae; phylum Streptophyta; class Magnoliopsida; order Fabales; family Fabaceae; genus Neltuma; species Neltuma alba. The sequence goes on from NW_021636205.1 coordinate 584,993, forward strand.
CCGAAGCATTCCTTTATACAGTAACCGATCCACCAACTCTTCAGCATCAGACCCCACTATTAGTTTCTTAAAACCAAGATTCCACGCCATCTTCAAAACTTTGAACAACGCCCACTCTTCTGCCTCAAATGCACTACACAAACCAATCTTATGAGAGAATCAAGCTATCCATGTTCCAGTCGGATCTTTGAGAACGCCTCCACACCTGCCATAGCTGATCTGCGATCCCTCGCTCCATCAACATTCAGTTTTCCCATCCACAAGGAGGTGGCTTCCAAATAGAGCTGCCCAAAGTCACCTCATTGCAACTCTTTTCACAATCCGTCCTCATTATATAGTTTTTCCAGCTGTTTTTAATTACCATCAACGGTTTCATTGGTCGTTGATAGTTCAGATCAAATTCCGCCTTGTTTGTCCAGCACCATAACTCCCAAATAATCACCCCCCCACAAAAGATTCCAGTCGGCCACTTCTGAGTTTCTTACATGACACTTCAAATTGACTGAAAACCAATCTCACAGAGGTAATGCAAAAAAATGCTGAATATTTGCGGGCTCAACTAAGTCCATCCAAATTTGCCTTGCAAAGCTACAGTCTCACAAAATATGGATGGTATCTTCATTATCTGTATGACAGTAAGAGCACTTTGGGGAATCTGTAGACCAGGAACTTCGCCACACTTTGGTTGGGAGCTTATTATTGAAAGCCCTCCATAAGAAAACTCTCACCCTCTCCACACCCTGCCAATTCCATATCAGCTTATAGGTCGGGTGGTAAAAATCTTCAGGATGCTGTTGCAGCAAAAAATAGGCACTTCTAATCAAGAATTCTCTGTTTGGATATGCTTTCCAACATATAAAATCATTGCCGGCCTCAGCCATAGGAGGAAGAATGCTTAATACTTTGAATAACCTCCTTTCTTACTGCAGACCTTAATTTCGTAAGGTCCCAGAAATTGTGGGTTGTCCAGTCAGCTAGCACACTATTTTCTTCTTCGCTGGTAATAGGCCGTATGCACATCGAATTGATAGTCTTATCAGTAAATAGCCAGCAATGGTTAAAGAAATTTACTAACTTCCCATCTCTTATGTGCCATTGGATCCCTTTTTCTGCTAGTTTGCTGCATTCACATATAAAACGCCACAGCTTCGAGGCATCATTGCTGTATTGGAAAAGATTTTCCTCATTAAGTAACATGTATTTCCTGGTCAAAATATTAGTCCACAAATCGGATCTCCAGTTAAAAGTTTCCAGGCCAGCTTTGCCCCGCAGCCGTGTTCAAAGCTGTGAGTTTTTTAAACCCCAATCCACCATGGGACTTGGGCAAAGTAATCTGGTGCCATCCTATAGGGTGATAGCCTCTCTTGTCTTGTCCATGGCCCCAAACAAAATTTCTTTGCAATCTTTCAATTTCAGAGTAGATCTGTGTAGGCACACGAGCAACCTACATAGGATAGACGAGGATGGTACGTAGAATAGACTTTGCAAGCATGATTCTCCCCGCCATTGATAATGACTCTGCCTTCCAAGCTGATAATTTCGATCTCACTCTATCCACCATATAATGAAATGATTCTGTGGTTATTTTACCCCTAAACAGTGGGAAACCAAGATAATTGCCAATCTCGCCACTAACTTTCATCTGGGTTATGTCCCTGATTTTGGCTTTTGTTCTTACATCTACTCTCGGTGAGAAAAAAAATAAATGACTTACTCTTACTCATCAACTCTCCAGAAGCCTCACAAAACAGATTGAGGCCGTTCATCATACAAAAGGCCTGCTGTTTTGAGGCAGCACCAAAAAGTAGAAGATCATTAGCAAACTGTAAGTGGGAAACACTAGGTCCATTACGAGTAACATGGATCGGCTTCCACTTATTCTCGCTCACAGCATCACAAATCAGGTGTGAAAGACGATCGATGCATAAGACAAATAAAAGGGGGAGTTGGATCTCCTTGCCTAAGCCCCCTTTGAGAAGTCAATTCCGTAGTCATCTCACCATTCCAAAGAACATTGTAGGTCACCGAAGTTACACAAGCCATGACTAGATTGATGAAATCATGCTCAAACCCAGCCTCAATAAGAACCTCTTTCAGAAAAGACCATTTAATTCCGTTGTATGCTTTTTCAAAATCAATTTTCATAGCAAGAAGGCCCTTCTTATCTCTTGACCTTTTCATTATGTGGATTAACTCTTGCCCAATAATAATATCATCCTGAATATGCCTTGCTTTAATGAAACTAACTTGAAAGGGGGAGATTAACTTGTTCATTGTGTCTTTGAGCCGCCTTGTGATTGTCTTCGTAGCACACTTATAATGAACAGCACACAGGGATATAGGTCTGAAATGAGCCACAACCTCTGGGTCCTCTCTTTTTGGAATTGAGGAAAAAGTTTTGTTTGCTTCCTTGACCTCTACTTTTTCCTGGAAAATGTTGTGAACAAAGGTGCAACCTGCCTAACCAACCACTTTCCAATTCTTTTGATAGAATATCGGGGAGAACCCGTCAATGCCAAGGGCCTTATAGGGACCCATAGCGAAGATAGTCTCCTTTATCTCTTCATTCGAAGGTGTCTCTATTAGACGATTCCAATAGAGATCATCCACTATGAGAAAATTCATGGTAGTACAAAGCCTAACTTCCCCAGAGTTGTCTTTAGTATAGAGCTTCTTGAAGTAATCCGTAACTAGAATTGTAAGCTCATTTCCATCATCGATCCACTGTCCATGATCATTTTTCAAAGTAAGCACTGTTTTGTTTCCTTCTCACACAAGTCTTCAAATGATAATAGCATGTATTCCTATCACCTTTAGCAATCCATTGAGTTCTAGCTTTTTGAAACCATTTTACCCCCTCTAGATGTAGAAGCTCTTCTAATTGCTTTTGAAGATCCAATTCCAGTTCGCACAGAAACTCAGAGTAAGGATAAGCATTGGAATTTTGTATTCCCTTTAATCTTGAGAGGATAATACTCTCCTACCCTTCTTTTCTCCATTCTCTGTGAGATTGAAGAGCTGATGAGAAAATGAAATTTCTGGGTTATGAAGAAATGGGAGAGAAAAAATGAAATAATGATGGAACAAGTAGATTAAAGCTTGTATAAGTGAGTTTAAGTGTTGCATGTTGATAATTGTGGGTGCATGTGGATTTCCTTGCTCTGTTTTTGTTGACCGAAACAGGGGTTAAAAGATTCATTAAAGTGGAATCGAATTGTGAGGGTTGAAGGAGAGGATATATGTACACACACTCATAAACCAATCTGCTTGAATGGTCACGGATACCTGATATATGTGTATGTGGGCGTGGTTGTTAAGACAAGGAATTTTTGAATTTGGCCTTTTTCTTTTTTGCGCTGCAGCGTCAGATTCCGCAGTGGGGGATGGAAGAAAGCTTAAATGATGAATATATGAAGTGTCGGATATGAGATATATAAATATATGTTTGTTTGTGATTAAAATGCTAAAACTGAATGATCAATATTAAAAAAATCTTTGGGACGGTTACTGTTTTGTGCTTTTAAATGCTTTATATTTATTGTCGATGGTCTAGCTAGGTGTGGAGACTTTAGAATGATGAATTAAATTTTGTTTTTGAGCTTTCTGGAAATTAGAAGGAGGTGCCGGAGAAATCAAGGACATTATAAGCTATGAAGATTATATATGTCTATTTCTTTAGGCCTTTATGGCAACTAAAAGAGGAAGAAGTTTGAAACTTATCAAGTATCCTTAGGTATTAAAACGTGATTAAAGTTTCTAAAGTGATAATTAAAGATGGCGTAATGGTTGGAAGCTTTAGAGATTGGATGGTTAAGTTGAATTAAATTAATTAGGCTGTAGTTTACATTGTTAAAAGTCGAATATAATTTGTTTATGTGTGTCAGATCAAGTTTGGGAGCATTTCAAAGGTGACTTAAGCATTGTTTGAAATGTGGAAAATTTCCAGATTTACGTAAGGGGTTGAATAGAGGAGTTACATAAAATCTTCATAGGAAATATAGCATAGGTTATGGTACTGATAATGTAAAACCGTGACGATGATAGTTAGGAAAGCTGAAAATTTTATGTAGCTTACTGTTGGGGTTTAAGAACGTTAATCTTAAAATATTACTGGAGAATTAGAAAATAATTAAGAAGCTAGAAATCTAAAGAATGGTTTTTGATGTTCTAAAGTTACTCAAGAAAATAGTGGGAAACTTATGTTCCATAATGAAAACTGAATAAAGGAAGGAAGGAGTTATAGATCAGATAAAGCTATGCCATAATTGATTGGTGAATTAATAAGGAGTGTATGTATGTATACATACACTCACTATCGATTAGTAAGCTTTTAGGGGACAATAATATCTAAGGGCTAATAGAGTCCTAATATACAAAGTTGTGAAATATGGTTAGAAGTTTATTAAAGTGCTGTGATGATGATTTTCAAAGCTGGAAATAATTTCCAGATTTAATATGAAGTGTTAATAGAAAATATTTTAAAGATAGAATGAAGTTGAGATTTGTAGGACTTGTATGTGTGTGTTCTTGGAAGTTAGGAAGTTCAAATAAAGAGTCAAAGGATATGAGGAACTTATTAGTCAAAACTTGGAATTTTGAGCAAGTATTTAAAACTGTTGGAATATACTTATAAATGTTGACATTGTTAAAGATTAAACAGTGTTATCAAGTGGGCTATGAGAAGGACACATTAAATGTCCATAACTATAGTATATAAAATAATATTTTCAACCAAGATGTCTAGTTACTAAGTAAACTAATTGTATAGGTTGAGATAAGGGAGAAAACTTTCCAAAGAGAGTAGTTTGAATAAAAAAAATTATCCAAGGACTAAAGTATAAAGATTAAAAAAGATTTGAGAATTAAAGAGATTTATTTAATTTATGAATTATAGTTTGACCAAACATTGATCTATCCTTACGAATACCATAGGTTTTGATATCTGCTCCAGCCTTCAAAGAAAGTAAAAGAAGAAGAAATTTGCAAGGTTTGATTTGGAGGGAAGCAGTCTAGGTAGTAATTCTTTCCTATCTTACACTTGCATATGATTGATGCATATCTGTTTGTGCCACATTGTTGTTTTAAAGCATGAGAACATGTAATCCTCAATTCCTTGCATGGATTATTTAGCCGTGATTACATGTAGCTAGGGCTATGCAAAAACCTGGTGGTCTGGTATGGTCCAGTCTAACTCGAGCAAACTCGGTCCAGTCTGGTCCAAAAAAAATTGGCCAGAAACAAGACTGGATCCTACTGGTCTTATCGAGCTGGATTGGACTAGGGACTAGCCCCTCCAACTAGTTAGTCCAGTCTAGTCTCGCTCGATTTTTTTCCTTCAATTCTTAACTGTTATTTATATAATTTTAATTTGTTTTAATTCTTCCATGTAAGTTTTTTGTCAATTCAAATAATCAAGATTTATCTATTAACTTTCTAAGTAATGAACATGTGTATATATTTTCTACAACATAAGATCTATATTAATGAGGATTAATAAATAAAACATCACATTATTGAGAAATTGAAGGGAATGATCAAATTTGATGAAGTTTGGATTCAAGTATGTGCAAAATTTTATATATTAAGTCACAATCTTGCCTACTATTAAAGAATTTTTTTTTTAAAAAATAAATTTAGGTCCTAGACTGGTCCACACAGTTCAGAGGACCAAGTCTAGTCCAACCTATAACAATGAAACTACTACATTTTTAGATTAATTGTTATTAAAAAGTTAACCATAATAGAAAAGAATAACCATGATAGAAAAAAAAAACTTTGTAAAACATTTAAAAATACTATCATGGTTATATAAGCATGCTAAATCACATGAGATTAACTATGATAGAAAAGAGTTAAACCAATATATAAATATGTCTATCATGGTTAAAAGAACCTTTCTAAATCAACTTCGTGCAAATCAAGATTCACAATGAATAGGGCTTTGGGCATTATGAATCCTGAATGTCATTTTCAACCATAAACTTATAACACAATTTTACTGAATAATACCTTTCATAACTTTTTAAAATAAAAAAGATCACGTGCAAATACCTAGAGGCCTTTGACCTTTTACCAGCATATAATCCAGTAACAATTATCAAAAGTATACTATCAAAATAATCAATCTCAAACATATCAGAGTATGTGGAATGGGCCTATTTTGGCAATATACATCTATCAAACATAATCAAAAGAATGGAAATGCTACAATTTTGCAGTAGTAACTCAAACTTCCGGAACCTTTCCTGACTGACCTGAACGAGAACTATCACCTAGAAAAGTGTTAAATCAACAGGGTGAGACAAAAGCCTTAATAACCAATAATCCTACTTATCAAGCATACAAGTAAGTGCTCATGAGGTGTCAAATGCGATAATTGCAAATTCATAGTATTTAAATAAATTTCATATTGTCAAAGCATATACCAAAGTACAATCAATAATCCTCTCACCTCCCTTATATCCACCCACCTTATATCCTCTGACTGAACTCATAGGCTAAATCCTCATCCATGTGACTGGTAATAATACAAGCTCACGGATTAAGTGATATGGACCAGCCAAAATATAATCCATAGAGCACAAGACCAGACCATGGGTTCTGCTTTTAGTCTACTAGTGGGATGTCAATGCCCTATAATGAGTAATTGGGCCAAAGGACCAATCAGTGTACACCTGATAGCCCTACCACCTTATATTCTCAAATGTACATAATTCACCCCCTTATATCCTCTTTGGTATGATTCCCATCATCAACATTTGCCATCCCTTACATATCAATACTCAAAATATTGTAGTCACAATAAATCATCAACACGTCAACATCTATTCGAATTTCCAATTCCCAATTAATTCATAGTACATGAGATCATCATAATCGTAAACACATATATTTTGTAAAGAAAGTCTTACAAGACAATTTCAATAACAACATAATTTCATAGCTCATATCATAATTCAATAATATTTCATAAATCCTGTATAATTAAAAATCAATCACAAAAAACCTACAAGTATGAATAATAAGTGGAAAGTGGTTACCTCTTATCTAACAGGACAAGGATTACCACAAGGATAACCCGTGCTCAAACAAACAATCCAATAATTTAATCTACATAATCAATACATTCACATATCAATACACAAGCTATTTAATTAATTACTTGAGCTAATACATATGTATAAGTTAAAGTTTCTAATTCTATGCTAAAACCCAAACCTCTCATAACCCATAATTAAGTCTTTTAGCACAAAAATTAATATATCCTAACAATTCATAATTTTCATTTAAACCTTTCAAAATATTTCCTTTAATAAAGATTTTTCTCAATTTTTTAAAAAATCTGAAATTAGCATATTTAAAATTCAAAAATCCTAACTCAAGTTTAAATCTAAAAAATAAACTATTAGAAATTCAATATACATCAAATACACTTAAATAAATAATTTAAATCAAAAGTTCCATAATAGAAATATCAGATTTTCCACAAATAAATATCTGTTTAACTAAAGTAATTCATTTAAAAATATTAGATCAATTAATAAATAAAACTAAACAAATAGAAATGATCTACAAAAATAATTCTATAATACTATGCTTATTTATCATCAAAACTCAACACTTGCTTCAAATCCTAAATCTGAATTTTTTTTTAAACAGCATAAAATTACCATCATTAGATAGATTTAGATGAGTAGAAAAACTTCTGTGAAGGGAGTTTGATTAAAAGAAATTTTTTGACTTACCAAAATGATTTGTAAATATCAAAATCCTGCTAAAAAAGAGAAGGGAACGGCATTGCAGGAGGGGAGCAAGAAAGACCACAAATACAAAACGCTGACTCTCTCACCCCAACGGTTAAAATATAATATTTGGGGTAAATTTTAGTTAAAAACCCCATATAAGGATGGGATAAAATTACAGTATAGAACCCTTTTTTGCATTTTCTTCTTTTTTAAATCCATTTTATTATTATTATTTAATAAATTTTCTTATATACTTTATAAATTTTATTTTCAATAATTCTCTTTTCTTAAATAACTAGAGAATAAAACTCATTTATTAAGCATTAAACTTCTTCTGAAATTAATTAAACACTAAGAATAAAAACTGGGATGTTACATAACTCAACCTCAGGTTGGTACTGGATTGGACCAGACCTTGGGTTATCTTTTTCAGCCTGAGGTCTCTATTAGACCAGACCTCAGGTTGATAACAAACCCAGTCCAGTCTGGTCCATGCACACCCCTATGTGTAGCTGATAGATATGGGATAGTATCTGCTAATTACTTGCGCATTATTTATTCAACTTGTCTATCTGTCATCACATATAAATTCTTAACCACATTAGCTTCCAAGGTTTTGTTCCACTTTGGCTTGTTTTGCATGTTTTATGTAGTCTGCATATTTGTTTGATGGAAATTACTACTACAAGGATTCTCTAGAATTTCACCCTCCCTTTCATGATATATAGCAGAGGCAAGCAACTCTAAGGGAAAAGAAGTTATATAAGAAGAAGGTAGGTTGATTGAAGAGTAGAGATGTCTGCTATATTCTGTACATAGTAGTAAAATGTTTTGATAAGTTAATATTTATACTATTATATATGTTATATGGGCAAGTAACTTTACTTGCTTTATATAAATATAATTATGTATACTTCATAAGGAGGAGAGCACTACTAGCTACAAGTAAACACCATCTTTTGAGATGGTTGCCATATTATAATGTGATATTATAGATTTAGATGGTTTGAAACAAAAAAAAATTGCCCCATTTTTCCCAAATTGGAAACCAGGGGTTAATGATTCACATCATTATATTCACTCTATTAATATATAGAAAGTTAGGTGTTGCAAAGCAAGGAAGAATGAATTAATTAGCATTTTGCATTTAGGAATGTTAATAAAAACAAGATTTATATACACAAAGAGGAGGCTGTGCGTTGCGCTAATCACACATCACATTTAAACTGCAAAACAGAGGAACTAATTAGCACATGTAAATTCTTCTTCACGCTTCATGTTATATTTCCCTTCTTCGAATAATATCTACTCATTTATGAAAAATTGTAGTTTCATGCTTGTTTCCCAACCTACATAGAATTCTTAAGAAGCCTACCAGATGAAGAGACATCTTTATTACATGGAAGAGAAACATAAGAATATAATCAAACCATTGAGCCATCCATTACTTCAAATCTTTTCTTCACACTTTCATGTGAGAATGCAGAAGCTACTGCAGTTTAACTACTATGATTGTTGTGATGATGCACTATTCGTTGCCTTAACCCTTTGCTTCACATGTTCATGTGATCTTGATGTAGAAGAAGAACTATAGGTTTGGCTATAGCTTTCTTGAGATGATAGTATCTCAAAGGCCTTGAATCTGGCAACTTGTTGGTCACTCACTACAAAAAAATATGTCAATTGTAGCGGTTAGAGTGATACATTTCTAGCGGTTTTAACCGCAACAAATAACATTTGTAGCGATTAACAAAACCGCTAGAAAAACATGTGCAAGAAAAAATTTCTAGCGGTTATGGCAACCGCTACACATCATGGTCAAAACGCTAGAAACTTTCTAGCGGTTTTTAACCGCTAGAAAATATCTGAAGGAGAAACATTCCTAGCGGTTATAAAACCGCTAGAAAATGTTCCCGGAATAAAATTTCTAGCGGTTTTATAACCGCTAGAAACATGCTAAACCAAATCTATTTTGCCGGGAATTAAATAATTTCAGTAGCGCGTGGAAATTTCTAGCGGTTAGGGAACCGCTAGAAATGTTTGGAAAATTAAATTTTCCCACCAATTAAATTTTTGGAATGGCGGCAAAAAAATTTTCTAGCGGTTTAAACCGCTAGAAATTTTGGCGCAAAATTTAAATTTGACGAAATATTTCTAGCGGTTTGGAATCGCTAGAAATGTTTACCGTGCCAGAAAAAAAAAATTTATGGTTTTTCATATTATAATTTTAAAAACCATTAAATAAATTATGTTGAAGAATTTTTGTTAATTTGTATAATTAGTTATATGTTACATTTTATATATTTAAATTTTGTAATAAACAATATGTAATTAAATTATGAATGTGTCAAAAGAAGTGAATTTAATTTAATAAGATAATTTAATTGAATATTTAATAAGATAGTTGAATTGAAGATGATATATTTTGTAATATTGAACCTATAGTGTTAGGTTGATGAGTATTTGAATCAGTTGAGGAGGGCATGACAAGTGTGGAGAAGAAAAATCTGAAAGAAAAGGAGAAATAAATATGTTAGTAAATTTTAAATAAAAACAAATAAAAGATATAATGAATTATAAAATAAAATTCACTTACCATACAGTAAAGAGAAAAAAACCACCATATGAGATAGTAAGAAAAAAAGAGAAATTATGAAGAAGAATAGAGAGGAAAGAAAAGAGATGGAGTAAATGAATGTAGAGAAGATATGGTATTTATAGAGATCAGCGACACATTTGTAGCGGTGTTTTTGTAGCGTTTTATTGCATTTTGTAGTTGTTATTCATTTTCTAGCGTATATATAACCGCTAGTATTTTGTAGCGGTTATATTTGTAGCGGTTATTAACCGCTACAAATTAATTTTTTTTTATTTTTAAAAATCTGAACGAATTTTAATTTATAGATATGTATTTGTAGCGGTTAATAACCGCTACAAATTACAATTTTGTAAAATAAATTTGTAGCGGTTATGTAACCGCTACAAATTAAATTTTTTTATTTTTAAAAAAACTGTACGAATTTTAATTTATACATATGTATTTATGGACGGAAAATTTTTTAATAATTTATTTTGGATGCTGCTATTCTCCATCATCATCCGGCTTGAAAGGACACATTTTAAAAAAATTTGTTAAATTTATAATGTATTTGGAAAAAATTAGTAATTAGTAGTTAATTATTTAAATAATTTAAGAAAAGACGTGTACCTGATAATTGGCAAATTATCATCTCCTTGAGGAAAGAAGTCTTCAAAATTCGAGGGTTGGAAGGGTTCACTGTCGTAAATAATGTCACCATCACCCATATCATAAAGATCCCGTGGCTTGAGGTGAACGACCATATTCCAGTCTTTATGTTTCTCGTCCTCGACATAGTAAATTTGGTGTGCCTCAGAAGCAAGGATATATGGCTCATCATCTTCAGATGCCCCCGTATGAATAAGTCTAGAGAAATTAACTGAGGTGATGCCCAAATGGTCAGTAGCGAGTCCCCGTGAAGTTGTCGTATTTGCCCAGGAGCACTTGAACAGTGTCACGGTGAAAAGCTGGTAACTCAACTCAATAATGTCAATTAGCTTTCCATAGTAAGTGACGCCTCCAAAGCGCATATCGCCATCACTACTGCTAGCATAACATCTCGTTCCAATGTCCCGCAAACTCCAGAGTTTTGTGTGAGCAATCCCTGATCACGTCCAACCGTACAGAACTTGAAGCCGTTGACATTGTACGCGGTAAACCTTCGTGCATGGTCTAACGGACCGAGAGAAAGAGCTTTGAATTCATCTGTGTATGGGCTGTTGTCATTACGTATTCGACGTGTAAACCAACTGGGAAACTCTTTGTGGACTCTTTTATCAATGTCAGCAGAACGCGCACGGCCCCGTAGCTGACGCCTGAGATAACTCCTAAACTCACTATAGTAAAGTGTAATTTGTTAGAAGAGTCAGTAAGAAACAAATATAAAGTGTAAAAGCTAGTGAGCTTATATGATATATATACTTACTGCATGAAGGGTTCAACTTGGCTGCAATTTATCAAAACGTGTCTGTGTGCCTGGAGTTTCTCTGTAGGAGTGAGTCTGAAGAATTCATATCCTCCAACTGGTTTCCCAACAGGAGGAAATAAAGTTGACGTGGAAGGACCAGGAGGAGAATCATCTACGCGACGCGGGCGGTTAAAAGATGTCTCCATGTCATCAAAGTACCTCGAACAGAAAGTTAGGACCTCATCTCCGGAATAACCTTCTGCTATTGACCCCTCAGGCCATGCCTTATTCCTAACATATGATTTTAATTTTCCCAAGTACCTGTAAGTTAAAATTGCATTAATAATTACGAGTAAATGAAAGAACAATGTGAAATTTAAAGAGGCGGGAATAAAAGATAATCTAGTACCTCTCTATAGGGTACATCCATCGATAGTGAAACTGGGCCAGCAACCTTTGCTTCTCGAACAAGGTGGACAGTCAAGTGAACCATAACAGTAAAGAATGATGGAGGAAATATCATCTCCAAGTGACAAAGTGTAAGAATAATTTTATTTTGCAGCTGATCAAGCTCTTCCGCTACCAAGACCTTCACACACAACTTCTTGAAAAATGAACATAATTCTACCAAAACCACCGATACATCAGAAGGAAGTGTGTTTTTCAAGGCCAATGGAAGTAACTGTTGCATAAGAACATGGAGTCATGACTTTTCAACCCAGTAACCTTTCGAGCCTGCAGATCGATACACCTTGAGATGTTGCTAGAATATCCATCTGGTACTTTTATGTTCTTCAACGTCGAGAAGGAAGATATCCTTGTTCTGCTTTGTCAAGGTGAATTTAGCTGGTTGAAACTTGTCGTTTTCATCAGGCCAAGCCTTCACGAATTCCCCAGGCCCGTAAATCTTTTCTAGCTGCGAGATGGTCTTTGGACTTTCCAGCTTCATTGAGCAACGTATATAGCACATTATCGCACACATTTTTTTCAATGTGCATAACATCCAAACTGTGTCGTAGCAAATTAGATTCCCAATAAGGAAGAGTGAAAAATATGCTTCTCTTCCGCCATTGCATAGGTTGCGTATCAGATGTCCCACGAGATCGTCGTCCCAATCGTTCGGGATCCACACTCTTACCAAACTCGACATGAACATCTTCTAACTGCCGCAAAATATCCATACCAGACAAAGTAACAGGAGGATCTCTCTTCTCCTGTTTCCCATCAAAGCGAATCCGTTGCAATCTAAGTCTGTGCTTGGAATCAAGGAACCGTCGATGTCCTATGAAGCACCACTTGCGACTGTGTGGAAGGCGACATGGCACAGAATCAAAATTGCACTCAGGACAGGCCAACCCAGTATGCACATTCCAGCCAGACAAAGTTCCCAAACCGGGAAAATCACTTATTGTCCACATCAAGGCTGCACGGAGATTGAATAGTTGCTTGTCATGTGAGTCATATGCCTCAACACCATTCGTCCATAGGTCGATCAATTCATGTATCAACGGTTGCAGGTATACGTCAATATCATTTCCTGGTGCTTTCTTGCCAGGAATGATCATGGAAAGCAAAAAGGAGCTCTGCTTCATGCACATCCAAGGTGGTAGATTGTATGGAATTAACACCACCGGCCAGATACTGTAACTTGTGCTCATGTTTCCGAAGGGATTAAAACCATCGGTTGCCAATGCAAGACGTACATTTCTAGGATCATTGGCAAAGTCTGGAAATTTCGCATCAAATGCTTTCCACGCCTCCGAGTCTCGTGGGTGCCTTAACCTACCATCTAGATTTTCCTCAGTCGCGTGCCACCTCATGTGCTGAGCCATTTTTGATGACATATACATTCTTTGCAACCGTGGTTTCAAAGGAAAGTATCTAAGAAAATAATATATTAAAAATTTAAAATACCAAATATTTAAATACTAAATATCGACTCAATTTAAAAAAATTGATGACATAATCAATTGTTTTAAGAATTTCAAATATCGAATATTTAGAGACAGAACAAGTAACACACTGTAATAATTTGTACCTGAGAATTTTGGCCGGTTTCTTCTTTTGCTTCTTGCCCTTCCGTACCGACTTATAGCGTGACGTCTTGCATCTCGTACAAATCTCTTTGTTGGCATCATCTCCCCAGTATAGCATACAGTCGTTTGGCATGCATCTATCTTCTTATAGTTCAAGCCAAGCTTGTTAATAATCTTTTTTGCTTCGTAAAAAGATGAGGGAATTCAGCTTGGGGGAAAGCATCTCCCAGTAATTCCAGCAACATGGACATCGCCTTGTCAGTCATACCGCACAAGCATTTGATGTGATACAGCCTCACCAAGAATGACAACTTCGAATACTTTGTGCACCCAGAATAAAGAGGCTTGTCAGGTTCGGTCATGAGGTCAAAAAATTCCCGAGCAGTTTCGTTTCTTAGAAACTCCGGTTGAGGTCCCTCTACTTCATCTTCGTTGGGATTCGGGCTTTCGTGAACACCAAAAGCATCACGTACAGCATCATTCACGGCATCGGCTTCATCCACTCGAACTCCCATCCGTGAAACTACTGGAACTGACTCAGCACCCATATCTAGTCATTCCCCATGTAGTTGCCAAAATACGTACTCTCGCGGAAAAGGCTTAAAGATTAAATGTTCCCTAACAATATCTTTGGGATGCCACTTTTTGAAATTACATTTAGGACAGGGACACTGAATCTTACCATTTACGGCAGCATTGGCGAAAGCAAAATCCAAGAAATAGTTTAGACCAGCCAAGTATTGCGGAGTCGACCGGTGCAAGTTGATCCACGACCTATCCATCACTAATAATGCTCAATTTCGTGAAAATATGACACAGGAAGCTCAAAGAGAAGTTAAATGGAATTCAATTGGAGTGCTTCAGCTTATAAAGGAGGCTGTCAATGTAGTGGAACGGTCATTTTTTTGTAGCGGTTACAAAACCGCTACAAATTTGTAGCGGTTTTAACCGAAAGTTTCATTTTCCAGCGTTATTAACCGCTAGAAATTCAAAATATCGGTTACAAACCGATAGAAATTTCTAGCGGTTTTAACGGGAATTTTGTCTCCAACGGTTTTGAAATTTCTAGCGGTTACAAAACCGCTAGAAAATTACCTAATTTTCTAGCGGTTTTGTAACCGCTAGAAAGTTTCACGATGTAATGAAATTCAGTTGAATTTTCTAACGGTTTTAGAACCGCTACAAATAATATTATTTTTAAATATTAAATATAAATACTGCACAATAAATTGATAACATTA